>NC_134182.1:14592481-14956795 GCF_964188355.1 Buteo buteo
GTTATTCTTGGTGTTAGTCATCTGCAGTGAATATTTTACCGGTGACTATCTACACTAAGCATGAGAACCAGTCTCTGACAGAGGAGAATCATTACCAGCACAGCATCAGGCAGTGCTATTGGCTTTCCCATTCGCGGGTTGATGTAGTAAGGTGAGTTTTGTTGGGAACTGCTCTGCCACAAGACAGGAATGTTTGGCCAGGCGTAGGGGTCTGGGTGGCGGTGATGAAGCGGCTGCCCCGGCATGCAGCTGCTCCTCGCCCCATGCAGGTTGGCAGACAGATGTGAGGAGGGCTGCCTGGTTTTTGCCTGAGCTATGCACATGATTAGCTGCTTGCTTTCCCAAAGACTCAGTTACAGCAGAGACTGCTTTCAAATGATTAGCACCAGATTTCCTCCTTGTAACAACAGCAATTTAATCTAAGCAAAAGCCAGCAGCCTTACTTCCTCTCTCCCTGAAAGTCACTGCTGGGCTCAAATAAGATGCTCTTCTCCTCAAATGTTTACTGAAAACAGAGACTTTGCTGCTGTGCTCTGTAAGCAATGCTGAACATTTTCTTCTCCACAGAGGCTTTTGTCTCACCAAACTCACAATGAAGATTGCAGGTTTTCTCTCTTTTTTTCAGCACATATATAAAGCTCATAGAAGCAATCACTTCATTTCTTTCAATCCACTCACTTGGTTGTCACTGGATTTCTAAGAAATACTGTGAACGAGTACTGACCTCTGCTCAACCTTCAAATCTTGTGGTGTTGCAGTTCAAACGCACAGGCTTTTAGGTACAAAGTCAGACCTTGACTCACATTTGGAGGGTGTTCTGACTGGACCAGCTTGCAACTCTTTGCACCAGTATTTTTTCCTATTTGCTGTACATTGCACAGGAGGTTCTCAGCTATTCACATAGGAGAAATGAGTCACCTGATCTTAGCGGCGTAGAGAGAAAAGTGGAGGGTAAGATGTCCCTTACCAACATGACAGGCAGTGATGCCTGCTGGTGTCTGCTGACGGTGTAGAGCACTGAGATGCACTGGTGTGGTCTAACGCTTGGGATGAGCTAGGAGTCAGACTGCCAAAAAGCCTTCTCTTGACAGAGGGGAGACTGAAACTGCCCCTCTCTGTTTCCTGAGAAGGCCTGCAGAGATCAGCTCCTCAGCTTCTCCTTGGGGTCTACCTTGCCGTGGCTATGAAGCCCCACAGGAGGACAGCCAGGTTGAACATACCTTGGGGGTGGCTCGGAAGCCTAGCAGTGCTCACCTAAGTAACAGCCACCCATATTTTCCATCTGCTCTTTCTTTACTCTCACAATAAGGATTTTTCCTGGATACATCTGTATAAAGTTTGGAAATAGCCTTTAAAAGCTAGAAGACACGGTCTTTCCTTATGTATTAGCAAAAGGGGGAAGGAGAAGGTGGCTTTCCTTGGCATGCACTGTTCTATTCTTCACACCACCACCCCCTTTTTTCCCTGTTTTATCATTATGATGTGTTCAGACTATCTCAAGATTAAAATTAGCCCACCTCAGCTTTTCCAGCTAGCTTTAATTATGGTTTTAATCAGTGTTTGGAACACATGCAGCCATCAAAGTCTTATTTATGAGCATAGAAGCCATTCTGATTCATTACCAAGGCAGACTTGAAGTTATCATCTATTGTAGTCACACCACTTAAACTTTTGACATAGGCTACTATTTTACTAAACATTTAAATTATTAAATGAAAGAATAATATGACAACATGACAAAGTCCCTAGAAAAGTACTTTTCTCTACTTAATACAATTTTAAATAAGAAAATAACTCTTAATCAAATCTTTCATTCCAAAATCCAAAGTTCAGCACCTCATCAGTGGAGACATTCATACCACCTGTGGCATTTATACCGTGTCCAATACATGCTGTTTCTTTCAGGTAGGTAAGGATTAAAGACTACCAGGCTCTGAGTACCACAATGGCTAATCAGGTGTGAAGATAAATCGAGCCTGAACATACTTTACTATCACTATTGCTGAGTACAGGGCTCAGAAGTAGGATCAATAGTCAGCTAAATAGGGATTCTTAGGAGTATGAATCAGTATGTATCATACTGAAACTAATTCTTTCTGACAGTAAGCTTTTAGAAGATGTTTCTACTCTGAAAATGAAAAGCTAGTAGAGGTTGTTTTTAAACAGTTGCAGTAAAGAGAGCAGGCTTAAGGGAATTGTCTTGTGGGTTATTTTCTTAAAGAAGCTAGTATTATCAAGTAATTTTTTGTTGTTTTAGTTCTGTTCTGAGTAGAGATACCATTAGACAGATGGATGTTCCCATGGTGTATGGCAGTCTACTAAATTACTTTTAATATCTTGAATATAAAGGGCAATAACATGCTTAAAAGTGCCTCAAGGTTAACAAATGCTTAAGAGCTTGTGCCAGTTCAGATGGTTTTGTATTGGTCCTTCAGAGCAAGGAATGAATTCTAAGAGCATGTGTCAGCTACCAAGAAATGCAAAAAAGACAAATTGTTTGGTCTGCCAGTATTCTTAGACAGAAACCCTGCAGCTTAGCAGTGCAAATAATTCCATGGAAAGAAAATGCCACAACAAAAGAAAATGAACCTATTCACAAGGAAGAGTATTTAGTGTTCAGTTCAAACAAAGGCTTCTGCTGCTTGTCTAAGTCTGGAATGGAGCTAATGCTGTTATCACAATGTATATAAAGCACCAATGTAACATATTCAGTGATGTCTCAATCCTCCAGGCTCCACTAGATTTTAAAATGGAGGAGTGTAACGATTGATAATCTGATATACATTTTCTTGGCTTAGCTTCTCCTGTGGTAAGTAGAATTACACTGTTGAAAAAATGTTTAAACAAAAAAAAAAAGGTGTCAAACTCCATATATCCTTCCATCAAGACAGAGGAGATACAAACAGTTAATACACTGTTGGTACACTATAAATTCAATGTCATGTTACAATGTACTGGGCCAAAGAAGTCTATTTAAACCATTTCAATAAAGCTTTCTTATCAGAGTAATCCCTTCTCGCCACTACTCATTAAATTCAAGGTCAGTTGAAGTCCTGTGGGGGAGTCTTTCATCTATTTTATGTGCTTTGGGAGAAAACCATAACACATAAACAGCATCATAGCTTCTAACAGAGCTAAGAGGTGACTGAGAGGCCTTAAAATACAGTCAATAACAGATAGAAATACATAAACAAGAAAATAAGAATTGTATGATGGCCTGGAAATATGTATTGTAGTTGATTACTGCCAGCACTCTGTGCAACTGTGTTGTGCAGAGCATTCCATAAGGAATGCAACAATCTGTCATCTGAACTATAAAATCAGTTTATAGTTTCAGTTAAATTAATTTATAGCTGCAATCAATCCTGTTAATTGGTCAGCACAGAATATAAAAAAGAGAAACACCCCTGCACTTGAGAATTACAATATTATAGAGGATTTAATTTTAGTGTGACAGTAAGTATAAAATTATTCACTGACCATGAAGATAAACTTATAACAATATGGGGTTCCTTTTTCAAATAGATCTCCAAAGTGTGCTACTAATTTATCATTTTGTTTGTACAGACAATGAAGCATGCAGCACACTCATGTAAATATAGCATAAACTTAGATTTGTCATTGTTCGGATCATACTTCTTTTTTCAGGCCTAATATTACAATCATTTGCCTGAGCATGTAATTTTATACCCTGATGGCATTTTCATTGGTTTATGTAGAATCAATGTATTTAAACTAAAGGGACTGCATTACTCTAGTTTAGTGTAACACAAATTCTGCTGAGATTTTAGCTGAAATTATCTGAGGTACACAAATTATTTTGGAGCCTTAATTTATTTTAAGATATACTTTGCGTATCATGACGTAAGCAGAATTAGATGCTCAGGTCCAGAATGGACATAATGACTCTTCCCACTTACCATTTGCCTGTTACTGGCAGAAACTTTAAAATCCGCAGATGGCTACAAGAGTGGCCCAGTTTCACCCAGCCGTGACAGCTAAGGAAGTCTAGTGTCCTACTGGCATCCTAAAATGGGGCTTTCCTCAAGGATGTGGGCAGAGGGGATCCTCTGGTCCTCTGAGACCTTTCTGGCAAGCATCCCTGGGAAGTATAGGACTGTCAGAGAAGTCTGGGAGACTGCCACCCTGGAGGCATTTCGTTGTGCGTATGGCAGGTATGAGGTGCACAGAAGTCACACGTTTAGTTTTGCAGTTTTATTGCCACAGTGGGGCACATACAGAAAAGCTGAACTGTAGAACGCAATTTTAGTAAAGGAAGTTTCACATTATTTGAAGGTCAGGTACCCATTGCTAATGGGAAACATAAAGCTCATATAGTTTTTCTTCTAAACTGAAAGGCAAGTTACAGTCATACTACCATAAAAAACCCCATACATACAAAAACTTCCACAAACTCTGGAGGTTTGGCTTTGTATCTGAATGATGCTGACAGTTCCAGTTCTGCACCCTGAGCACTTATGTCAGTTCTCAGTTGACAAGAAAAGGATTAGATTAAGAAAGCAGAGAATTAAAACTAAGCTGCATTAAAGGCTGATTACTTTCACCATGTAAATCAGCTTGGCTTTATTCAGTAACATTTTTTACTGCCTTTTACCATTGCCATTGCATTAATTTTGGACAACGTTACTTCCTAGAAAGTAATTATCCTGCCTACATGATTCGATGAACAGATAAAACTGCTAAGAATAAATTTAGGCATCTGAAGGAACAAAATGCTCAAATACTGGTTTTGTATAAGAGTTTCTAAGTGTCGAAGCATTCATTTATAAGCAAATAATCTGTAATTGTTTGACATGTCTTGTGAAAAGATGTTTGTTTAAGCCATAAGCCATAATTTTGAGTAGAGTGTAATTATCCCAAAGGCTGCTGTCTCTATCATGCTTCTGCAGCTATAGGTGTATACAGTTGTAGAGATATTCAGGATAAAAATCTTAATAAAGATCCATGAGCACAAAGCAAACCCCGTTTGCTAGAGGAGCGTGGGTGAGTGAGATGACATGAACGGCGTGGGTTGTGGAGAGCTGCAGCTGACTGCGGTTCTGCCTCCATTCTGCCATGCAGCAATTCACAAATTCTGGCTTCAGCTTGGGATATCAAAAGAATATTTCAATGTTTGTAAGCTATGTGCATATTTCCCAGCATTGTTGTAGTTTGTGCTCTAAGACATATACACAGAAGAATAAATCTTGTGTTCTCAGATGTCCTGTAAATACAAAGTGTTTGCACAATATGAGATGAACACTGTACCTTCCCCACTGGAGTAACGAAAGTGAATGGAGGCGACTTCTTGTGGTACTGTGGCACAGTAAAGCATCAAATTCATCTCAGTGCTGGCAGAAAAATATATATTTTAACTATTTCACGCAGTTAATGCTAGTGTATGATGAACACATGTTCCTATGCTATGGGAGACTCTCATGGGTGAGTGTATAACTAGCACAATAACTCACCCTCTGGAGGGGTGCAGGGAGGTGTTTTTACCATTCAGTGCTGTGGAGTATGAGATAAATGCTTACAGTAGGATGCAAAAGGGCAGCTGGTGGAGAGATAGGGGAAGGGCAAAAAGCCCAGGGAACAAGAAAGAATTTGACCATTGATTGCATAGTCCTTAATCACAAAGAGGAGCAGCATTTCTGTGGTAGCCTACGGATGTCTTTATGATGATAGGCTGGGGTTTCTGTCAGTTGCCTCTATTCCCTGTCCCTCACAGGGGCCCGAGGTTTGACCACAGGGAGAAATATAACAGACTTTCCCCTCAGGTAGTTTATAATAAGAAAAAATATGCCAAAATTTATAAAGGCATCCCTACCATGCTGCCTTGTCTCTCACAAACATCTTTACGGTCATTATAAAAATTCTCTAAAATAAGTCTGCAAGACCTTCAAGCCCGTACTGTGAAACTGGCACTATGTACCACACACATATGAATAAAATTCCCCTTTCCTCTTCAGTTTTCTCTCTTTTTTGGAGAAAGACTTAGAAAACCCACAAATAAAGCAGGTAGAGGACATCGTCTTCACCACCAGCCTCTCACCTGTTTTGCTCCTCCCTTGAATAAAACCCCAAATTACAAATAGGAGTGACCTGGCTAGCAAGGTGTGAATGCAGTTGCCTTGGAAGTGAGTAGCATGTCCTTTGTCTTTGGAAATGGTGTCCTACCTCCTGCTGACCAGACCTTGTTGAAATCAGCCACTGGACTATGGCAAAAAGTGAGTAACCCTGTACAGCAATATACCACCAGCACAAAACCAGGCAGGGGGATTAAGGGGCTCCGGGGGTTGTTCTTGAACAGTGATTGTTCACTGGATGAAGGCTAAAAAGAGTTTTTGTTACTCTTAGTCTATATCTCTCTATCTGGAAATGGCCATTTTCACTACATCCAAAGTAGATTGCAAGTAGAAAATTAGGTAAAAGGCATTTATGTGTTACTGTTCATAATTCATAATGTGCTGTTATGAATAATGTAGTGTGGGGTATAGAAACACAAACAGAACTATGAATAATGTTGTGTAAATTACTGGGACTCAAGCTAATTTTCAAAATAACCTGAAAGGCTGCCACTTGGGACTTCTAGGCTTTGGTCTGCCAACTGAAAGAGGTTTTTTTGTTTTTTTAATGCGTTTTTCCGGGAGGTTCATGAATGGCTAAGATCCCCTTGTTCCTTCTATACACTCTGTAGGAGGAGATGTTTACTTACTTTGGCTTACTCCCTGACGCTATTACCTTTTTACATAAATTGTTTTACAAAGAATGGTGACATGGGCTCGTTCTGCCTGTGCTGGCAGCTTGGCATGCTCTGCCTGGTCACAGAGTGAGTCTGTCTTGTATGGGGGTGAATATACTCTCACCTCTGCTTAGCCAAGAAGAAACTTCTGGTTAAAAAAAAAAAATCCATCTTGAAGGAGAGCAGGACAGAGAATTCATAGAGGTGGGCATATATTGCTGTTTCTGTGAGGAGTTTTAAGCTTATTGCAAGTATTGGCAATAGTATGACTTTATGAATGTTGCACTCCTATACAAATCTCTCAGAAGTATCTTGCATCCATAAATTAACTCTCTGAACATACAAGCGTTAGACATAATTCTAGAGCAAACAGAAATAAAACTGAAACAGAGGTTTTAAAAATTAGAGTACTAATGTTACATTGATACACTCTGTTACTGTGAGATAAGCATTCTCTGTCTCACAATGAACATGGAGATTAATTCTACAAACAACTATTTTTAAAAGATTTCCTAGGACAGTCTTTCAACATTCCGGAAAGGTACTTTAACCTTGAAGGACAGTTGTTCCCAACACCTGGGGCTGCAACTCTAGTAGGACTCAGCATTTAACATCTCTTCAATGTCACTGTCCCCTTTTTAAAATACTACGATTTAAAAATAGTGAAAGCCTTAAATATGTCCTAAAATTACTACAGAATTACACTTAATACTGGACACCTGCAATTTATGCAGCCATTTGGACTGAGAATAAGGTGTAGCAGTGAGTACTCTGGAATTTTACTTTCAAGACCGTGGTTAATTTCTCTGCTACAGTATGAAAATTAGTGGTGGTTTGGGGCATAAAAATTGAAAAACATGGAGAGGGTTTTCCTCCTAGGCTTGCATGCTGGCAGTTGCAGAATGGGTTCTGCTCAAAGGTTGACCATGAAATGTCTGTGCTCTCATGTCTTTATGATGCCGACTATGATGAGGGGGAAACACTGTTTTCCTACTATTTGCACTTGCGGACCATGTTTGCACCCTGTTTGAAGTGGGGTGGGAGTGGAGGGAAGGACACGGAGTTTGGCAGGGAGCAAACACAGGGCAGCTACTTGCCAGCTCCTGAGGTCTGAAATTCCACACCACTTTCTTTGAAAGTGTCTTTGGATGCATTGACAGACTGATGTTTTATTTACATTTAGATTAGATTAGATCATTATGATTAGAACAATACACTTCACTGATTCAATTTTGGGCCTCTGCTTTCAACTATGAGGATGATTTTCATGGCAAATACATTGTAGCAGCTTGTAATTTGGCTAAGAAGTACAAACTGGTTTTGTTTCCATTAGGTATAGGCAGAATATGACCCTCCACATGAGTTTCATGGGTTTTTGAATTGGGTCTCTACTGAAAGGGAAAAAAAACCATATTTCAAATTAGCTTTGAACTAGTTTGAAATTTAAAAATAAAAAAAATAAATAAAAAGTGGCTTTTTAAAAAAAGCCCTTTGATCATAGCAACTTTTGGATCACTTCAGATGACAATCAGTAAAAATATATCCATTCACAGCAGTGTTAAACTTCACCCTTTGTTTGAAAAAATCTCACTTATTTTCAAAGCACTCTTTCTACTATGTGGATTCAGCCTCTTTTCAAATGAATAAATGCTAAGCATGCAGCACCTCAACCATAGCAAGTTACTATGTGTGTGACTTTGAAGAAAATCAAATATTTCAGGACCCTGTTCTGCTGAAGGTGTTCAAAAAATTTAAAAGTGTGAGCTCCATTCAAAAAATTTGAATAGACTTTTAAATAAAGAAATATAGTTTATTATCAGGCCTACAAACAGTTGATCAGTATCTCCATAAGTATTTGTTCTTCAACATCATCTGATTCTTACTTACAAATAATCAAAAATTACCTCAGTCACTACCTATCAAAGTCATAACAAACATATAATAAATAGATACATGTTTTAAATAGTTTCTTCCTTGGAATAATTTATAATGGCAATCATCAGGCAATCCAGTGATTAATTATCACATAATTTACTGTTTCTAGATCCTATGATACACAGCTGTCATTTAGAAGAGATATCTCAGGATAATTGACTTTTGATTACATGGTACAGTAATTCTCATAGACATCTTGTTGTTCTGTCACATCAAAATGTCATGTGGGTATTTGGGATCTTGAAGGCAGGAGAGTCTGGTGACCATAATGCCCTTCCCAGCTCCTGAGGCACTGTTCTACGGACCTGAATGTATCATTCCCTTAAAGTCTTCTTTCACTTTTATAATCTTCACTAGTTCTTTTATCAGAACTTGGAAATAATCTGTTATTCATCACAGGTTTGTATAGTGTACCCTGTTTTGCGGTTTTTCTCTATTTTTTTAATTGGCTATTTAAAACACTAACTTTGATAACTAGATCAAAGTCTGTTAAGAAGTAAAATCACACATTTGTGTTTGGTGGCCAGATACTTAATCAATTTAAAACACCTTACAACTTTTGTGGTAACATGACAGCTGTCAAAGTATCTATCATCTTATGTATTCAGGTGGTTTTTTCCTAGCTAAATAACCATTTATTTAAAAATCTTTCTATAGAGGTACTTATTCTGTTTCTGAATTGCTTTCTACTGGTAATTTTTATAGTCTTAGAAAGTAGTTATGTATTTGAATATTGTTAAAATATTGTGTTAATGCAGGTTTTCTATGTACTATCCCAGGGATGTTGCCTTCCTTTTACTATGTGAGCTTTCCATAGTGATCTAAACTTTAACATTAGAACTGCCAGTTCTAAGGCTGCTGCTCATTTCTATTGTATGGGTTATTTTGTCCTCTGTTGCATGTCAGTATTTGGTTTACTTTAATTTTTTTTTTTAATTATTTAGTTAATAATGTCAATGACCAAATATCTGACCTACAGCACTCTTCCTCATAAAACTTTTAATTCTGTTCACCAGAAAAAGCACTTGGTTTTGCACAGGGGCAAAGGAGAAATCAAAGCTTTCTTGTGTCCTCTAGTCTGTTCATCAGACTGGTAACAACTTGGAGACTGTCTCATGTAATGTAAAACAAACAGTCTTACCCTCAGGAATACAAGGACACAAATAGATTATTTTACAGATTGCTCGTCTCTCTAATGTGCAAAAGCTGTACTTCTTACAGTCTAATGAAAGTAAAGCTTTAAGTGATTGTGAAATGATCCATGAACTTCAGGTATTTTTCTTTAAGCCAGCTGACACCTGTAAGTTTTAGTCCTGGCTGAGATATCATCCATCACCACATATAATCCTGTGCCTGCCAGCCTCTGTGGCAGATGTGCTCCTGTCCATACTGCGAACTCCCAGCATCCAGGGGCAGATGCTGAGTGCAGGCTGGCATGGAGGTTGCTGCAGCAGGCATAAGGGCATGCTATTAGAAGCTCCTGCTTACATGTGCATTCAACATAAATCTTGTAGTCTCCTGCTTAAATTATAATTCTTCTCTGTTGCTCTGTAGAGAAAAATACAACTGTGATAATATCGCCACATTCAAGTGATGGGGTTATGCGTGATAAGGACTTGTGAAGCAAATTGCTCTGGTTGTACGTTTCTTTTTCTTTGAGCTTCCAAGATAAATGTCTGCCATTGAATTTGCACTGTTGTCTTTCTCTGGTATGCAGAATATTACTTGTTTTCTGACAGGGTATACATACCGCATCACAAATCAGGGTGGGATGTTAGAGATCTAATCACTGTACAAACTGGGCTGCTCTGGGTCCTAAGTGTTA
Source organism: Buteo buteo (assembly GCF_964188355.1). Lineage (NCBI taxonomy): Eukaryota > Metazoa > Chordata > Aves > Accipitriformes > Accipitridae > Buteo > Buteo buteo. The sequence continues at coordinate 14,602,987 of NC_134182.1, forward strand.
GAATCTCGTTGGACAGAGGAAGACTTAATACCCTCATTTTACAGAAGAAAGATCAAGGTATGCTTATCTAAAACCTCTTCTCAAAAAGAAACCAGGCCTGCAGGTCCCAGATTTTCAACAGTATTTGTGTTCCTAGTGAAAACTCTACCCTTTAGATGACTTTGCCATCCTCTAACATCTGCTGTTGAACTCCACAAATGCCTGAATTCCCTGAGCACAGCACTCCTGCAAAAACTGACATTGCCTGAAGCAAGGGCTCAAAGTCACCCTGAAGTCCCTGCAGCACCGAAATGGACTCAAAATAGATTCCCTACTTTCCCTGTTGTTAGGGCCAAGTCATTTAGCTATGCTGCGAGTGCATCTACTCCTGTGTATGTCTCTCCCTCTTTAGGAACCCCTGTTAGTCCTATTAGGACTGTTTCACTTTAGCCCAGTTACTGTTTTATTAGTACAACTGGAAACTCTGCAGCTAGTGGATGTGACAGCTGAGTGGTCTGGAGATGGGGCTTCTTACGAGCCATAGCTGTCACATCCTGCCCTGAACTGCTGAGTAGCATCCAAACCCAAATTACTATGTCCTTTACAGTACTGGGTGCCCTGGATAACACGCGATCTCGTGGAGTTCTTTTATAGGTGGGGTTTAGATATCTAACTCCAAGAGATAACTTCCAGGGTAGGATCCCAAATAGAGGGAGACATCTGCCTGAATGGAGAGAAAGGTTTACCATTGAATCATTACCTTGAAACATTGAATTTCCTTTTCAGCCCACTCTAGCCTTGTTTGTGTCTATGAAAATGATTGTTATACCACTGAAATGTCACTGGAGAAGGGTAATGAATGTTAAAGAAATTAGATCTGTACACCTTGCATGTGCTGTGTCAAACTTGCGCCATCTGATCATTCAAGTTGCCTTTTATGAATGTGGTAGCCAGGCTGGCAATAGTTCAGGTGAGTGGATGGTGTGTGGATTTATTCACAAAATGGGAATAAATTCATATTCGGTAAATGTGAGTTCACTCAAAAGGAGAGAATTCAAAATGACAGGAGAAGATGCTTTTATATATTCTTAGGGTCAGTGTTTGGGATTATTTTTCTTTTACTATGACAGACTTTCTTTAGTGGACTAAATAAGGATGTGCCATTTTGTTTGGGGGGGGGGGGTAAATAGTCAATGGCTCTGCTAGCCACTTTTATATAACCAACAAGTAATTAGAGCAAGGAACTTGAAACAGTGAGAGACTTCTAGAGCTACTCATGGAATAGCTTAGGGTGAAATGGACTTCTGGAAGTCATCTAGTCCAGCCTGCTCCTCAAAGCAGGACTAACATCAAAGTTGGATCATAGATTTAAATTATATACCATTAATTCATTATTTTAAATGTTTACTACATATGCTTGTGATACATATTTTATGGCATACACATATACACCTTAATTTTATCCATCATATTAGGAGTATGAAATTATGTGTATGACTATGAAAGCATCCCATACTTCAGTGCATTCAAAATCCATTTTGACTCCTCTGCTGCTGACCTTCCTTCTCTCTCTCAGAGAAGCGAGCCCAACTTCTGCACAGCAGCTGGAGGGGGGTGAAACTTTGCTGTCGGTAGTGCTGCAGTCTGAGCAGTCACCCAGAGGTGGGTAGTCAAATCCAGTTCCCTCCTTGGCCAGAGCCCATGCAGTTTTGGCATCCCTCTAAATTGTTTACAGCACGGTGTCACAACTTCAAGATGTGTTGCTTCTCGGAGCATGAGGGAACGTAAACTTGTAGTCTCGCACAAACAGAGGTTGTACCTACAAGTCCCCCTGACCGCTCAAAGGACCCGCACATTATATTTTTTTAAAGAGTTATGGGATAAAAATGTTAAGAACTGTCCTGACAGATGCACTGAGAGAGCAGGATACAGACTGATGATTTCTGATGCGTGCCTCTTTTCGGGTCATTGAGTCCAGGTGTCCCCTGGAGACCATCAACACCCTGTCACAAGACCGGCTGTGTGCCTCCCCGAGCCCATCCCACAGAGGCAGGTTGGCTAACAGATGACTGGAGAGCAAGCTCTTTAATGGATGTGCAGTGTGCAGACTGCCTTTTGATTGCTCCTGGTCCATAGGAAATTCCCCAGAAACAGCCCCTTGGTTTTAGAAAGGAAATTTCCTTCTGCTCAGGGAAGATTTCCTAACTTTTAGCACCTTTTTTTAAAGGTGGGTATTGCTGTGGTTTGTGACTACTGTGTAGGTGGTTGCTGTTCTCTGTGAACGCTGCCTGTACCGAACACTGTTTAACCCTTCACGGCTCAGCACAAGAGCCAGATTGAGAACAGTCTCTTTTGAATTATTTTTTTTTTTCCATTAACTGCAAACTCTAGACTACTATTCTTTGGTGATCTGACAACATAACCAGCCACAGCTTGTGGGTGATGACAGGCAGGACTGAAAACTAGCAGAATTGATCTGGAGAGCTTCGCTGTGGAAAGAAGGGCAGCACTGCATGTTTTAGCAGCTGCAATACCATCAGCACTGCTCCTCCAAATGTGTTACACAGCTAAGGAGCCTCCTGAATACTCACTTCTGCAAAATGATTTGGGCACTGACCAAAAGGGGAGTTCAGGAAGGTTTGCCTCCACTGGAGAATGACCGTTTTCTTTAGCCAGTGAGCAAACAACACACCTAACTCCAGGAAAGCCCTTCTGGGCTGCCCTCACAGAGTTTCCCAGTTACAAACTGGGAGTTGGTCCTTGGGCTCTGCTAGCTGAGGTAGTGATTCTTGTGATGCTTAATTACAACTGTGTAACCTCACTTCACAGTATCACCAGTAACAGAGGGGTGTTCTGGGTTCAATTCCATTCATATTTGTTTTCTCATAGAGGAAAAGGAAAGAATGATTTATGCCTGAGAGTAAAGTCAGTTTTGTAAGGAAAATACTCCACCTTGGTTCATTCATGAAAGACGCTACCGTTTTTTGAAGGATGAAAGCATTCCCTTCACAGCTGCATCTCAGCTTAGTAACATGTACTTAACAGCACACGACTTAAGCAGATAACTCCATCAATCCTACCCTTATTTAGTAGCACCCAACCATTACAATGCTTGTAAAGAGGAACAGCAACAACAAATTGTTCATTGGGTTTTATTTTGGATGCTGTACACACCAAACAGGATGTGGAACTACCGCTTAATTTTTTCGATGAAGACAAGGACACATTTTGGTAAATACTCACCATGAACTGTAATGTATTTGCAGAGTGATAAGAGTACATTAGTGTCTGCTACATCAGCTTGACCAGTGACTTTGGCTGGTTACTCAGCTGTCACAAATTAATGTATTGGAGCCAGGCAAGTTATGTCAGCTGTGGTGATGGTGTAGCTCAGTATATGTAAATATATCCACAAATGCTTCATTTGAAAGGACTGGGGGAAAGGTGCACCAATTACTCTCACTTGCTCATGATGCTAGCAAGTTATGAGCAATATTGTGCTCCTGTGTTTCTCATTCAGGGTATGACTCTGATTGTGGTAGTGTGAACTGGGCGTAAATTACTATTTAAACATAATGGTCCCATTTAGTCTTTACCTTGAACATGTGAAGTGACTGCACAGGTGCCAGGCCATAAAGAAACATCTGATGTTTTTTCATGTTTGTCTGTGGAGTATCTAATGTGCTGTTAGAGTCACACAAATTATAAGGAAAAATAAAGACCAGAAACTAAGTGAATCTGAGGCTGAACTGCAAGCACTGCAGATCCCTCATCTGAAAGGCAGTGAGATTTGGCCATAGCGGGGTAAATAATTAGGGCCTCGAGATGCAATTTGAATAAAATTTTTGTGAGAGTCACAGGAAAAACACTAACTTCTAGAGGATTTTATGGTCACTATAGATCAAAAAATGATGATCACTTTATAGTGACAACAGGCTGGAGAAATAGCTTTTAGTACAGGCATGCATCTTTTGGGTTATTTGCTGGTAAGTAGAAGTAGTAGCAAGATTGCAAATGTTATAAAACACAAAGGTGATGAATGCTCTAAAAAAAATCCCAACCAAAAAAAAATCAAAAACCCCAAACTAAAACTGTGCTGCCTACTATGAAACTAGAGAACAGAGCTCATTTTAAAAAGGTTCAGTATCACCTGCCCTTCCAGGGCACTGGCTGTTTAATGTAATAGTTTTACTACATGCCTTCTGTTAGGAGAGGAGGAACATACCTCAATGTAAGTTTGAAGGAATGTTTTTCACATCTCAGCATAACTGTTTCTCATAAGCTGTCTTTCTGTAGGAACTGGGAGGATTGCAGAAGTAGGGACAAATGGGAACATCATGATCAGGTCAGACCAAAATTTCACCTGGACAAATGTCCCTTCTTTGGACCTCTCCCTCTTGCTCTTTCAGCCTGCCGCAACTCTGCAGCTCCTCAAATGTGCTCTGCTGTGTCTTGGGGAAGGTGCAACCTTTTCCAGCACGGCCCACGTGGCCAAACTGCACTGTTTGAATTCCTTTTAGCATAATAAAGACTAGAGAACATGCATGGTGTGAGGATATATTGCAGAACAGAAAATAATAGAAGAGTGTCTGGAAAGCTGTAATTCTTGTGGAACCCCACAGGTAGCCTTTCTCCACCAGTAAAGCTAACAGATAATTAGTGCCTTGGGTTCCCTAACTTTTAATCAATAATTTAGTCAAGTGATGACCTTCTGCTTCTCCCAGCTTCGTTTTTTTGAACCTTTGATGAGGGATCAATGCCTTTTGAAAAATAAAACGAGATTGCATCAACTTCACCTCCTTTGTCTACATACCTACTGACATCTTCAGAAACCCTCAGAGATGTGTCACCTGACTTTTCATTCAAAAAGCTGTGTTGACTGTTCTTCAATATACCATTTTTCATTATGTCCACAAACTGTTCTTATAGTTCAAACCACTTAACACAGTACAGAAGAGCAGAGTGGGGTGTGGGTTTTTGTTGTTGGTTGGCTTTTTGTTTTTTTAATTCCATCCCATTTACCATCTGATTTTGTACCTGGCCATTTTTAAGTAAGAAATCATACACTGCATTTGCTACTTAAGCTATTTCATGCTTCAGTTCCTTCTCAGCTCTTGGATAAATATCCTCTGGTCCTGATGAACCTGTTTTGTAGCCTTTTCTGGACTTCAATTGAATGCAGAACCATTGAGGTATCATCCATTATAACAAAAAGAGTGTGTTTGTGTGGCAGAGGGGAAGCACATTTCTGGTCAGAGAATTTTCTAAACTCTTCTGCTTTCACTATGTATAAAAGTTCATTTAATTTATCTGCTCTGGCCTTTTCTTCTATGAATGCTTCTTTTGTGCCTTGATCATTTATTGTTGTACAGCCTTTCTAGCAGGCTATTGGCTTTTGCTGGTTTTGTAAAAGGATTTATTATTACTTTATGCCTTTTGTAAGTTGTTCCTTAAACTCCTTTGCCTGCCTTGTTGTGTTTTTTACATTTAACCTGCCAGAGTTCATTCTCCTCTATTTTCCTCATTTGAACATGATGTCAACTTTTTAAAGGTCACCTTCTCCCTTCTGAAACTTCATCTAAAACATATGTTACTGATCAAAGCAATGATGCAGTAAGTTAAAGGTGAAGCCACTGTCGGCCACTGAAAGTTATGGTACTAATGAGACATCCAGACAGGAAGGGAGAGCTGTGGGGTGGTCAGTAATGGAGCCTCACCAGGACATAGAAAGCAGTCCAAAACCTCTTTTTTTGCCTCTCTGTGTCAGCTTCTGCCTGGAAATGTAAGCAAGCTGCTGTTGCTTGTTGTTACCCTGAACACAGTGGGGCAAAGAATGAGAATTTGTAAATGAACAGAATTGCATCAAAAAGTCCTCTTTTCTTTGTTTTTTTCCTCCTAATGGACCCAAGACCCTCAAAACTGGGTTATCCATTTGGGTCAAAAAGGAAAATATTAAAACTGTTGAGTGACATTAGTACCACATTTAGAGAGATGCCACACATTGCAACTGTAACACAATGAAGTGAAGAAATGCTGATTTTGCATTACAATAATATTGTATCAAGGAACAAACGTAAATAAAAGTGTTATGTTGTATTATTATTCATTATGTTAAGACTATTGTTGCTCAGCACGCTGAAAGGTTTTAGAGCACAGTATTCACATTAAAAAAAAGTAGCACAAATAGGTTCAGCTCTGATGATTATAGAGAACAATTCAATTTTTTTTTAATTCCAATATCTAGCAAGATTATTTAAAGCAGGCTTTATTTCATGGTATGGCTCATATGCATAAAAGAAATTGTTTTCTCTCTGGACAAAACATCAAATGTGAAATGGCACCTGTACCTCCAGCATCTACTCACACTTGACTCCACTTAGGAACACGTAGAATAATATCAAGGCTTTAATTTCAAGTATTTTGAAAACTTGGAAACACGTACTTGGACACGCTTAATGTGGATGGGACATTGCTTCACTTAAAAAAAAAAATCAGAAACCAGAGTAACTGGCAATAGGTCTCTACAAGTAGGGTTTAAGTGCTTGGTCTGTTACAGCCAAGTATTTCAGCAAGTTATTTCTCTGTGGACACCAATTGGCATAGAATTATTCCATAGCTGTGCTGCATACAGGGGTTTTATTTCCCACTTTTAATTCCCTTTTCTGTAGCAGTTTCAGGCTGGCCTATAAAATTCACTTCAGTGTATTGTTAGGTGTGATGGGCTTTACACAAATTTGAAAATCCCCTTACAATAGAGCTTGGGTGATAATTAAGTTAGGTGACTTTTTCCAATTGCCTTCATATATTGTTTCAGAACTAGCACAGACTTTTTATGAATTACAACTGAAAGTAGATAAAACTTTCTGGAATTCCAGCAGTGGCATAAGGTGGTAGCTCTACTGTCATATAAAATGCTGTACAGTTACAGTAATTGTGCTCTTTTCCACCACATAAAAGACATTCCTTTTATGGCACTGCTCCTCACAGTTCCTTGTAGTATTATAGGCATAGTAGCATCTCAGAGTTTTGTTGCTTTTAACACTTTAAAAAAGAACTTGCTATTCATTGGTTTAGTGAAGAACAGAACAATGAAAAATGCCATTGGGCAGCTGGTGATACAAAATTATTCTTTTGTTCTTGTTATAGATATTGTCAGGACTTTGTTCTCCACTAAATATGTGGTATCGACTCCCCCATCCACAGGGGAGAAGGTGTATCGGTCATTAAGGAGCTGCAGAGGCTTACAGTCTGGGGTGGTACCTCTGCTCCGCAAACCCCACGGTGTATAGCGGTGTTACGGTTGATATTGTAAGGAATTAGTACAACAAAATTCAGTGTGAGATGCTATGGAAGGAGAATGTGACAGTTACTTTAAGCAAAACTGATCTCCCTCCCTTGCACTCATAGATTTTGTTCGTTGCCAAGACATATGCCCATGTGATTTGGCAAGGACAAGAGATGCTAGCTATGGCGTTCTTATCTCTCTTGGTTTTTTTGTGATTGGCAGCAATCAACTGAATTTTGAATGTGTGCTTTCTGCCCCCTAGGTGTGGATAGTATTTGGATTTCTTTTGTCTTATTATTCTGCTTCAGCGCCTGTAAGTCTTGGGCAAAATTTTTGCATTTCATGGTTCTTTTTTGCCTTACCTGTTCTTCATCATCTTGTCCCCTAATCATTAGGCTGGCTTATTTTTCTTATCTGGTCATTCAAATGAAATCACACATACCGTGCTCTGTAGCAATTAATGCATATTATTGTCTTTCACACTCACATTTCCATTCATGCTTTTTTCACATCAGTCTTGATATTTCTGTTACAAATCCCTACCATCCAATGCTAGGCGTCAGCTGTTTCTCAGGAAATAGAACTGGAGAAACGTGAGACCACCCAAGCCTTTCCAAAGAAGGGGTACAGAGGAACTAGGGGTTAAAAAAAAAAACACAACAAAGTCAATTAAGGATTTCTACACACTCAAGCAGGAATTACTTGAAGGGCTACCACTCTGAACCCATCATCTTCTCTATGTCAGTATTAATGGTTTAGCTTTTCTATCAGAAACATGTTCATGTTTCTACATTCCTTTTTTCTCTTTATAGCCATTCAGATCAGGGCTGGGATCATTTCCCTGCCACACAGATAACTTAGCTCCACATCTTCTCCCCCATGACTTCACTCTCTCTCCAGCCTGTTGTAAAAATGCTGTCTTTTCCAAAATGCTGCTGTTAAATTCGCATTCCTTTGAACTCCTGACTTCCTGTCTCTTAGAACATCTCTGAAAAGATTCTCTGTCTCTCCTGCCTAGACCCTTGTCTCTCCTAACACAATTTGTAAAGTAACATGTTGTAGAAGCACAAGGAAATAATGTTTTTTAAATACAATTAAATGGCACTTTTAAACATATTTTAAACTATATTGAGCCAAAACCTTCACTAGAACTAAACTTCAGAACTTACTGGCTCCAGCTCAGTTTACTTTTATTTCATAGCTCTCACCAGAGAATTTCAGAAGCAGTCAGCTTGAAGGTCCAGTTTGTCCTGTGTGCTGAGCTTGCTGGCCAGGTTCCCCTAAGAGTGATTGTAAGCAACAGGTAAAGAATTAATTAAAAATTTGCAGAGAAGGAAATTCAAGCAATCCAGAATGAAAATGAATAAAACTCTGTACAAGTTCCATGCGTAGTCCCTGAGGAATTTAGAAGCATTCAGATCCCATAATGAGATATTTAATCATCAAGTGTGGTTTAAATATTTAAAAAATCAAATAATATTTCTATCATGCATTCTTCCTCAGCTAAACAATTTTTGTTTTGAGAAAGTAATTGCAAGACACTAAATTCTGTATATCATACATTCCCAAGGCAGAGAACTAAATTCATAGCAGTTATACAGGGCAACTTCTCCTAGGATGCAATTTAAGAAATTGTTTGATTCTTTTAAAGTATAAAGAGATGAGACCAGCATGTGTGTGACCACATGCATGGTTTTGGTGTGTTCTGACCAGAAAACAACAGTGCAAATAACAGCTTGGACCTGAGAATCTTAACCTGGAGCTTTCTGTCTCTTAACCTGAGGTTTTTCAAAGAATTTTTTTTTCTCCCAACCTGTGACAAGAGAACACACTTGGAACAGAAGGTATCTGCTATTTCATTTACTTTATTATACATCAGGCTTATTTGAAAGAATGATCTATACTTCTACCACTCTTCTTTAAACCTGAAACACAGTTGAGTTCATCCTTACATTGCATGCAATTCTTTAATTAGTATTTTATACTCTATTGCCAAACAGTCATGGAAAGTATGAATTATCTCGATTAATGCAATTGAGCTAATGGTATACAGACACTGTCATTTTTAGTTACATAGCGCAGCTGGGGCATTAACAGATGTAGCTTTGTCAAACAGCCACAACTTCCCCGTAGTCTTTTAAGGTAGGAAAACTCATGACTGTATGTTACTACAGCTTAGCAAAGGTATTCCTTTCAGGAGGAGAGTGATCTACTGCCTTTATAATAAACACACTACCTCCTGCACTGTTTTTTGGCCATGTGCACAGTCATATAATTTCTTAGCACAGTTACCATATGTTGATTTGACCCCAGGAAATGCTTCAGCTCTTGGCTGTGTCAGACTTGGGCACGGCTGCGTAAGAGACCTCATAAAAGCCACGTGGGGCCAATGTTCTAGGCTTCGCTAAGCAAAGCATCCTAAATCTTTCTATTGCTAGGATGTCAAAACTTTCTGAAAATCACCCATCAAACCAGCAGGGGAATGCAGACAGAACTGCAGAATTCCTGTACTCCAAAAGCTGCTAGGTTATGTTGTTCTGGGCTGACAAAATTGCATAAATCTGACAGAAGTTCATACAGCAGCATACAGGATAGCTCTGCCCTTGTCCCTCTCTGTAGCTCACCAGAAGACATTTTCCCACTGTCTTATGCAGCAGAAATCCTGTTACAGTCAGATGGTTCTTTTCTCAAACCCAAATAAAAACTAAGCAACAAAACCCATGAATTTTTCAGCTGGTTCAACTACCTGAGCCAGCTTAGTAGATAGTGTATAAAAGCCACCCTGGCATAAAGAAACGCAGGGGTGAGCACTGGAAGGTTGAGTATTCTGGGGTATGGGGAGTCAGCTCTTTCATTAGGAAAACAAGCTTATTTTGGACAAAAGGAGCACAGCCTTAGAAATGTTAGTGTTAATGCGCCAGTGTGGCCGTGCTGTTTCAGTGTTCTTTGCTCTTCTGTATATTCTTTCTGAATAACGTGAAAACCAGACGTTCATGTGTATAATTGTTGGTGAGCATTCAGATGGCAGGATAATATTGCAGTCAGTTTTACTGGCCACCTGTAAGTGAGTGCTTAGGACCTCTGCTTAAAAAACACAGGCAGAGGTCTGCAATTTTTCAGCTGGCAGGATTTCACTTGGTGCCCTTCAGGTCTTTATGCCTTGGGTCACTATGGGCAAAGCAGGGATGCCAGTAGTGCCACCTTGCAGGCACACTGCAGAGAGCGTCAGCTGCAGATCAGGAGGAACTTGATATCATGACCCATGAAACACAATGTAAACAACTGATCAGTGTCAACAATCAGTTCATTAATGCTCTGAGCAGTAAGGAGGTGAAATTTGGCAAGTTATTACAGATTTCGCTGTAATGCCTTCAGTCAGAAACTAGCAACTAGGAACCCAACTATACAGTTGAGAGTCTCATCAAACTCCACCTGAGAAAAGCATTTAAGCATGCTGAAATCTCAAGGAGGGAAGAGAGATGCTTGCGATCAGGACAATAGTAATCTTGGTGCTCTTATTCTATGCTATTCCTCCACGCATGACGTGTCTCCATATTTGGTCCTTGATTGTCTTCCCACACAAGGCAGCAAACAATAAGTGGAAAACAAACTCTTTCGGGCTTGTGACAACACAACCTGTTAAGTAATAACACATCCTCTGCAACAGAGCAAAGATGACAGCACAAAACAGCAAGAACTGTAAAAAATGTGATAGCGGAACTGTATCTAAGGTATGTTCAATATATTTAAATGGCCAACGCATGCAAAGGAGCTTATACAACAATGTAAACTTATGCCTTAGTTCATTAGTAGAAATGCTGAATCTTAATTCTTCTTGGTTACGAGGAACCTGGGAACCTTGGGGTTAAATCTGATTTAAAGCTACTTTTCTGAAGGAGATCAGAATGAAGATTTTCTGCTTCCAGAATACCCAGCATTCTCATGATATTTTGGAATCAGAAGATCATATTTCTCCCTCAACTGTAAAGAAACATCCAAACTCTTCTTAGTAAATTGCTTTTTAAAACAAGAATCCAAATTCCTTTAAAATTTGGAAAGCTAAGATGCTTAGTTTGTCCTTAGTGCTAACAGACCTTAGTGTCACTGAATATTTTTGGCTTATTCTATAAGATGAGAAACAGTAGTTGGAAAGAGTTCTGACGACTGCCTTTGCTTCCCACTTGTGATCCAGTCAGCTCCAAATGGGAGAGGTTGAGCTGTGAGCCCTGCAATTGCTATTTCACTCAGCCTTTTCCCCAGCATTCAATCCTCCAGGGAAACTATTAGTTAATCATCCTGAGATCTCCTTTTTTGTGAGCCAAGAATCCTCCAAGTGGAAACCTCACCTGGCTATTCACTTGAATGCTGGGAGAGGGAGAACCCATTCTCCCACTAGTTGTTCTGTATGCTGGACGCATCTTCCTCTTGTGATATTGTCCCTCTGACAGATGTGACCATCAAAAAGGCTGATTTGACTTAGCTGACTTCTCTTCATCCCAGAGTTATCAATCCACAGCTGAAGCTCCAATTCAGCCTATCCAAGGCTGTAATACTGAACACTTTTACCTATTTCCCTAGCAATTTTATTAGTCTTCATTAAAGAATATTCCTTCCCTTATCCTTGCTGGTGTTACTGCCTGTAACTTCAAAAAATCTCTTCTGCTAGCAAAACTACAGCCAGTTAACTCCTAGTGCACATGAACAAGGGATCCAAATAGTATATAGCAAATACAGACATTTTAAAAAATACTGTGATGGAGCACACTTGTAAAATATTAGTCCAGATAGTCTATAACTCAGTGACTGAATGCTGTAGCAATATTTCACCTCGTGTCTCAAAAATTCTCACGAATACCTATCTAACGTTCTCCCAGCAAATTAACTTGGCTGCTGCAGAGCAGCGGCTGCGTGGCCTCCTTCCCCCGGGAGGCTCTTGGAAGTGCACACCAGATGAGATAGCAAACCTTGGCTCTGACCTACTCTGGCAGTTTTCTGAAAGAATGGCTTTTACAATGCTGGATTGTCTTAATTACTTCTAGTGCAAATTCAGGGTTTTTTTGCTCTAAAATGCTAATATTCAAAATAAAAGTTGAGACAGCATAGATGAAGGTGGGAGACTGTGCAGCTGAAATGCTGTATTTATACCTGAAGATATCCACCACTGGTGCCCCATGCATTGGTGAACTTTGAAATGCAACACTGAGATAAGATTTGTTTTCATGCTTGGGGAGCCAAGGGGCACAAAGGCCTCCAGTGGAAAATGTCACCGTGTTCAATCTCATCTAAGCAGCACTTTTGTAGATATAATTTTACAGTTCTTGTCACTTCTGTCCCCACTCCCTGCAAAAAAAATAAGTAAAAGCTGTCTTGTTCTAGATGATTTCTCTGCTCTGTGGGGAAAGAAGAAATTTCCTTGATTTATTTAAAGAAAACCACCCAGCATGCCCATGTGCTTGGGTTTCCATCTCGCTGTGGAGGCAAATTACCAGTCATCAATCTGAGTGACTGACAGAGTTTTCTGCTTAAGCTTGCATGCACTGCTCTTTCCCAGTCCCAAAGCAGTTTAACTGCCCAGTAGAGATGTGGGTTGATTTAGGGGCACTCCTCCAAAAATAGGAGAGAATTAGGTTTCCACAGAACAGGGCTCTAAACTGTGATGTTATATTGCTGAAAACGTCCTCCTTAACAAACGCCAGTGAAATAGCTTGAGCTCCTCTGTGTAGGGCAGGAAAATAACTTATAGCCAATAACTTACAACTGTGATTCCTTTGCTTCTCAGTGCTTCCATTATCCAAATTTACTTGCCAAATAACTGCTATGAATAATGCTTGGTCTGTAGATTTTCCAATAATTTCCAGTAATGAAAACACTCAAATTTTGAACATTTATTAAATACAGAGATTGCATGGCATTCACGTTCTTGAGTTACACATAACTTTCAGAAATAAGCTGCCAGTTCAAGAGTTTCTGATTACAAAATTTATCTCGCCCAGCTCTTCTGCTCTAAAGTGAATGTGCAACATTTGCTCCCTCTCTAGTTTGTAGTCAGGAACACTCCCCATTTGCCACTGCCTTCACGGGCTTTCTAAGGAGTATCAACATTGCCGAGCAAAAAGTTCTAAACATTCTGAAAGATTATTCTTAAAAAAGGTTTAACTACATTTGATCATCTCACTTCAAATGAAAGATATGATCAGTAGATGTAAGCTGGTAGATAATTAAGCAAGAGGAAAAGAACGCTGAAGTGATAATTAGGTATTTCACTGGGAGTACAGAATCAAAATTAACATATGCTAAGCAAAACTGGAGAATTTCTGGTTCATGCTGAGCCAGCACATCAGTGCAAACAGCCTTGCTTCAGCCCTTTGACTGTCTTTAAGTATTTCCAAATTCTCCTACAAAACTGCAGCAGCTGCTGAAGTGGGAGCTAAAGGCAGGACTGCCCTGTAAGCCCGAGCAGCTCCAGGGTGCCTCTTCTCCCAACACCTGCGTCCCCTTAAAGTCTTTAAGCAAAAGGTCTTCTCCTCATGTAAAGCTGCATAACATTGAAGTAAATAAATTAAATTACTTTAGGCCACTTGAGGCTTAAAAAGCCAAAGTGTTAAAGAACTATTTCAAGCACTCAATTGTAAGTCAACCTGTAACCTCAAATGAACATCAAACAGAGAACACATTTTGTCTAAAGTCAGTAGTTTTAAAAGAAAATGAAATCGGGTCTGTTTCTAGGTGGCTGAACTTCTATGTGATGATAGGCTTTTTTCAGTGTACAGCAAACTCTCCAGTCTGTGCACATTAGCGATTAAAATATCTACAATGTGATAAAATGTGATCTCATATCCTATTTGAGTGTCCGAGTTAAATTAGAGGCAATTAGGACTAATTTGGCTTCTTCCTGAGATCATAAATGTGCAGATGAAAGCTCTGATTAGAGAGCAGGGAGTGCAGCTTTATTTGATTTTTGGCTTTGAATGGCTAATGTGTTCTTACCTTTGAAGATCTGAATTACTAAAATGACAGCAAAATAATAAAAACATCAAAGTTAAATTGATTTTAAAGATTAAATAGATGAATTAAAGTGAAGAGGTACGGATTTTTTAAGCAACTGGCGAGAACTATCAGTATTTCAAAATACCTCAATAGCAAAGCTTTTGTAATTACGCTCTGTGGCATAAAATGCATGAAACATAAGAATATTCCTAAATTTTCAGGTCTTGCTCTTGTAACTTGAGGAAGCAAAATAATTTTCCATTTTTAACAGGGATTCCTGTAAACGAGTGGAAAATTCCTTCTAATCCTATGTCCCTGAGGTTAATTGTGTTTTATCTCAAAGAACACTTTCAGTCTAATTTTTTTAGCTCTAGACTTCATGGCTTTAGAACTTCAAGCATTTATTCAGCAAACAAAATAGACACATAACCTTCTGTCTCATTTTGAATACAATTTTACACTTAGGGATGGCCTATTAAAATCATTGTTGCCATTCTTCTAAGGCAAATTATTCACATGTTCCTAAATACAAATTCCTAAATGTGTATTTATACATACATATGAGACTGTGCCTGAGTTCTGTAGCCAGAACACAATGAGAACTTGTACATGTCATCTAACTAAAGACCAGAAAAAGAATGTAATGTTTATAAATAAGTCTGGCTCCTTACTGTGGAAAAAGCCTGTCACAGGAAAAAAAAACACTTTAAAAGAATGTCATAGTGCAGTATCTGAGTTAAATGGCAACTTTTGGTGTATTGAGCAGGTTGGTTGTGTAAGGTGAAAGCATTTCTCTATACTCTTTTTTCAAAAGCGGATTTGCTAACACAGCCCAACCCTTAGGTCTCCAGGCACTCAGATGATCTGTTGATCTTTCTCAAATAGTTTGACTTGTGCCTTGCAAATTTTAAACCTGTCACCTCTGCTCAGGTGAACTGATGAAGAGATAGAATAAAAAAATTGGAAGATAGTCTGGCTTCAAATGCCATTGGCATCTAGCTAAAGAATGCATCTTTGCCTAGAGAAACTAAGAAGTAAATATCATTTATTTTCACAAGAAAAATGGTTTAATAGCCCAAGCATTGATTTAACAGGCAGGTCGTTAGAAGGCTGTATCAGTGCACTACATGAAGTGGTGCTGCATCTTTAGAAGGCATCACGTTGGTCCATATATTCCTTTATTATTAAGATAGGGCTGAACATGATCAGATTGGTGCTAGTTCTACAGAGGTTCTATTGGCTGCCCAGAGATCTATCTCAGCCTAAGTAGGCTCAAACCACTTATTAAACTTTCTATTTGTATATTTTCATCTCATCTGGGTTGAGAACAGCCTCCACTTAACACTATTGAATTCAGGTCATTGTAAAGAAAAGAATGCAAGGTTAAGACTGAAAGATAGGTACCTAAATCAGTTCTTTTACTTCTAGGCAAATCCTAAAATCCAATATTATTAAACCAATTGGCCTCGGTCCCCACTTTATAAGGCAATCTAGTGTCTCTAATCACAGTTGTCCTAGCTTTGGGAAAAGTCTTATCTTCTGAAAACACAGGTTATGTCTTCATATGTTTTTATCATCTCAGTTTGGCCAAGCTTTCATGATGCTTTATCTGAGCTGGTTCAGACAGTTTCTGCATGCGGAGCCTCTAGATCTGTTGCTTCAAGATTTTTTTGTTCTGTTTAAAAGTAAAATTGGTGTTAACTGTGTGTCAGACACACATAATCAATGCGCAGTGCTTCTAGATTGTTATTGATTGCTACTAGATTGTACCTTGATTGGGAGTATCCCAAAGTATTCAGCTTTCAGTCATAAAATTTTCTGCAATATTATTACTGTCTGACTGGCCAGCTAGGAACACCAAAACCTGTATTACTGACTGGTATTTTGGCAAGTTGCTTTTCTCAGTTGCAACAAATTTATGTTATGCGAGAAATAATTCATGTGCAGAAAAAGACAAACGTGGTAACCAAATGAAAATATTTGTTTTCCACCCTAATCTTTCTCAAGATCCAGTATTCTCCACCTACTGGGCCAGCAGCATTTGCCCTGCAGAATTTGTTCATGTTAGTTTAAAACAGAGTAATGGGGAAGGGAACAAAAATCCCCACTGAATAGATATGGAGGAAGAGGAGATGAGTGTAATGTGTGCATTACACACAGAGCAGAAAAGAGGTGCCTGAGAAGCTTGAGGATTTTTTCCTCTGAGGTGCAACTTAATCTGTGTCATGTTACCTGCATAGTAATGAGTGCCTCCTAAGGGTTAAACACGGGGTTTACACACATAAACACATAAAGACTCAAGTTCTCTTGATGTCAGTCCAGACTTAAATTAATTTAACCCTGAATTGGATAGTAAGTAGAAATAAGGGAACATCAGACCTCAGTTGATCCCCTTTTTTGACCCCAAACTTATCCATTTGACACCAAAAATATAGAAGGCAGGAGTAATTTTTTTCTTAAAAATGGACCCCCGATGGTCTGACCGTCCTGTCTTTGCAGTGCCTTTGAGAAGCTCATACAGAAACTAGGGGTTACTCAAGATGCTTGTTGGTTTCATTTAGTGCCAAAGAGAGCCCTAAAGCAAAAATAAGGTGAATACTCCCAGTGGTTTGTCACCAGTTGTCTTCTGGGGATGTAAGAAGCTGTGCTCTGTGTGTACATGCAGCAGACATGTAGCCTACTAGTTTTGAACTGTGTGTGTGAACTGCAAATATGTCTTCTGAGAGTGAAGAAACTTGGAAAGAATGAGGTCATTGTGCATAATAAATCCCCCATATGCTTCTCTTCTGCCCTACAGCCCACAAGAGAAACATTTTAGAGAGGGTTACTTTATAATTTACATTCCTATTGTCAAAACTGGGAAATGAAACACAGATATGGTATGAGGAATGGCTCGTTCATTTTAAGGGGAAGAAAAAAAAAATTGAGATATAACTGCCTGGAAAACAAATTTGAGGTTGATTAAATCAACCATATTTAAAGGGGGTGAGACCAGAGGCAAGGACAAAGAAAACTTACATAGGATATATTTTTTACTGCTGTATATCGCATCTGTGCAATATCACAGGTGTTAAATTAGCCACAGGAGGGCTCCCCTGTTCTTCACTTGAAGAAATATATTAGTAGGAACTGAAAACTGCAGGGGGAAAAAACAAATTTATGTTCCTGTAACAAGAATATTGGGCATACTGCCCTGGTTCACAGGGCATACTCTGCTTGCAAGTAAATATAATTTAAAGTGTGGCATTAGCACAGTTAACTGCATGCTTCACTTCATACAAAAATAGTCATTAAAATACTGTCACAAGATCAACTCATTCTTTATCAAGCAGGAAGCAGGGAGGACTCCAAGCTGTAAAGAATTTCTCGTATAGCTGGGCACTGAGCACGGGCTGGTGTTTAATCATGAGAGAATGGTAATTACATATGGACATTTGTACCTCTGGCCCCTTGCCTGCCCAAGGATTAACCGCACGTTGACATCTGGAGTTCTATAGCCTCCCAGGGCGGCGCTGGGGCTGAGCAGCAGCCTGTTACAGGAGGTCTGAGGAAGAGCTCAGCGTGTTGGCAGCTCCTGCAGGATTTCTGCTCTAGGAGACGCAGAAGGTCCCCAGGGGTGCCGATAGCAACTTACCAAGTATCTGATTGCCTCGCAGTCCTGCAGTTAGTCTCGCAACAGCCTTAGGAAGGGGGCAAGAAATAATAGCCTCATTTAACCAGTGGAGAACAGAGCAGCCAGATTCAAAGAGGGATTAATGGACTCAAGCCCAGAGTCGTGATCCAAATCTTTTGCCTGTTCCCTCCCAGCAGCAGCCTGGTCCTGACACCACCTTAACTCACTGGAGACCTCTATGTTCTGTCCGCAATTCCAGAAATGCTCTAGGCTGTGCAAATATCCCTAGCGGCCTCTGCCTGAAAAGCTAGGCTCTGTAAGCTAAACCAAGCGGCATCCCTGACTTCCCAAATGGATTTTCAGGTCCAGGATCATCCATCTTGCTTAACTGTTAGCATTTTCCCTGTCTCAGTTTTGGCCTCTGATAGTCTGCTGCTTCTCAAAGAAGACACAGAAAGTGTATGTGGGATAGCATGTGTCAGAAACTTTTCTAATAAGCAGCTTGGATGCTCCTAGTTTTGCACTGGAGAGAATTTAGTGGATACAAACCAAGCTGTGCACTTGACCTTAGGGCAAGTAAAAGGTTTCGGAGCTGCTCTGTTTAGCTGTATAGGAATAGATATTTGGAATCTCACAAAGAGCAGTTGCACATTTTCTGCTCAAGGTTTGAGCTGGAGCAGTTGTGGGCTACAATTTTAATCTTTCATGGCAGCTCAGTGGCTACTAAGAACACTTGTCTATGCATATGGGAGAATTGAGTTCACTTCCACCAGTCTCTCAGCTTTCACTTCCTACAAAAATACCCTAATGCCAGGGTAAGTTTTGCTTTTGCCGATTTTCGTTCTTGACATACCATTTATTCTTGAAACTGTCACCATGTGGGCAAGAACATATAATTCAAGACTTAAAGATAAGCAAGATGGAATTTGTTTCTGTAAGCAGAGGTTAAAGCAGTCCTTTGGGGTTTGGCTTAAAGCCCCATTCAGCTCTGCTTTTTTAAAGGCTGTAAAAAAATGAATGATGTTTCTGCCTCAGCTGAGTTTGAGCAGGAATGATGATCACTTTTCCTAATGAGCTCTCCTAGGCTTTCCCTCGTTAGAAGCCTTGCTGGAAGTTCTTGCTCCTGATTAGGGAGAGGAGTGCTTGGTTGGACATAAAACCTCTGGAGAGGGGAGAAGCTCATATGCAGTCCTGTGTGTTATTATGTTGGCTGTTGGCTAGCTTCAGGGACTTTCCTGCTCAGTGGTTTTCTTGTATCCCTGTCTTTGGAGAGTTCTGGTTTCTCTTGTCTTATACAAGAATGGTAGGTGCCCAGGTAGGGATTTAGATTTCACTTTGAGGTACTACTCAATACAGCTTACCTTTGAAGCTTTTAGGTCTTTTACTGGTTCAAGTCTTTAACATATGGCCATTGCATCTCATTTCTAGCCATTTCCCTAAGCTCTGGCTTGTCCTTCCCTCCCCTTGGTATTCTCCTTCTTTCATGTCTTTGCTCTGCTAACCAGAATGAGAGTTACCTTTCCTGTAAGTCCCTTATGTCACAGTACACTTCGACAATTTACTTCCCTAAAGATCAGAATCTGTAACATTGTCGTCTTTTTTAAATGCCTTTTCCCAGAAAAAGAGCTCATTTATTCTTAAGAGGCTAGTGTGTTAAATGCAACTGCCCCAATGGTTTCCAAATATTGCTGAAGGACTTTTCTGCTGGTAATCTTCCCATCAGAAAATGTCTGGATCAAAAAGATGCAGATTCTACATCTTTTCATTCACTCTCCTTGTCAGGTAGCATAATTTTCACTTGTCAGTCAAAGTGGGATTAGTGATTCTTTCCCTCTTGTCAGCATTTGTATGTTTGAAGCATCAGCACTTCAAAGTCCTTGCTTTCCATAACTGTTTTGTTTGCGTTAGCCAAAGTTTTAAGCCAGTTTTCTTCTCTAATTTTCAGTTTCTGGTTTGCCTTAATAAGACTCTCTATTGTATTTGTTGTTACACTAAATATTCAACTCCAATTCTGCACCTTTTCCAATGCATTCATTCATACCTTGTGTCTCATGATGTTATTTTCCTACATCCTAGTTATTCAGTTGAGGTTCACCTGCTTTATTGTTAGTATTAGTTTTCCAAAGTAATCAGGCTTGGGCAATGTAAGATTAAAGGAAGGGGAAGGAGAGAATAGAAATGTTCCCTGTCTTATTGGAAAAAGAGTAGGAATATAATATGTTTCCTTTGCTACTGTTGTTCTAACTTCATGACCTAAGCAATATCATTTGCTCCTAAGTGTTCCTCTGGTGCAGTTGTAGGCTGCTGGATCAAAATAGTCACTGCCACTGCCATATTCTTCTTTGTCAATTAATACATTTAGAGTTTCTGGCCCTAGTCTTCTCTAAAATGACCTGACTACAAGTTTTAATAATGCAAGGAGGTTTGTGGATCTCAGTGATGAGGTATGGTTATTTTCTAACATGCCATTCACTGGAGCCTAATTTTGACATTTAAGCTGTTTTTTTTTAGAGTACTGCAATAAAAGCACCTGAAATTCTTGCTTAGTTTCACATAGTCTGCTGTTTTTGGTTTTAGTGCTGTGTGATGTTCTAGCTGTCTGGATAAACCTGAGGTCCATGAAACTGCAAGCCATTTGGTGCTTAGGTCACCTGCTGTTTGTGGTATGCCACACAAGCATTTATTTCCTTCTGCATCAGCCGCTTACGCACAAGACTGTACGAAAATAAAGATGAAAAAAAGCTTGGCAAGTTATAGAGTCTGTTGCTCTCCCACAACATTCCTGACTGTCTCTTAAAGACTTCCTGTGATGGAGACCCTGATCCTGTCAAAGCCATTTATTCCAGTTCTTTAGTATTCTTAGCATTAAAAAGTCTTTGGGAAGTTCAATTAGCTCTTGTTTCACCTCAGGTCAATAACTTGTCCTCCCTGCACAAATATGGAGAATAGGCTGCTCCATTCATTTTTGGAGACTGTTAGCACAGTCCTCCTCAGCCTTTTCTTTAGAAGAAATGATCCCGCTTCTTTCTTAGGTCATGTTTTCTAATCATCCTTGGGATATTTACCCCAGACACACTCCACCCTTGACTGCAATGGTCATTACTGTTCCTGAAAGAGGACACAGCGGTGGGAAGGATCTCTTAGGTTAATACTCCCAGGCCTTTTCCTTGAAAACTTGATCATGTTGACCTGAATGTGGAATCACGTTCAGTTTGTGATCCAGTGTCATCCATAGGAGACCCATGCCTAGCTAATTGTTTTGCAACCGATTGGATCCATTTGTGTGAAACGGATCACAGCATTCATCCCCGCTTTTCATGTTTGTTTTGAATTATGATTTTGTCTTTCAGCATCCTCCTAGTCCTTCCTGGCTTTGTCATCTACAGATTTGTTATCCATTTTGTATCTTTCTTCCTACTGACTATATGGGGAACCTAGCTCAGCCATAGCTGTCCAAGTTGGAGATTACTAAAATCAGTTAAGATAATTCTCACCTGAAAGATGGACAGTTAAATTTAACCCACATAGGAGTAACTAGGAACATAGTTATTACTGAACAAGTCAATGTAATAAATATATGCCTAACCATCCCCTCCAAAAAACGATCAGGCAAAAAAGCAACATATCAAAGCCAACTGATTTTCTATATTCTGTCAAGTGGAGGCAAACAGTTGGATAGATCTGAGAAGATGCACTTTCTTTATGTAAGAGCCAGCAGTCTTGCAAAGGGCTAGGATGAGGGGGATGGACTGAGAAGCTATTACGAACCACTGTGCAGACCACATAGATTGCCAAGGGGAGACTTTCAGGTTCTTCACCAACGGCAGTGCAATAACTGCTACTCCGGGGTTCTTGTAGGTGCACTGGTAGTACCATGTCAGATACTTCAGCCTGCACTGGTTCAGTGAAAAAGTAACCTCTCCTCCCTGTGTTTCATTTTTCCAAACATGACATGAAGTTTCAGATTTCTGGCATAAATATTACATGGGCCTCAGAAATTATTTATAACCAGTGCATTTGAATTCAGAACCAGCTGTAGAAATAAATGTCCAGTACTTCAGAGGCAGTTTTACTTGTAGCAAATACAGATTAAATATGCATTTTGCCAGTTTATCACTCTCAAAAAACATAAGGAAAAAAGTGATAAATGAAATTATTGGATCCAAGCATGATATCAAAGTGCCTTAGGTTTGATTACTTGTAACTACGTATAAGTAATCAAAAGGATGGGTACCAAGATAAAGTCTCTCACTATGCCTCCATTTATAAATAATGATTTTTGAATCTTATATTGATATGGGCATTTGTAAAGATGATACATTAAGTAATTTGGAAGGAAAGAAGTAACCTGCAAACTTCCTGTCCTCAAGCTGAGCCTGACATTCTTTTGACTATACCAGTTCCTTGAAAGGAGTAAGGAATAAGCTCAAGAAAAACAGTAAAAAAAAAAAAAAAGTCTCTCAATTCACTGTGGTTCTGCCAAGATCAGCAAGTAGTGTGCCAGACTGGGAACAAGAAAGCCATGGTGCTGCAGAAACTTCACATTGTCCTAAAATCACCAAGGACTTTAAAATATACTGTGGGGAAAACTCCTTGTGTAAGAGAACATCCTTTTTTTTTTTTTTTCCTTTTTTTCTTTTTTCCTTACAGACTGTGGCAAAGTGGGTATGTTAGTGGGGAAAGCACAGGGGAGAAAGGAACAATAGGGACTGCGAGGTATTGTTTTGGGCTTTGAGGCTGTGTAGGGCGATGAGAAGCAAAGCTTTATGCAGACTGCTGAAATAGTTTTAGAACGTGCTTGGAAAATACTGTATATGTTCTGGTTATTATTATTCAAATGTATCTTTATGGTTTTTCTGAGTCTTCAGAGAAAAAGATTCAGGAACAAAATTGACAGTTTTGGCTCTTTGTTTCACATAAACAACTGAAAAGCACTGTTTGCTCCATATTTTCTTGAAGAGGACTTATTGCAGGACATTTTTTAATTCTGTTGGGATACAGTTGTTTACAAAAATTAAAAATAAAAAAATACTGCTGTCAAAGCATTACCCATTATTTAAAGCTGCAAACCCATTTCTGTTCTTTTCAAGAGTCAGAGTCCAAGTACATTCGTCTTTGGGCACAACATTAACGGTTGGTGCCAACCTGAAGGTTTCTGGAGGACAATGATGTATTTGAAACTACCCTGGAAAAAAAGCACAAATACTCCAGGTAAGAAAAATGATCTCACAGTTCGGAGAAGGAGAAGCATGAAAAGCTGAATTCCAGGGTAGCTCTAGTCTGTACATTTTAAAGACCTGTGTGGCTGAGGAAGTATGCAGTGCACTTTGAGCAGCTTCAAACTGTCTGCTTACAGAATATGTTTCAAAATGCCATGCTGTATATGCTGTCCTGTGCTGTGTCTTCTAAGTAGCAATCTCAAAGGCAGGTCCAGCACTTACGCGGCAACTGAGAATCTCCATTCTGCCACCTGAATATATCTTTGGCCTCAGTCTAGAAAAGTGTTCTCGCCACATCAAACTAGAGACTCAGTGCACTTCAGGAGAGATGGATGGGAGAAACCCAGAGATAGTCCAGAGAGGAGAAATAACAATAGCCAGGTTTGTGGAAAACACAGCTTCTGAAGGGAGGCTGAATCCATTGCTATTATTTGATCTAGTGTCCTGGTTTTGGCTGGGATAGAGTTAATTTTCTTTCTAATAGCTGGTATAGTGTTATCTTTTGGATTTAGTATGAGAATAATGTTGATAACACACTGATGTTTTTAGTTGTTGCTAAGTAGTGTTTATACTAAGACAAGGATTTTTCAGATTCTCGTGTCCAACCAGCAAGAAGGCTGGAGGGGCACAAGAAGTTGGGAGGGGACACAGCCAGGGCAGCTGACCCAAACTGGCCAAAGCAATATTCCATACCATATGACATCATGCCCAAAATATAAACGAGGGGGGCAGGGGGTGTGTGTGTGTACATATTGCTGCTCGGGAACTAACTGAGCATCGGTCTGCAAGTGGTGAGCAATTGCATTGTGCATCACTTATTTTGTATATTCTAATTCTATTGGTTGGGGGGGGGGGGTTCTTCCTTTCTGTCCTATTAAACTGTCTTTATCTCAATCCATGAGTTTTACTTCTTTTCAATTCTCTCCCCCATCCTACTGGGTGGAGGGAAGGAGGGAGCACCTGCATGGTGCCTAATTGCCGGTTGGGGTTAAACCATGACATCTACATAAGAGAAAAGTAAAAGCAGATTAATTGTAAGAGTCTTTTGTAAAGAAAGAGAGAATTAGAGTCACAGGATAATTCAAGTTGGGAGGTCTCTAGTCCAACCTCTCCTTCAAAGCAGGGTCAATGCTGAATTCAGACCAGGTTGCTCAGCATTTTGAGCAGTCAGGTCTTGAAAACCTCCAAGGAGGGAGAGCCTGCAACCTCTTCCAGTCTGTAATGATCCTCATAGTGAAAATTTTGTCCTGGTGTCCAGCCAGAACCTCCCCTGTTCCCATTCATGACCACTGTCTCTCTTTAATTTATGACCTCTGATCTCTGCCATGCACCCCAATATAGAGTTCAGCTCCATCTTCTCAGTAATGTTCTCATAGGTCTTCAAAGGCTGCTATTAAGTCCCTTTTAAGCCTTAACTAGCTGTTCTCCCCATCCAAGATACTTAAAAAAAATCATGGGTTGCCAGCGGAAGGCTTAGGTTCAACAGAAGAAGCCCCAGTAGGGAGCACAGAGAGGCCTGAGAATGGGGATGTCTGTAACCTCCTCTCATTGGAGGTTGTTAAGAATAAATTAGGAAAATGTAGGGTTATCCACCGATGGGGTGGAAATGCCAGGGGATGAACTTGATGATCCCTTAAGGTGCCTTCCAGTCCTATTTTCTTTTGCTTTGATTCTGTGCTAGAAGAGCATGTGAATACAAGTTCTTGTGCCAGCTTAGGGCCACAGAGCTATGTACATGGCAAGACTGAGCCCCAGGTACATAATAAATTTCAGCACTTATTAATATTTCAGGAAGTTATGAGTGACTGAAAATCACTAGGGAAAGATAGTTATAATGGAAATAATGTTGTAACCTGAATTATTGCAGTGTTAGCAGATGTCCATTCTGCTTATGTCTAGTCATCTGAGATAAACTGAGTACGGTGAGTTGTTTTGTTGGGGTTTTTTAAAGGTCAAGGAATAGGTCTACCAATAAAGAACATTTAAAAAAATCTGTCACCTCCACTACCAGTCAACCTTAATTCTTTGTATTTAATAATTTTAATTTAATATTATTTGTCCATATGTCTAAATATCTATGTGGAAGAGATTGCTAATGATATTACTATCAATACAGTATTACTATAGATACTATAGGTGTGGAAACCAGGACTTAGAAAGGTTGTCAAACATGACGTTATTAAAACAAGAAAGAGAAGTTAGATTTGTTTGATGTCATGCTCTTCCAAAGCATGCAGGAATGCACAGTTTCCCCTGGGAATCAGTGAACCAAGTTGCTCAGACATCTCTCTCTACCCGTTAGGTTTCTAGGTGTATGCACAAAAGCACTTGAAAGATTCCGAATTAGTGGCTGCTCCTGGAAATTTTACCTTCAATTACTCTGTAGGAGGACACTTGACAAAGACAGACAAGGACTAAGGGGTAAGTCAGCCCTGAGCAGTCTAACACATTACCTATCCCACTCTGCTCTGGGTAGCCTGTGCATATGTCTGAAGCGGTATGAAAGCAGCGTGCAGCAAAAAATAAGCTAGGCATAGCTTTGTGTGTCTTCAGACAGGAGGGACCCCTTTCTGACCTATTCAGCGTGAAACATAGTTCTTGCACTCTATTTTTGAAATCCTTCATTGTTCTTTTCACCATCTCCATTGTATTCTTACAAAGAAACATGTTTCCTTCAACAAGGTTTTGATACCCAGCGAAAGAGCACCTACCTATTCTCTGTGTTCGTTTCTGCTCTGCTGCCACAACCTGCTGATTGCAGAGGCAGCATTTCACTTCCATTACAGTTTAAATAAAATGGTAGTCTGGCTACATAGGGAATGCATTAGCCTTAAGCAGTCTAGTCACTGTTAATTACAGTTTTTAGACTTCGGAAAGCTGGGTCAAAATTTTCCATTTTTCGGTGGAAAGCCATGTCATTTAAATGCTATCTTCTGTGCACCGTTCATTCACAGTTCTGCTGCTCAAAACTCAGCAGTGACTCTTCTGTGGTAAGTGAGCTGCTTCTTTTTCAGTCTGTGCCCAGAACAGAGCTTAAAGCAAAAACCTCATTAAGCAGAGTTCACTCTGCAGGCAAGTCATTTGTTTAACAGTTTGCTGGTGTGAAGTGGAAAACACCTTGTAAAGTTGAAGTTTGTAATGTTATCTAGGAGATGGAGCTGTGAAGGAGAAAGTGAGGTGGCAGAAGCAGTTTGGAAATAATGTTTATTTCAGTGTTTGAGGGTTTCTCCAGAGCAAGCTTGAGTTTGGGAGGGGAGCCTGGAAGGGATGTTTATTGAAAATGTAAGCCTTTCAAATGGAAATGGAAATTTTATGTAAAACTGTTTAGTCAACTGTCATTTTGTGTTAAGCTTAAAAAAATATATCGCAAACACAATGGTTTGCTTTTTTTAATCATTTCTACCATGCAGTTCAAGGAAATAAAGTGTAAAAACCTCGATACTGCAGTTTTACCTTTTTATGGTCTGTTTTGAATGCACCAGCTAAGGCCCCGGTACACCCAGTTGCAGACAGGGAGTCCGGACCCCCCAGAAGAGGGAGGGAGTCGCAGAGTGCATGGCCTCACCCACCCACCCTTCTTCCAGAACGGCTCTGAAGGGGGGCTGTGTTTGTAGAAAGGAGGTATCCCCTCCGCTGGGTGTGTTTGGGCAGGGAAAGTCCTCCCGAGAGCTGCCCCGCTCCGAGCGGCTCCCAGGGCAGCCGCGGTGGGGGCCGCCTGGGCAGCGCGGTCAGCAGGCTCTGCTTTCCCCAGGACATGGGCTGCTGCCTCCTCCTCATCCCGGTTCCTCCAAAGGTATGAGGCGATCACAGAGGGGAGGAAAAGATAACGAAGCACAGGGCAAATACAACCCTGTTTTCTCCTTAGGAAACCTGAAGGGGGAATTGCTAGGACAGTCTGGAAGCTTTGCTTCCCCCCCCCCCCCCCGTTTTGCTAGTAATTCCCATGTAGCAGTATCCTAAACCAGAAATGATTCAATGTGGCAAGGAGATGTCCTTTCCTGGCAGTATATTAAAGTATTTTAACTTACAGGAGCAAATAGTAGGAAGATTTGCTGAAGGGCATGAAGGGTTCAAATGAAATCCAGAGTGCTGAAGCCATGAGAATTTCAGTGGGGTGATTCTGTATGAAACAGACTGCAGAGCTCTGGCTGAGAAGAACGAGAGTCACTGTCATGGCATCTTGACACCTGTTTCTTATTTATTTAAGTTTTTCCTTTTATAATAAAACAATAATTTTGTTATATAAAAAAATGAGAATTCCTTCACTCGGGAGATGGTTAAGTGACAACTCTAAGGCATTTGGGTCAGCCATCTGCAACATTGGCTAAACACAAGTTGGCTCAAGATAGTGAGTTTACCTTCACGTTATACTTGGTTTCCCATGAAATTCCTCTTAGACTATTGTTTGATCATGAAAACTCAAAATAGTGATAGAGAGGAGTTTCAGTGAAGTAGGAGCCCAAACCTCATTCAACTTGAGTAGAGAGCCATTGCACAAGGGTTTAATATCTGAAATGTGATAAGCTGCTAAGTCTGTTGGAGGATTTTAATGATCAGTTTTTGAAGGCATTGAGGTACTACTTTTGTTGATGCATTTCTAAAATGTGCTAAAAATGGTAGGCTCTCTATCGGAGTTTAGTAAGAAAAAAAAATAAAATGAGAATGTAATGTGGTCATACGATGTCTGTATATGACCTAGTTCTCTCGTACTTAAGTTGCTAAACTTTGTGGGAAATAAAGCATTTGGGTTCTTGCACAGTGAGTGTCTAGCTGTGAGCACACTCTGTTCAATTTTATGAAATAACTGATATGCTTAAATGTTTCAGTAGATTGGTACCTCTACCTTTACCAGTTTTTCTTTGATAGTACCATATAAATAGCAGAAGAATGAAAAAGGTTGGGTTTACATGTGTCAGTGCAGAGATAAATATAACATTATTCAGGTGACTTCTCTTTATGACTCATCTTTAGAGTGACAATTATTTGAAGGTAATTTAACATCACTTCATAAGGCTAATGGTATTTCTACTTTAAGGGAGTTGAATACAATACAGATTTTGCTAGAAATACAAATCTAACCTTTTTTTTTAATTGCTCTTCTAGAGCAATTTCCTGTGAATCTATTAAGCCATAAGCAAGCTTTTATTGAACAAGAGAAGTCTGCATTAAGATAAGCCTAACACAATTCCGTTTAAAAGGTTATTTATTACCTAATGTGTCAATGTCCTTACAAAAAGTTGTTGTTCATTTGTTCATTTAATTATTACTATTAAAGTTCTAAACGAGTGTTACCTCACAATTTAGAAACACAAAAGATTGTTTTCCTTGATCTGTACGGTCGTGCATCAAATCCTAATTACGGAGGTACTTCCCTCTAGTGGACAAGAAGATATATCGATTGCAGTATTTTTCAGTCCCCTTCAAATTTGATCAGGATTTAGGGAAGAGCATGCCTTTAAAAAGGCAGGGAGCAGGAGTGGGGATGAGCAGTCGCTTCTCATGGGGGAGAGCAGGGTGAGGAGGGAGATGTCCAAGAGATGGCTCAGGACTGGTGCTGCTGGGGCCAACGCGTGCGCTGCAAAGGCAGGTGATCGCAGGGTGCCACGGCTTGCAATTGGTGCAGGGATAGTCAGGATAGTCAAAACAAAGCTGCCTGAGGAATGGCAGTAGGCTCTCCTGATGTTGTGAAACTGGCTGAGTGATAAAACAGGAGGTAGGTTTTAATATTGATAAATGCAAGGTAGTGTACCTGAGTTAAAATAAGCAGATGCAGTAACAGGCTCTGCATTAGGTCTTACCTGTCAGGGAAAGATCCTGGAGTCACTGTGATCTTGGTATTTGTTTTCCAAAAATATCATCAGTGGTAGAAAAGGTAAACTAAGTGTTAGAAACAACTAGAAAAAGAATGGAATTAAAAAGAAACATCGTGCCCCTGTTTGCAACACTTTTGAGATTATAGTCCCTCTGTCTTAAAGATTGAGAAGAACGACAGAAATATGGAACAACTTCCATGTGAGAAGAGACTAAATGAGAGAGTCAAGTCCAGAAATGGAAATACAAGGGGACACTCCAGTCTGAAAAAGAGGCAGCTAGAAGAAGGTATACTGGAATAATATCATATTGTGAAAGGCAGGAAGAAGGTGAATAGGGATTATTATTCCCATTTCTCGTATCAGAAGGAGTAAGAGATGTTCCAATACCCTCATTGTCACAAAAGGCTGAAAGTATAAATAGCCTCCAAAAAGAATTAAATGGAATTGACAGAATATAGTTCTGCTGACAGCTACTAAATACACCAGTCTCTTTGAAGCCTCTGTCTCAGAAAGCCCCCGAGCTGCTGACTCTCAGATGCTAGTTGCGTTGGCCATGGGGAAAAACACTGTATGCCTGTTCTGGTTCCATGTACTCTTTTTATAAATATCTTATGCTATCTAGGATGGGAGGTGGGCTGGCAATTTTAAATCTCTAAGTGAAACATGTACAAACTCAGTCATCCTTACTGTACTTCATATACCCCATAGGGTTGGGTTTTTTTATATCCTATTCAAACTTTTATATATCATTTGTATTTTGAATGGATATATTTGCCATGTTACCAATTCTTGAGATTTTTATCACAAGTCTTCCTTGCATTAGTTGGGTGGGCTTTTCTTCTGACAGTTCCAACCACAGTTAGAAGTCTTGCAGTTGAGATTATCTTTAAAAAAAAAAAAAAAAAAAGACCAGGGATTTAAAAAAATGCTAACTGCAGCTTGTATAGAAAAGTTTCATGGTGTGTATCCATATCTTTGAAAAAGAGGGAATAAACATTAAGGAAAAAACAGCATCAGTTGATTCCATTTTTTAAAAAGTCAATAATTTTATGAGCCTTTCCTATTAATGCATGGACTACCAGCATATATGTTTATAAAAGAAATGGTAGTGAAATGTTTTAACCATATGCTATGTAAATCAGCATTAAAAGCCCAGGTCCTTGTATGTCTTGCAGGAATATGGTCTAAATTGAGTCTAGAAAGATAACATAATTGGTTTCTAGGCAGTTTCTCTTAAGTATAATGTACATGTTTAAAACCCAGTGGCATAATATAGTTCTCTATATACCATGAGAATTTATAATAGTGTTAATAAATTAAACATCAACATTTACCTTTCTCCCTTGTTGGCTTAATCACCAAAGCCTGGCAGCTACTTAATGTCCCCTTGATGAATCCTTAGAAGAAATGAGGAGTCAGTAAGCTTAAGAGCAGTGTACATATGTCATACGTTTGTGTTGCACTTCACTCAGACAACTTGTACACAAGAAAATGCTACAACTCATTAGAGTAAAAAAGGAATTGTGACTGCTAAAGCATGGCAGTAAAAGGACTGAGGGTAGCTGGATGTAAGAAAGGGTCCATGCAAAAATAAAATTGGAAATAGAAGTAAAAAAAAAAAAACACCAAACTGCAGAACTATTCGCTGTTAATTTATTTCCATCTTATTGGGGTTTTAACAGATTTTATGATTGAATACTTTAGACTGAAATTTTCAGGTTCCATTGTAAATAATAATGATTAGTCAAACACATTCTTTCCAATATTTTCTCTGCTCAAAATGGCAAGCAGGACATTTAACTAACAAGCTATTTCAAGGTTCAACCAGGTTTTTTTAGAGCTGTACTTATTTTGTCAGCTCACCCTCACCTGTAATGAAAGCAGAAGGAAATTCATTATAAGATCTTTTCCTCTCTGTCCATTCTTTCCTCTGCCACACCATTCCCATCCTGG
Organism: Buteo buteo; assembly: GCF_964188355.1. NCBI lineage: Eukaryota > Metazoa > Chordata > Aves > Accipitriformes > Accipitridae > Buteo > Buteo buteo. Next base: position 14,633,836 of record NC_134182.1, read on the forward strand.
AGGAAAACATGGAAATACTTGTGCTATTCAATCTGCAGATATAGCAGTAAATAAAAAAATGGTTAAACTTCCATATGTAAGGAGTAGGTACCCCTATGTTGCTCAGATTAGAACTGGGTAAGCTTTAATATTTGTGCTTTTATCCTGGACTACACCAGAGATTTTTACTTACAGAAAAAGCCCCCTTACACTTGCTGGCAAAAGTAGCTAAGGACACTGGCCATCACACAGCCATGTTATGGATGTTCTTGAAGCTTTCCTAAAATCGAGACAAGTTCCATGGGATTTTCAGAGAAATACTGACACATTTTTTACAACCTGCCATGGCAGCAAGCAGATCCACTTTTTTCAAAAGTGGGAAAAGATGAGGAAATTTATAGTGTCTGACAACTCTGAATTATCCCCAAACCTGAACTTTCCACTGTGTCATACCTTCTTTCTTATAGCTTGTACGCATTCCCAAATAAGCATGTGAAAACATATTGCCTTTCCCATGGAAAAATCTAAACCATATAATATTTCATTAAAATAATCTTCTGCTGTCATCAGGTGATGGCTTATAAAAGAGTCAGCTCCCCATGAAAAACAGTGTTGCAGGACCCTTAAGGCTTTTATCTATGCCCCGCTTCTTTGCTGCATGCCAGAGAGCTTTCCTGGCTAATGCTGTTCACTGAAAGACAGTTTGCCTTTTAGACTTGGTTCTCAGATCAGCGGCAAGTGTTTTATTTCATGGTGAAATGTACAGAATGACCTAGACCCCTGATTAGAGTTCTCTGTGCCCAGGCATATTGAACGCTGCTGTTAACCAGCTCCTTCAGAATCACTCTTCATTGAAGCCAAGTTAAGATACAAGTAAAGAAAAACACTTATTTCTAAAACAGCCAACACAGATACAGCAGTTTATCAGGACATAGGAGGCAGAAATTAAAGATCTGTGTTCAATTTACTTGTGTGGACTTCAAATCTGAGCCACCTCACTCTGTCACTGGCAGTCTGTCCCTAACCCAGGTTGTTGGGAACTCAGCTCTCTTGCACAGTCTGCACACTCAGTAAATGTGCTGTCAAAACACATGGTCTTTTATCTTAAACCCCTTACCTGGAGTTCCGTTCAGCTTCAGGTCTTTCTTTTCTCAAAGATTATTGATCTTTAACTTCTCTGGAAGCAATTTTGCCCCTCTGCCTTCCACCTTCTGAAAATGCTCACGTCTTCAGCAGAACAGTTGTGATGTCTTATACATGACTAAATTATTAGGAAATTCCTAACTTATGAATGAGGAAATGTGAAAATCTCATTAAGAATTTTTTTCCCATGAAGCTTGTATTTTTTTATTCATATGTAAACCACCAGCTGCTCTGATATAAAAATGTAAATACAGTTGATACATGTAGCTCATTACTGGCTCTGGCTCTCATTCAAAAGCAGAAATCTGGGTGACTCACTATTTTGAAGTGAGAGTGAGCTTGGGGCAATTGAATTCAAACAATGAATTATTTGATTTATTCCTTAGTAAAAATTGTTACCTCTGTGCCTGATGGGTAGAGCCCATGCCATCTTGGAGTCAGCAAACACACCAGAAATTAAAGGAGTGTTGTGTAAGGTACCAACAGCGTAAGGAACAGTATGCTTGTCAGATGTAAAAATCACAATTAAAAAGATTTCAAGAAATAATACAGTTATTCTTTGGAAATGTCAGCACAACCATCAGAGCTGGGAGCAATAAAAGCACCGTAGGATGATTGCTGCTCTGTTTGGATTAGTTCACTAATGAAGAAAGAACTAAGACTTGGCTCTTTAGCATCAGTAAAGGGGAGGAGGACTTTAATATGTCAGCACAATAGCCCTCACAAGGAAGACAAGCCAGGGTGCTTTTTCCATTGTTGTACTCAAATCCAAGCAATGAAATCTGCTAAGGCACAAAATGTCCTTTGCTTGGAACATCATCATGTTCTATGACAAGTCTAAGACAAGTTGGAAGAGAGAAGTTGAAGATGAGGTGTCAGTATGTTACTAATACTGTTCAGATCTATGAATCATTACCAACAGATATAGAGTAAGTGAAAAGTTTTCTGTAAATTACAACAGTGAAATTCAAGAACCACTCTGGTGGTTTTACTTTGGATTTCTATCCATGTAGCTGATAGAGAAGTATGGTGCAAAGATGCTAAGCTTCTTAAGAAGCAATTCTTCCAAAATAAAAATAAATAAATAAATGAAAACCGATAGTGAACCAAGGAAACTTAACTAAAGCTAACTCAATGATGTGCTTAGAGAAAACATAAGCATAGCTTTGATTGGGATTTAGTGGTTAATCTTTGTTCAAGACACTTGTAGGGCTCAAAACACATATCAGTACTTGTGACCTAAAACAGTTGAAAGCAACAAAAATGAGCGGTGTTGTGCCAAACAGAATTTGCCTTAACAGAAACTAGTGATGCACGGAAAGCAAACTTCATTTTGAGTAAGGCACAAAGGGAAAACATGTGAATTGCCTGCTTATCTTAGTCTATTACATTTAAAATGCTTGAACTGCATTTGAAACAAGAATTCAAAATGCACAGTTTTATTGAACATTATAGTTTTTCTCCACATAATTTATTGTGTACATATTACTTTTTTTACTACTGGATAATGGTATGTACTTCCCAGAATATATCTGAAATGAAACTGTGTGAATAGGCCTTATGCTGGAGAGAACTTCTCTTGAAGAACTGAATTGTGCATGACTGGCGGCGTTGTTGTCTGGTTCGCACAAAACATTCCCTCCACCTTCTCAGACAAACACACAGCAGTGCCCTTTTAAGAATATATTGAAAACAAGCTATTTGAAGAAGTCTGTTTAAAAAAAAAAAAAAGGAGAGAAGAAAAAAGTGCACCTTTTTAAAACTCTGCACTGTATTTCATCTGTTTAATGTGGAGGCTCTATAAAGTACAGAAGAGGTCATTTCCCCATGGGTGTTGGAACTGATTCTTTTTTAAATTTTTATCTGCCACTTATTTCTGGATCATCTGAACTTTCTATTTGCTGTGAAGCTACAGGGCAAATTCTCCCCCTTCCAGTAAATGGAAACCTTTGATAATTCAATCATTAACCACTTTCTTTGAGTGCTCTATTCTTCCTCCAAGTTCTGCTGTATAATATCACCTTTGCCATAAAGCCTTTCCCATTGAAATTCCTGGTTGAGATGGAAGAAAAAACAAAATCAAGGAAGAGCAGAAAGAAAGTTCCCAGACAAGTTCTCTCAAGTGACCTGGCAGTTTAAGGAAACATTGCCATTGTAAGAACTGAGCTGTGAAAAGCATAGTATGTATATCTAGCTAAGCTAGAATAGAGACTTTCTAGCTGGGGTGTAGGTGGCAGTCTAGTTCCAGCAGTTCAGCAGGATCTCTTGCCATGACTTCAGGTAGCTTCACAGTGCTGTAAGCATATCCTGAGCTTTTTAAAATATTATATCCTCTGTGTGAATGCTTACACATGTCTTTTCTGCAACTGCTGTATTTCTAGGTAAAAAGGAATAGTCAAATTCAGTAAAATACAAGGAACAAATCCTGGTGATCATTAAAACCAGCAGCATCCTCAGCTCTGGAGCGAACAGGCTGAATTACTGCTCAAGTTGCCTATCCTAGGCTGCATTGCGTTTGGTACTGCATATAGTGATGGGCAAAGTGTCTGGGTATTAGAATAGGGGGTGGTGCCTCCTGCCAGGCTTCAGGTGGCTGCTTTTCCTCGACCGGAGCTAACAGCCATGGGGTCTGGCCTGACCAGTGGCTCTTTTGCTTTCAGCCATCAAAGTGCCAAGGAAGGGCAGAGAATACAGAGACTTTTCAACCTGGGAAATACAAAGCAGGAAAGGCAAAGTATAGTCATTGCTCCGAGACCTTAACTGAACAAACAGTTCTGAGTTAGCCCCTTGTATGGAATTTTAATAGAGCTTGCGATGTTGGTGCACTTCCAGGCCCAAAAAATCTTTTCTCTTGATCTTTCTTCTCTTCTAGAAGTATCTTCTTGCCTGTTTTGAGTTCTTAGCCATTTTATAGACTTCCTTAGAAGATAGTGTTTAATCTACATGTTGTGCATGTTTTGGATGTGTGGTTTTGGAGATTTGGTTTTCTTGCTTTGAATCTTTAAATTTGACGTGGTTTTATGTAACTGCTTTTTTAACTTTTATAGTTAATGAAACTCAGATGTTAAGCTCTACCACTGTATTTGAAAATGGCAATTTTACTTACCATTCTTTTTAGATATTAGTTTGGATAGAAATTTAGGAAAAAGGAGGGAAATTCTTTAATGTACATTTTAAAAACATCCAAAAGTAGGAAAGGGACAAGTACAAGTCCTTTGACTTGGAATAGATTTTCTTCAGCTTTCTCCCTTTGGTGTGTGGCTTGGTGGTTTGGAGTTTTTTAAAGCTTCTACTATGTGTTTGTTTAATACATATTAAAAAAAATGCTTGGAAAACAGCATTAGCCACTTTAATGAGGATTTTAATGATTTAGATGTCTGTGATATTGAAAAGATACTAGATACCTATCTGGACACCTTTGTTAATTCATTCTGCATTGAAATGCTGAAACTCATTTTGAGTCTTACTTGGCTGGTGGTTTTATTCTTTCACAAGTTCTACTCATTTCAAGTTTTAATAGGCTTTTCAATTTAGATTAAATAAGAACAAAGCCAAGAACTAAAGAGAGACAGCATTCTGGGTAGAATTTCCAAAGCCCTTAACCATAGGTCTACATGCAGTCACTCAAATAACTACAGTGTATGATGCATCTATCCAGGTTACCTATATAATCATTCACACACAATGCTGCTTTGGCAATGCAGAAATAAATAAATAAAAATTTGTTTAACAATGAGTTACAGTGGATAGGGTCCTATCCCACATATGACAGGATCTGTTAAAACTTGTTCCAGTTTGTCCTGAGCTGGTAGCACTTTAAGAATAAACTTGCTCTAGCTGTCAAATGTTTTAATTCCACAAAAAAGGGAGTTGCAGCCACTCAATCTAGCCAAAAGTTAATATATTTGGGCAAATAGCACTGATTTCCTTGGGCTTTGAATTGGATTCATATTGTAATTGTTTTTCCAGGAAGGCAGGCAGGCATTAAGATTAAATGTTAATGCTTGGAGTAAAACACAAGATCTGCTAGACTTTTTCCGCTAATGTGCAGGATTCGTAATTTCCTTATACATATGCAGATGCATTCTTCATATACTTCATCAATTCCATATGAATAAGTTTCAGAATCACTGCCAGCCCCAAAGCTGTCCTATTAACTATGGAATGTGCTCAAATACCATGGTGATAGCCACAGAATAAGAAACCTTGTTAGGTTTTCTCTCATATTTCCCACGTATTCTCCCCAAACTATTAGAGCACTGTTTGTACAAAACTAATTTATTTAAGTTTTTTAGCATCTTACAGCAAGGGAAAGTCTCTCCTACATATTGCTTTTATACAATAGGTTTATTGACTATTCTACACTTCCCTTGTGCCTTTGAAAGCAAGACCCAAATATAAAGATCTTAGCCCATGAGAAAGAAACATGCACAAGGTCAGAGAAATGAATTTTGTTTGTGATGTGCAACTAGCAGTTACTATCAATATATATTTCACAGAGAAATCTGAACTACTTTCTGCATTTTACATTCTGCTTGATTTCCCCCCTCCCTCCTCCACTGCAAACTGCTACCTTTACCTTTGAATTCTATATTCCCCAGCATTCTTTTAGCTAGAACAAACCTTTCTGTGATGACTGCTACCTTGTTAACTTCAGGAGGCACCAGAGACAAAAAAAAGGTTGTTTCTCTGGCTGCCTCACAGCTGGGTCCTAGGAAGTTATTGTGCCCTCCATGATGCACAGTAAGAAAGGACAGTGCAGCATACGAAGGAGCATCAACATGCAGAGGTGTCCTCCTAGCCTCAACCTCATCTTGGTACAATCTCATGACACAGTGCAGCAGTATGCACTGAAACTGAGATGATGCTGAAAGCCGTAAGACTAGATAAGCATGGTGTTACATCCCCTGCTAGATAAACATTTATCCATGTTATTCCCAGCATCCTCAGTGATGAAACAACTCATGAAGTTGTGTTTGTGCCTCATTCCCCATTGTGCACTGTAGATATGTCACTAAAATCATGTTTTCAAGAGTACAGTGCCAATTCTTCTAAAGATGGCTATGTCTGTATTAGCAAGTAGTACAGTGCAATAGGAGCAGATCTACAGAACAAACAGTTGATGCTGTGGATGCAGCACCCACACTACATTTATTCATGGAGGTGGGAAGGGTAGCTCAGACCAGCTCTTGCCTGGTCCTGTGGACTGGCTGCCTCTGAGTGGTTGAATCACAGTAGAGGTGCTCCCTGGGCATGTCTTTCAGCGAGCATGGATCTGGAAGGAGCTGGGTTTGCGTGCTCTGAGACAGCTTCACAAGGTGAGCAAGAGCACAAGAAATGGGTGTGATTTGGAGATTTACTGCAAAAGCACTCTCCTGGTATGACCCAAAAACTAATATACATGCACCTGCTGTAGCTCCCACTTCACCACCAATATAGAAGGTACATTTTCAAAAAACCTCAACATATGGAATGTTAAAATCATCTGAAGGTATGATCAGTTAGTACCAGCATATGAGTGCTGTTAGAAATCTGGGTCTCACCTAGTAGCTTAGATGGTCAGGAAAGCTTAACCCTAATTGCAGCATCGGCCATCTGAATACACAGCCCTGAAATCTTAAGAATCTGGTCTGCAAAAGTTCTGGTTCAGCTGCTTATTTGTGAAATGGGGTGATGTGATTCATTGATGCCAGCTCTCAGACTTTTATTGCAAGTCTTGTGGTTTCAGCATCCTCTGTAAACTCCATGTTCAAGAGTCATGAGACAAGCAGAATATCTCCTTCCTCATTTATGAAACAAGTTTCAAAGCATACAGTTTTAAGGATGCTTGTAAGTGAATCTCATTAATTGAAAGGTATGAATTGTAATTTTGAATATCTTATTGATAGTACTGAGTATTCTTCTACCTACCATTTGTCTTTTTTGCTCTTTTGTGTAATGACTGACTCTCAATCTGATAAAGAGCTTACTAAAGAGGGCTAAAATAGGAATACAGTTATTAAAGGGTTCACTAATGTTGCACTTCCCCACCATTAAAGAGGAAGGATGAAGCAAACATTACTTTTGTTCTTTTTAGGAAGCAAACCTGATGAAAGCAGAGGTTTCTTTGATAAAATCATAATTCCTTGAAAAGAATGTACAAGGTTTTGTTTCCCTGTATGCAGTCAAATAAACCAGCAGCAGATCTGTTTCTTTGGCCACAGCTTGCAGCCTACCTGATTGTGCACTCAGTCCACAGGCTCTCTGTAAGCTTGACATGAACCTTTTCAGAGCGTTCGTCTAGTTTGCTTCTGTGGTTTTCCATCTTCAGTCTGAAATTTGCAAAACCAAGTAGAGACTGCCAACATCTATCCACACATTTACATACCTACACAAGTAGTACACAATGCCAAGCAAATTCCTGAGTGGCCTGGCACGTGCAGTTATATTTAATTGTTACATGTGACTGAGTTTTGATGTAAAAGGTTGAGTTGTTTCATAAAGGAGCTTATCTCTTTCTGTTCTATTAAATAGAAAAAAAACAGTTGTGCTTACTTGCTTTAATATGTTTTTCCCAGTTCACAGTAAACAAAGTTAAACTCAAAATGTGAAGGCGTTTCTTCAGGTGTCTGAAAGGTAACCACCTTGTTTTGAAGGAGGTTTGTAATATGAAACAAATTTAAACAAGTACCAAGGCTGTGAAAATACCAAAATGAAGTAGTTTTGGCAGAAAGTGAAAGTTGAACAGCTTTCATTTAGCACAAAAAGTCCCTAACCAATACTTTTAAATGGTTTGCTAGATAGCACGTCTGCTTCACTCAGCAGAGAAGACAGATTTTTCTTGAATGGCACAACCCCTTGAATCTTTTTTTTTTTAAAAAAAAAACATTCTTAAGCTCTCCCTGTGCTGTGTTTCAACAAAATAAGGGTGTCCAAGGGCTTTTATTTTTTTATTTGTAACTTGGAAAAATGACATAGCAGCTTAGACTACAAGGGAAACATTAGGTGCTTGAATTCTGTAAACTTCCACCTTTCAACAGCCCAGCCTATTATATTGTGATACACACACCTTGCAAGTGGACATGTAGTTTTCTGTGCCAGAGGAACATTTTAATTATTTCCTTTACTAAAATGGTGTTACCTTGCTCAGCAAATTAGCTTCCTAACTCTAGGCTTGACCTACAAAATGATTAATCTTTTTACATACATGTTAATATCTTTCATAATGCATCAGTTCAGCTGTCTTCTCTGCACAGCCACCTTCCCCCTCATCCAGTTTGTGCCAAAACACAAAACTAATTTTAAAACCAGAAACTTTCATTTAAGAATACAATGTTAGAAATCTCCTGAGAAGTCATGTGTCAGGGAAGAAGAGAATTTAAAACAAGGCACTAAATAAAGTGTGGCAGGTTGAGGACATGCCCTTTAATACAATGTTTGCAGTTGGTAATTAAAAATGGCTCAATATAAGCAGCTCTTGCACTGTGGCACAGGTTACACAGTAGAACGGATTGTGCATGTTAAGTCAAAAGAGTTGACGTCTGTTCAGGATTTGAGGGCAGAGAGCAATGGGGAATGTAATAATTTACAGGAGAATGTCCTACTTATAGAAAGGTTTTGTGGATTTATATTTCTCAAACCTTTCTGAAGATTATACGAAATGGAGGTTGAATCAAAAATAATGTTGTATGGCAAGTGCTTCAGAAACGGAGAATCAGATTCCATAGCAGAGTAGGCTAAATCCAAATGGAGAGATGAGTAGATGAGCTCCTCTGTTCCTGTGGCAACCTGCCAGTCATCAGCACCTTGTTGTAACAGGTCTGTGCCATTTTCAGACTGGAAATACCAACTAAAATTATTCCAGCTCAAAGCAAGAGCTCAAGATTTGGGGTTTGTTGGCATCTGTCCATGAAGACACACCCTTCATTTTAGTAGAAATCAGTAGTGAGTCCGGTAGCAGCTCTCAGGCAAATTTTATCCTCTTCAAAAATTCTGTCTTCTGCATTATTTATTGCTAAGACAGCTAATGGCCTTCCAATTTTTAGAAGCTTGTAGCTGCTTAGATGGAGCAAAAGGTACAATTCATTTCTGTCCTGATTTCATAGCTGTTGGCTCAAGGTTTGCCAGCACTACAGGTAATGCTGGATTTTGCCATCCCAGGGAGGAGATGGCTGAGAGTAGGCACGGGACAGCTGAATCCTGGAGAGTCACTTGGGTTTGTACCACTTACTACTCTAGTGATAGCCACCCCCTCGCACGACCAACCATCTCTTTGTGCAGCAGCAGCCAGCCTGGCTTTCCAGGTGCTAGCAAAGGCAACGTGGCCATGCTACTCCCTAGGGAATACCATTGCATTTTTTCTGGATGGCAACAAAAGAAGCACGAATTCTGTTTGTGTATGTCATATTTTGCTTTCAGTAGAACAAAAGGACTGCCTTTAAAAATCCATAATAGTAAGCTGAGACTCTTAACGCCAGAAGTCTTGTTAGCCACTCATAAAGAAATACAAGTGGCACTTATCCAGTATCTGCACGTTACCTTTGATCCATGACTGTGGATGATGAGTGACTTTTATCTTAAGAGCTTTAAGCAGTACATATCACTAATACTACTGTATGTATGGTTAAGCTTTCTCTATTATTCTTCAATCCTCTTCTTAGGTTGTGACCCTAAATATTTTTGATCTGACAGAGAAAAGTAATCTGTTTGGTATTTAAATTAAGTGGCAAATGTTTAAAATTAAGCTATATAAATCTTGAAAGATAAACTCTTATATAACAGTTTTCGGTAAGGTACAAAGGCTGTGTAAAGGTACTTCTGAATGCCTGTGACTGATGCTATGGACTGACCACACCTCCACTGCGGTACAGGCGAGCACCATGGGACGGAAACACACGGGGCACAGTGAAGTTGCATTGTAAGGATTACTGTTACAAAATTATTAGTAGCAGTTACAAGATGGTCTTTGTTTTTCCAAGAACAGCAAGGATGAAATCCTGGCTGCGGGAAATGCCAGAGCAAATTCCTACAGACTCCATGCAATGGTGTTTTCACCTTAAAACTGATTTGTCCTCTGTGCTTCCCTCAGTGAACTTTCTCATACGCCACTTTTATGAAGGGCTGTGGTGATGGGCTAAAGATTTGGTTCATTAGCAGGTCTGTGCATCTTTTTGTGCCGAATGTTACAAGTCTTAACGGGGTTTGCAGCTCCATCCAGGTTTGGCCCTGCATGTCCCCTGCACACAGACCAGCCGTGGCCGAAGCTAGACATCAGCATCTGCCTAGGAAAAGCTTTCGTGTGCCTCCCGCCACTCGCAGAGTGCTGAGGCTCAGTCTTTAGGGAAGCACCTTGCTCGTCGGGTTCTGCACCCGAAAATCTCCTGGTCAGGGTGCAGCGGGGACCAGCGGCTCCCTGGGCCCAGTAGCACTGGGGACTCCCCAGGGTGGCGGGCCAGGGCCTGGTAGCCAGGGCCGCTCCTGCCTCCCACCACCCCAGCCAGGAGCAGGGCAGCCGAGGGCACTGGGGCGGCCCTGGCCTTTGGACACCTTCCTGGCGATGGGGATGGGGACAGGCCGAGGCTGGGCTGAGTCACGGGCCCACCGATGGGCCCAGCTTACCGGGGCCCTTGGCCGGGCAGGGCAGGGCAGGGCTGTGGGGAGCTGGAGACCGGCCCTGCTGCAGCGTCGCTGGGGTGGGGGCCGACATGGGGTCCTGGGCCCTGGGCAGGCGGGTAGAGGAATTGTCACAGGAGACGACAAAGCCAAAATAAGGGCAGGAAAGGAGGGACTCTCAACAGCCTCTGCTGATTGTGCTGCCGCTGCTGCAGCAATGGCTGGGCCAGAGGAGGAGGAGGACTGAGAGGGAGGCACGACTGCCGGCAGCTGCGGAGGCTGTAAAGAGCAGGGACCACTGGGGAGAAGGGGCAGCGAGGCTGAGTTCGTCTCACGCCGTTGGATCCGTCAGCTCTCCTACAAACTTGTGATCAAGGTCGCAAGTCAGGCAACTGGTCTTACACAGAGAGATTTCAAGTCAAAAAACATTGCCAAGAGAAATGCTTCCAAAGCACCATGGGATTTAACGTCCTTAGTCATGTGGGCACTTTTGAAAATGTAACCGTAAAGATCTTTTCGTTTATAATGGAGTCCAATCAAAATTCTAGAGTAAGTAGGCATTCTTCCATTGGCTTCAAAGGGCTATGAATCACACAGACTAATTTTTGTTAAAATGTTTCTATCAATAAATCATGATCCTTAAAATGGTCATATGTTTCCACTTATTCTTTCAGAGGTGATTTTCCCCCTTCTTCAGCTAATTTTTCTGTGGCTGTGTTAGGTTTGCAATGACTTAGGAAATCACTAATGATCAAAATCAACAGAAAGTGAAGTTTTATTCTGTGTTATAATTGCTTATTTAAAAACTCTTAAAGGTAAAAAGTTACTGATCTGGGTATTCTTTTCATTAAATATTTCATGGCAACAAGAGTGGCTGAAGATTATGGTAAATGAACATTTGATCTCATAAAGGGAGTTGTTAGACAAATCCTGCTAAAATTACAAGGAATTCTTTCTTTTCCTTCATCCCAGGTGGCTTGATCAAGGCAACCCACAGAGCACTTTATTCTGCACAAAGTCATGTTCAAAACACAGCTATTTTTGGACTGTATTGGCCTGAAACAGCAACATGACAAACTAACCACTGAGTCGAAAGAGTGAAGTAGTGTGATGTTGGTTTTGCTTTTACTAGAGAGGTTCCCAGGACCCAACTGAGAAGATGAGGAAAATTAATCCTGGTAGCTGATGAGAGACAACCTCAGGCAAATTTAAATTTAGTGAGTAGTATGTGCTATGCTGAGACTGAGGAGACATCATTCAGCTTCCTTTGCTTCCTAGGCTATAGACCAGCCCCAGTACTTGCAGGGGTTACAGTAAGGGCTTATCCAGTGCGCGTAACAGAGAGTGCAGAGATTGCCAAGCTATTTCCAGATGGCTGCATCTGTGCAACACAATGCACCATTAGACAGAGAGGCAGTTCAGGGTTTAAAGTGGCTTTGCTGTGTCGGCCTGTGCCTGAGTTCATACACCTCCCCCCCCCCTTGTCTTTGCTAGCTCAGATGCTCTGCCCCACCCTCCGGTGCACAGCCTGGCTATGCCTTTTGCAAAATACAGAAAGTAGGGGGAGAACTGCAGGTTTATCAGCTTTTGTTCTGATGTGACTTGGTACAGCGTAGCCTCTTTTCCTCAAATGATGCTAAGCAATGTCCTCCTCCTGTTAGGAGCTGTGCTACCCCCTGGACAGATACAAAAACAATGATATCCTTGTTGCTATAGCTCATGCAGCAGTATGGACTCCCATCCATTCCAGCAGCATCTTATGCTGCCTCTAACTAATTCTTGTCCTGCCCCAACATCTGTATCAGTGTTCTGTAGGGTGATGCATACTGTATATTGTTGTACAGGCTTCTTGCATAAATCATGTTCACTAAAATGACATGTTCTATGGCTTTTGGCACATATATTTGTTCGTGCGTGCAAACTATGTCACAGTCATCTGCTTGCAACATCTGAATGTATAAGCCATGCGTATTGTTAACATGGATCTAAAAATTTAATGCAAACACAGTTAAACGTGTCAATGTTTTCACCTTGATGGGAATTGCCCTTTTCTTCTGAAAGCTTCAGAGACAGGTCTTATGCATGACTTTCACAGAGACAAACAGGCTGCATACATTTAGACTTTGATAGATGCTTTGCTCAAAAGGTGGAGAAACAAAAAAGCAAGAGATCAAAGCAGCACACCAAATCTTATAAGTTTTAATTAAGCATAAGCAGCTGCATCCTGTCTTCTCAGAGAAGTCCCATCATTTGTGCTATGTAACATTAATGCTCACTGAATTGTAAAGCTCAAGGGAACTCCAGGCACAATTTGGAAGAGACAAACATTTGTTTTTCAGAAACAGATTCATTATCATTTGAAGTACCGTTTTAATCTAACTAGAGATCTTATGGGAATATCTTTGAAGAGTTCTGTCTCTGCAAATCAATTTAATTTGTAAGAAAAAGGAAATAAAATGACCAAAAAGGACCAGACTAGTATTGCAAAGAGAACATTGATCATATTTCTTCAAGCTGACAATGACATTTTATCCTTCAGAAAATCATCATGGGAAAAAAAAATACCCTAAAAAGAATTTTTAAAAATTCATTATTTTCTACCTCATGAAGTGCTGAAAAACATGACAATGGAGATGATTTTCGCCACAATCTCCCAAAGGGGGATTTGAACTTTTGTCTTTTCAACAAAACAATCTCACAGTGGCTTAGAACAGGACTAATAACAGTAAAATTTTCCTCTAGAGATTCTGGCAAACGAAGAAGCACAGCCTCAGTGTAGCTCTAGTAATTCAAGCATGGCTTTGGAGTACGTGCTCACACCCAGCCTACGCTTGCACTTGCAAGAGCTTTTTGATGGAGTCTGTGGTACCAGATGTGTTCTAAAGAGGTTGTCTTTATACAAAACTAATCATATAGGACTGAATGAACCAAACATTTATCTGATTAAATGGGTCTGATTTCTGAATTGCACTTGATAGCAGAATTAAAACTGATTAAGTAAACACCTTAATATAAAAAGCCTGTACCATTGAAAAACATCACCCAGGCTAAAACTTTCTCAAAATACTAAGTAGAGCCAGCTCAATGACTTCAGTCCATGAGCACTAGCAAAAGACTTATAATCAAGGGTAGATTGATTGCCAAATATAGCTGTTCCTGTAGTACTTACATTTTTTATTTTTATTGTATTTATTTAATCATTTTCAGTTTATTCAAAGGAAATTGCAAGAGTTTAATTTCTGTTAGCACCTGCCTACACAGCATCAACACTTCAGGAGAGCAATGTGTCCAGGCAGCAGCATAGGATAACAAAGACAAACAGATCTTGCTAGCTGAGTCAATCAGTTATTACTTGTATTTGACATGTTGTATGATGTTATTATTGATTGTTAATTCTTGTTAATATTTTTGGCTCACAAAAGGAAGATGTGGAGTATAGCACCTCAAAGAGGATACAGCCTGAACTCTCTGAAACTGTTCAGTGTATTACTCAGAGGTTCATGTTAAATACATGCTGACTGGTTAGCACTCAGGCAAATCCTGTTAGACTTCTCAGCTGAAAGTGGTTACTGGAGAGTACCAAACAAGTTCAGATCCTATGACCAGCAATTAAACTGTCTATACTATTCCCCAAAGTTGATAGCTTGTGCCTGAAGGTACTTCTCACATCACAATACAATAGCTCTGAAGATCTTCCATTTCCAATTGCCGTAATGATATCTGTAAACAAGAAAAGACGTTTCTTTTAATCTAATGAAAATATTGGTGTGACTGGTGAACAAACCTTTGACCTGATATTATTCCCTTTTCAATGTCAATTTAACTGACAAAGCTGTGAGCGTGTCCACAGCTAATTGACCAACTACTTGCTGTCACTAGGCAGAATTGGCTGGAGGCAAAATTCCACCTACCTGTATAGGCACAGAAAGACAGAAAAAGCAGCTGAAACTGGGTGTCAAACCATGAGGACACCTTCTTTATGAATTGTCTTTGAATGAGGACTTCAAAATGTGGTGTATTTCTGTAAATACAATTTTGAAATGGCAAACAAATACAAAAGATACTGAAATAAGAAAATCCTTGAAGACAAAGTTGGACTATGAATATGGGGATTCTTAATGTTATTAAAAGAGAACTGCTTAGAAAAGGTGTTGGAGTTGTTTTGTTTTGTTTTGTTTTTTAAACGACTAACAATTTCTCTCCCTAAGAGAATTATAAGACTATCTAAGGAGGGCAAACATTTTCTGCAAAAATCTTCATTTGGACTAATAGTTAGATTTTTAACTAGAAGCAAAGATGGAAAATGTTTGACTATAATAGCTGATTTTCTCTACAGATCTCTAAGCAGAAAGAAAATCTTCTTCTGAGAGAAAAGGAAGAACTAACTGTTTGAAATAAACCTAAAACTCAGACTATGGAATGTGTGTGGGTCAGCTGCAGACCTGGCTGCTCATTTGTTTTTTAACTTTATATAAAAACTAACTTTGTGATTTTTCTTTGAGGTTTGTTTGCTTGTTTTCTCACTTGAAAAGGTAAAGATCTATTAATTCTCTGTGATCTATTAATCAGACATCACAGCATGCCCTTTAACGTGTGTTCTTCCCATTTTCATAACAAAACATTTTAATAGTGTTCTTTTATAAGGGAAGATTGTTGAGTAAGCACAAATTATTGCCTCAGTCCTCAAAAGGAAAACTAGGCTTACTTAACTTGTACTTGCAAACCCAGGTGTGTTGCATCCCAGGTTATCTTCCAGACTGCTCTCAGCAACATTGGCAATTCTCATACCCAAAACTGAACTGCAATGTCTAGATTTTCACAGCTTGCCTGCTGGGGAAGAAAATCAGTCTCTAAAACAGCTTACATCTTAAACCAATTTTTTTGTTTTGTAATATTCAGGCTCATGTCTAATTGTTATTTTTGTAATATTTCTGAATATTCAGCTTTTATTATTATAATGATGGAATTAAGGACCAGACAGGAACAAAGCCCATGTATGCTAAAAATTTTGCCAATACAGAGCAGCTAGAAATTCTTATTCTTCCAAAGAGTGAAGACTTGAAATGAGAAGGATAGAAAATCATACATGAGGTGTAGGTAAAGCAATCACTGGGACTGCAGCAGTGGTAAGCTTGTTCTTCTGATGACCACTTATCTTTTCTCTTGCCTTGAAAAAGGAGGGTTTCACTGGGCTTTCACAGTTTTTTCCTAATTCTTTGGGTAAGACTTTGAGGATTTTCCACCCAAGAGGAAGAAGAGTGGGAAGGCAGGTAGAGTAATGCTGGGATGAGGGGATTACACCAGAAGGAGCAAGATAGCGAGGCAATAAATGCCCAATCAGCAGATGGTAGAGAGTATCAGCTGGTTGTTGCCCTCACTAGTTGCTTGGGGGCTGTTGCTCGAGGAGCTGTTGCTCCTCTGCTTGGTCCTGCAGAAAATTTACCCTGATTCAGTTGTTGCTGCAAGTCCTTCCTCAGCCCAGGAACGGCAGTGCTGGAGGAGCTCGAATGTTCTTAGAGGTAAGTGAAGATTTTCTGAGTTGAGTTTGGTAATTCCCATGTGATGATGGTGGTGACCAGCTACACCTCAGAGCACAATAGGAGGCCCTCATGTGAACGTGACTGCAGTATGGGATCCCAGGACCTGGGCCTGCCAGTGCTTACTCATAAAGGAGAGTTTAAAACTAAATGTAACCTTGTTAAGGTAGGGCATGATATGTCTGTAGGATCAGATCCAAACAATTCTGAAAGCATCACAGCTGAAGATATGCTGTTTGTTAGTCACCTGAAACTAGAGCTGGAGAACTGAAAAGCTGAATTTTGTCTGGAGACTGAGCATAGGGAGGGATTTTCAGATGAGCCAAAGTGAATTTTCTCTCTCTATGATTAAAGGTATTAAAATTGCATTAGTTTTAAGATATTCATGCTATGTGATACAGTGCTGCTGGACAAAAGTTAATTGCCGACAGTTGTTCAGACTGCATGAATTAATTAAAATGACAGTAGATTGGGGTACTTCTAGAATTGGAAGCAAAAGGCTATCGAGCTCATTCTGAAAGAAAGTATCATGGTGTATTTTGATATTGCTTGTATAAGACCAAAAAGCTCATGAAAACTCTGGATGCTTAATTTTGATAGGGCAGAAGTCTGGTAATCGCATGTTTTTGAAGTATATGGTATTTTCTTTAACAAAATACACGGTGATGTAGGGCTTCTGTTAATTGCAGTGACTGACAATTGTAGTAAGGTTAGTGTAACTGTCTCCAAGTAACCTTTATACCTCCAGGCAGAGAGAGACTTATACTGTTATGGTATAATACCGCTATGGTACAGCAGGTTTCTCCCTAGCAGAAGAGAATTCAGTTTCTTTAACAACTCTTTGTACTGTATGGAAAGGAAGCGGGGGAGGGAGGAATGAAAATACTTTTCTTCTAAAATCTCAAGGGAATCATATCCTTCATATTTTCTTGATGTCACACAAGGTTCTCCCCTTCATAGTTTCTGGATTTAAATTTTCCGTAACAGATTCTGCATAGTTGTTGGTTTATTTTGTTGCACTATTTTAAGGGCAAGAATAAAACTCAATATTCTACTAACAAAATATTTTGAGGTACCTCAGAAGTACCCCAAAATATATGAGCTGCATTTCCTGGCTTAGAGTAGAAAGGGTGGACACTGCTAAACGGTTCTTGGATCCTCTTCGTGAAGTAATGGTTCCTGCAGTGTCAGGTTTTTAGGGGGTTGGTTTGTTTGCTTGCTTATTCTTTATTGTTTTGTTGTTGCGGTGGTGATGGGCTTTCTCATTTATTTATACTGTTATTCTGTTGGTTACCTAGAACATGAAGGCTTTTCCTTCAGTGCTGCCAATTTACAGAAACGTTCCTATCAAGACCTCTTTCCAAGCTGTAATTAATCTGGTCTATGTGCCTCACTGAGTAATTGCTCATTTATTCTGGCATTTCATGAAGCTATTTAATCTCTTATTCCTTCAAACAGCAAAAGTTCCATAGCTGGCAGGTATCATTTTTAGCTTTTTTCATAGTGCAGAGATAGCATTCACTTTGGGGCATGGTAATACCACCCTGCTCACTCATTAGCTTCCCACTTATGTTCTCGCACACTCCTTCAAAGTCTTCGTCTGGTTGTTTGTACTGAAGAAATTAATCTACCAAAAAAAGAAGTGTTTAATACTTATTTCACCTATTTCTGTGAAGCTTTCAGGCCGTAGCTGTGTTTTGCATCGTGACCTTAGTTGTCAGCTATTTCTTTGGCAGTAGCGTCCTATGGCTGTAACAGACTGTTGTCCTGCACCCTTATAACTGCACATTGGGTGAGACAACACGTTTTCTGAAGAACATGGAATAAGTGTTGGGCAGGATCTGCAAAGTTGGAGAGAGGTGACTCTTGCCTTCTTATGAGCTCCTCTTGAACAGGTGAAAGCTTTGAATTATGTGATGCAGCAGAAGCCACAAGCTTGCAGGATCTCCCCACATGTACTGCTCATACTTGGCCTAATAAAGCAGGACAGAAACACATAAGTCTGTGACCTTTGGTCTCTCCTTACAGTGGCCCTGAGGAAGCATTTCGGTACAAGCAATTGCTATTCCTATGTGGCATTTTCTCATAGATTTAAAAATGGTGGCCTCTCCACATTAGTCACAGCTTTTCCTGTTTGACTGGACACAGAAATAAGTTATTATTTATAACTAGTTTCTAACTGACAAATAATCCAAGTGTTATTCTTTGTGCCACTAATGAAGTTTAAAAGTAGTTACCAGCGTTGCTTCACTGGCTTGGAACGACGCAAGAGAAATGATCAGCGTGTACTCTGCAGGGGCTGTGAAAACAAGTTTTGGCTTCATCTGAACAACTAGGAGGAAGACAAGGAAGGGAGGGAACTGTTATTCTTGACTTCTTTTTTCCCTTTAAACAGAGACTGTAGCGGGTGTGTGCGCACGCACCATTCAAACCAAATAATCATGGTAACTCACCATTAAAAAAATAAAGGAAAGGTGACAGCACAATCTATTCCCCTCCAATTGATTATATACCACTGTAAGGTAGTCAAGTATTTGCCTAGAAGAGGATGAAGAGCAAACCAGAGGGTGAGAACATGATGCACAATTTGGTAGTGAGAGCACTTACCTGGGAGAAGGTAGACCTCCATTTTGGCTCCTGCTGTGTAGTCTATGCAAAGTGAAAGTGCATCAAGAAATCGAAAGCAAGCCACCAAGTAGGCTATGGCAGATATTTAAAGTGTTTCTCTGGAACATGAGAGAATAGGGTGAGTTTGTAGGCAAGGAATATTTGAACCTGAATTCGTGTATTGTGAGTGTAGCCCTTCAATATGTGGGCACATACTCTTATTCAGAAGGACTTGGTATTGCCTGTGGTGAAAGACAGACTCGGTGGCAAGGCAGAAAAAGGATCCAAGGAAAAAGTAAGTTGGACAGAACTGAGCAAGGGCAAGACTGGAATTAGAGCCACAGAAAACTGTAGGCTGGAAGGGACCTCTGGAGATCATGTAGTCTCACTTCATTCTCCAAGCAGGGCTCACTTCAATGTTAGATAAGGTTGCTTCATGAAAGTGTCCTGTCTGGTATAATCAGACTCCCTCTAACCTGCTCTCATTTACAAAACAAACAAAAAAACTCAGAAGGTGTTGGAAAATGCATCTTCTGCATTCACATTATATTGGTCTAGTTCAATAAAGCATCATATGCCAGTTGTAAACGTGGCAGCGATGGAAGGTGTTGCAAGCTATGGCAAGGAGTAATAAAGAACTATGAAACTAATCTAGGAATTGAAGAAACAAATGATGCATAATGAAGCAACAGAGGAAGGTTAACAGAGGGAGCACAACAAAAAGAAAACATCAAATAGAGCAGAAAAGCTCGCTGCCTAATAATTTTGCAAAGTGACTTAGCAAGTGCTAACATGGAACAGGAGGCACAGAACAGCTTTGCAAATCTTTCTCTCTCTTTTTTTTTTTTAATTTTTTATTAAAGATCAGGAGATTATGGTGTTAGAAAGGGAAGGATTAGGATATCCACAGATTGCTCCTGAAGTGGTTAGTGTGAAGATAAAAGCTATAATAGATTACATGGTCCAGAGTGTAAGAGCTGGAAAATTTTAGTATGAAAACTGGAAGAAGCATTTTAAGGCAGTTAAAATAATGGTATTTTACTGGAAGGATAAAAAAGTGTTCAATTTGAAGTCTATGAAGATTGAAGGAAGTGGTATTTAAAATTGTCAGCGTGAAGAAACCTCTGAGTGTTACAGTGTCTTTTCTCAGTGTTATTTAGCTTTCAGAAAGAAGAATTATACCTTCGTAAAGGGTTTTTGGTGCCTTTGAGAATGGTACATGGACAAAGAGTGTTTTCCTGCTTGCCCTTATCTTCTGGGAAAGGGAGACTAAATTATCACAGCCTGAAAGGGCTCGGTTTGATTTCCTTTTGCAGGTGGCCAGATGCTCTAGTCCAGGGGGTAGCTGGGCAATGAACACAGCAGGGATTCATCCTCTGTCTCATGGAGTGACTTTCTGAGAAAACTGCAGATGATAGGGCTTTGCTGAACACTAGATTTGGATACAAAATTTGGATCCTAAACTGGGTAGGATGGTGAGAAAAACGCTTGGCGAGGTAAGGTGAAGCCACAATCTGGTGTTAACTGGAAGAATCACTGGAGTAGCTGTACAGTTTGTGCTGCATTTCATCACTGCATTTGGATTTTTGTACACCCTTGCTGTTTACATAGCAAGGGTAATATGGAGACACCATAAGGGAAAGATGTGTCCAAAACCAATGTAGCTGCTGGGCATGAAATGTCTGGCTATGCCCATGTGCCTCTGCTCGCATAGAGTTCTGGTGCAGAAATATAAGAAGTGGAGGGGCCAGGAGGGGAGTCACAAACTGTTTACAAAGTGGGGGTGCAAGGTATGTCAAAGTGGAAAGAGAAGTGGACTAAGTAAGAGGAAGTCAGGTTGATTGCAGGTCAGGATTCTGTCTGTCTTGAATATGAATGTGTTTCTTATGTTTTGGGGTAGAGTTCTTTAAATTTCAAAAATTACAGCTTATTTCATCACATAGTGAAGAGGTTTATTGCACTGGATGTCTCCATCTCTTTTCAGATTTTGAACCATATATCATATTGGAATATTTTTGGTCTTTTTTTTTTTTTTTTGTCATTTCAATATTGTCCTGTTAGGAGAAGGTGTATTTTCTTACTTTGTCTTGAGCACTAGATAGTTAAGATAAGAATTAATGCTTCTTAAACGCAGCCTCAGATAGAAATTTGTCATGTTCCAGCTAGAAAAATAAGGATGAAAAGGTAATTAAAAACTGAAATTAGACTGGAAATGTTTGTACAATCCTCTCTGCAGATGTTCTTACATAGTGGTACGCAATACTTTTATGAACAGGGCTCAGCTTTACAAACAGATGTGAACACAAATGTGTCTATTTTACTGATATTAAAGACTAGACATACAGGGCCTGTGTTGTTTAGCTGAAGTTGTTGGTGTTAATAGTCAGCAACAACACAGTATTGTGAAGCTGGAATAACAACACTAAGGAAGAAAATTAATGAGCAGTAATGTAGTCAGATGAGGAAGGATTTAGAACATGCTAGTATATGGCCTGATTACAGGTGGAAAGAGGGCTGTTCAATTTGTAGATAAATTTAGAATAATGAGTTTTAGAGTGTACACTACAGTGAAAGAATAGTTGCTAATTAGAAAGTTGCTGCTGCACGCTGAATAGGAGGATGACAGGTGAGCTAATTTAGAAATATCCACAGAAGACTTCTGCTTAAGGCTTAATGACGGAAGAGACATGAGGATGAGACTGGCATTGAGGGTGAGCCAGAACTTTTTTTTTCAGATGCCTTGCAAGTACAGAATTGGCCTGAATTGCACTGAGACCATCTCCTAGGAACTTCCCTGGTCCCAGTGAACACCCATCCTCCATTTGCAGGGGAATTTATAATACTGTAGTTTGTGTTGAGGGATTGACAGTGAACCACAGTCTGTGGGCTCTGTGAATTCGAGCCTCTGAAAGAAAAGCTGCAAAACCAAAGATATCTCTGCTTAATGAATACTTTTGCTACCTCAAGAAGACAAAATGCAAGTGTTAAATGTCAGAAGTGGAGAGGAAAGCTTGGTAGTGAGAAATGCTATGATTCGGGCTGATAAGATTCAGAACGTCTCTATATGCAAACAAATACCATCAGTACCATTTGGTGAGATTGTATTGGCAGGGAGGGATCTGGCAGTAGGATGATGTGGTATTTCAGCTACTTGATCTATGCCAACAAGTGGGAGTTTGTGTGAATTTACCAGCCTGGCCATAAACCAGTCTGCCAGCTATTGTCCCACCTTGTCACTGAAACAGGACCATGGGGTGGGATGGTGGGACTGAGACTCATCATGCACTCACTGATCTCTCAAGGCAAAACGGTTCCCAAATGGGGTGAGTTGAGGTTACCTCCTCTGCCTACCTGACCTGAGACAAATAAGGGAGGCACCCTTATTTGCCTCATGGTACTGTTCAGAGTTTCGGGAGGAAGCTGCGGTGCTTTCTTTTGAAGGTTGACTGACAGGAGGGGGAGTGACACAAGGCCTTCGCAGTCTCAATTCCCATTCCTTCCACACTCACTGAAAAAAAAGAAATATTCAGTAGGACTCACAATCCTTCCATTAGATGGAATGAACTGGGAATTGTCTATATTGTCTATAGCTGGAATTAGGAGAAGGTCAGATTGCAGGCTTGCTTTCCCCTTCATGTTGAGTGTCCCCTTGAAAACAGTCCAGTCTCCACTTAGTAGCAGTTGTCTTGCATATTAAAGAGAAGCGCTAACTGCATGGCTTCTGAACATTGGCATCCTCGCTGTTAGGAAACCTCCCTTGTCCTGACTTGTTTCATTGCTTTTGTTTAGAAAGTGATTCGGTGGTCCCTGTTGAGATGTGAGTTAGCAGCCCTGTGGTGGGGCAAAAGACATCTAACCGGAACCATGATTGAAAGCAATGATGCACAAATAGAGCTGTGGCATTCAGCAGCTTGAAAGGAGAAATTTCGGACATCCTGTGTGTCTGAATCTGCAACTGGAACAAATGAGGCTTCCTTGCGTCATCCCATGCTGTGTGCGGCAGCCATATCAGTGCTCTGAGAGCAAGTCTTGAAGGGCAGGAAAGGCAATTTCTCAACAAAACTAGTTCTCCCCAAACCTGAGCCCTTGTAAGTTGATTCAGAAGTACTTTGCATAAGAGCAGAAACAGGCTAATAAGGAGGGTGAAGAACAAAACAAGACGAAGAAAAAGTTTCATCTAGGAGGAGGGACCTGGCTCTTGCAGCTGACCCAGCAAAAGATAAGAGCAACAACAATGCTGAAGGTCTTCCCTTACCCTAATTTACTTGTGGAGCAGGTGGGTGCAGTCCTCAACTGTCTTTCCAGGGACTGGGGGATTTTATTCTGCAGCAATGCTTTTACTCTTTTTAATACAATTCATGAACCTCTAAAAACTTCCTAGTGGACATGTGTGTCCCATGTAGCAAATACCAGCCCAACAATAAGCATTTCTGAGAATAAGGCTGAGGCACCACTGTGCTGGGGGAAATGGGGGAAAAATGCTTCACTGTTGGGAGCTCAGAGCCTGGTGTTTAAAGCTAAAACTTAGGCAGTCTGCCTGCCTTCCAACTGCAACTGCACAAAGCCAGTTTCAGCACACAGCCCACTTTAATTGCTTAGACCTTTGTTTTCACAGGCTTTGTTTCTACCTTATGGGAAAACCCTAGTGTGCACGGTTATTCCTTTTTACTCTTTCCTCAGAAAAGGCTTTAACATAAAACTGAAAGTACTCTGAGAGACTATAGGAAGCTAAGGACTTTTTTTTTTTTTAAGGGCAATGTGTAACAGGCCTTGTGGATTCTAATCATATACAGAATTAATGTAATGACTTTTAATGAGACAACATATTATGATTAAAACACCAGCTGGTGAATGAAAGCAATAAAAGTATTAGAGGTTTTTATCTTCTGCGTATTGTGAGTTCATAGCTCACTAATAACCTTGGGACTTAAGTTGCTAATAATAATGCTTCATGTTGCTAGGGAATGGTGCTGCATGATACATGGTGAATGCTGTGTGGAGAGGATATGCCTAAGGCATGATGGCAACTTGCTAAATCTTTTTATTATTTTATTGAACACAAATACTGTTTGATGACCCACAAAGTTGGATGCAATTTACAGGGTTTGTTAATGTCTCTTGTCCTGATTAAGTGATTAGTTAGACAGCATTTTACTGCAACATGGGTATTTTCAATATTGGTTGCTGATGACAGTACTTCAGATGCAGTAGCATGCAGTGAGTAGGATTCTCCAGTGCTCTGGCTGTTGTCTGACACTAAACTGCTACATGCCTCAGTGAATGATACCTCCTTGTATCTTTGTCTACAAAGA
The DNA here is from genome assembly GCF_964188355.1 of Buteo buteo. Lineage (NCBI taxonomy): Eukaryota > Metazoa > Chordata > Aves > Accipitriformes > Accipitridae > Buteo > Buteo buteo. The sequence continues at coordinate 14,658,005 of NC_134182.1, forward strand.
TGAGGCTCACCAGCAAGTATTTTAGGGCAAAGCCCATTTCTTACTCCTTTTTTATACTGCTTAGTATCTGGGATTCCCATATTTACCTCAGCAAATACCAGTTTTCAGGTTTGTGGGTTTTGTTCCAGATATTTAATTGATACTTTTATCAGAAATGCACATTTACACTGCAGTATAGAACTGCAGATTGATTACAGTAACTCGTTTAAAAAAAAACCCAAAACGAAAAAACAAAAAAAATGTGGACCTTGTAGTACTACTGTGCCTGGCAGAAGATAACAGATGAATTGCAGTACTCTGACAGATGAGGATAGTGACGCAGTACCTCTGAGATAATGCCAGACTACCTCTGGGCAGTCGGAGCACCCCAGAGAAGACAGTTGTGCTCACAAACCAACTTGGCCGTGTTGTTTGAGTCCTATGGGTCATCACAGGTTATACTAGCCAGCACTCTCACTCCTACAGAGTATTAGTGTCTTGATGCACTGCCATCTCTCCTCTTTGCTTTGGTCAAAGGGCTCATTTGCAGCTCTGTCTTACTCTATCAAGGAATAAAGTTTATTGCAACATAGCAAGTCAGTTATGCAATATGTGATTTCATCTACTGTCCATCTATCAGTCCCCCACTGATAATGATTTAAACCTGTTTGTTGATCTCCTTCAAATTATAGAAAATTAAATTCCTGGAACCTTCTTAAAATTGATGCATTGACAGAGTAGAAAGCTGAGAGATTTGTGCTCCCAGTGTCAGGAAAACCAGCAGAATTCTGCTGTTTGTGATTTCTGGGGGCTAATTTGCCAGCTGTAATCTTGTCTGTCAGACTGTCAGTAGCTCCAGATTATCTGTATGTTGTCTATTACCTGATTAAAATATTAAAGGGGACCTAGGATAACTGTTATCTTGAAGGGAAGGGAGCAAGTCTGAGAGACAAAACATAACTACCATAGAAGAGCAGGCGTTAATAGTTTTGCTGCACACAGAGCAGCTTGTCTTTAGTCTTACCTGCACCCTTCCACACTGCCCCATGAATGTGGCATGCCCTTTCAGCTTTGGCTCTCCTAAGTAGTATAGAGATTTATTCAAATATGTCACATGGATTTGGTTTTGACACAAGAAGAACCCTGAGAAAACAAAACAATGGGCACAGTGAGATTATAAAGTAGATAGACACCATCATCTGTGTGTTGAAACAAATCAGTTCTTCTAGTTTGAAGATCAAAGCCGTGCTCTTCACAAGTCTCTGTCTGCCACAGATGGTCCCTAACTTTTGTGTTCTGCCTGTTCAAAACAGGTACTGAGCTTATTACCTCCCCCACCCCTGCCCCGCACCATATTTTACAAACAAGATAAATTCCCAAGGTCAGTCTTGGGCAAAGTAATCATGATGGCCACCATGGTGTAATCCTGTCAGGTGCTGAATGCTTACAGACTCCTTTGTGAAGCTGAACTGCAAGTGTTCAATAATCTAATAGGGGCCATAATCCTTCACGGGGACAAATGACTTAGAGTTGGTTAGAGATGTTGATAGGGCTCATAGTAAAATAAAACCTTGCAAACTTTCAACAAAGCTCCTATTACAAAAATGAAAGTGTTTGAATGGAAGAAAGCCAAGGAGAATATTCTATCGAAGAAAGCCAAGGAGAATATTCTATCTCACCAGCCTTTTGTGTTTCCCTTTCATACAGCCCTGTATAAAACAAACGTTCATTTCTGTTCATTCTTAATGCCTCATGTCCCCTTTGGGTGCTCAGAAGTGTTTTCCTGAAGCCTTGTGTTCCTTTCAAAGTGGTGATCAGCCCTGGCATAATCTTATGTTGCATTAATATCAGGTATTTATCAAATTCAAATGAAAATATTTTGAAGATATGATTATCTTAAGTTTTCCATATTTTTGGAATGAGAAGGACAGGTCATCAACAAGGAAAAGAAAAACACATTTACACTAGACATTGTAACACTAAAATTCAGTAGCTAGGGTAAAACACAGAAGTTAATGAATCAGAAATTATTTTCAAATCATTCTAGCTGGAAAAAGCAGTATAGTCACTTTAATTAATAATTGAGTCTTAAGCACCAGACAGAAAATGCTGCTTTCTGTTGTGTTATTAAACTCTTGGGTGTTCTGCATCATCAAAGTTCCACTAAACAGTAGAAATCAAATCATCTTAAAGTGTTCATCCACAGACCTCTTCATCTTAACGTCTATGGTCTCAGCATACGTTCGCCAGAGAAACACTTGTAAACAAATAACCCTCTTCACTGAGATGTCTGAATCCCCTCATTGCTTTCTGAGAGAAATAAGCTTCTACTCACACAGAACTCTTAATGGTCTGTGATGGAAGGTCTGCCTTTTGCCATCCACTCATAGACCAGTGTCTCCATTGTAAATGTAATTATTTGTATTAGCCCTAATAGAACAGTAAGAAGTAAAACTATTTGGATGACGAGTTTGCATAATAGTTTGGATGTTCTAGGGAAACATTGCGGGGAAATTGTGTCATAATTTATAACTGTTCTTTGGATGCCGCTTTCAGTTTTTGCCTTTAAGAAGCAGAGTCTGGGTTTCAGCTCATGTATACTAGTCTAGTTTTATGAAAATCTGTAATAGTTCACTGTAAAACCTCACTCAATTTTTTTTCCTCCATACTTTCTTTCTCCCAGTCTTTGTTATGCTAAAATAGCCTTAAAATTAGTCTCTGGCCTGATTCCCTATTTTCTTCTGCTTTGTACACTCTATTCTTGTGCATGTGCTAGAATATAACTTGCACTTAAAAAAATTCTGTTAAGGGAGTCAGTTTCTGTGGAAGCTAAATGATACTCAAGCTTAGGTTAAATTCAGTGAATAGTTTTATCTGCACAAGGAGGAAAAAACAGTAAGAAAGTGTATGTGTTTCTGTGTGATGGTTTTATTCCAGAAATTCTAGTGTTTTGTGGGTTGGGTTTTTTTGTAATTTAAAGCTGCAGAAATAGTACGTACTTTCTTTTATTTTAAAGTTAACAACTTCTGAAGGTTAGATTACCTGAGATTGGTATGTTTTGTTTCAAATCAAATGGACTGCTTTAAGATTAACTTGAAATAGAAATGCCCTAGAATTTTTCTTACCCTTAGCTAGCCACTGAACTAAAATATCATTATCCTAAGTTTACTTTGAACAGATATAACAAGTGCAGCAGATAAAATAAGTGAGAACCAGCCCTCTATTTTTTTCCCCAATCCCTCTTGTGCAAGCCATGAAATACATTTCAAGCCTTTTATTACTGTATTGAAATGAATATCTTGCATAGTTCATTCCTAACAAAATGCTATTAATGAAGGATTAATGGAGTAAATCACATTTGATTGGTAACAGTATGATACAAATAGCTAGAAATAAAGGACTGTTTTGCATTTGTCTGTTCTAAAAATGAAGCTATTGCAATTAATACTATAGCTTGTCCTAAATTCTACAAAAATAAAATTTATAGTGACAAGATGATACTCCACGGCCATTCAGGCTGCCAGATCTGATGGTCTCTTCTGGCTCACAGAACCCAACTGCTCACCACAAACACAACTGTGAAGTTGCTTATAATTGTTACTGCTATTGCTATTTAAAAATGTGCTGTATCTTATAACAGATAACTGACTTTGTGTCTGAGATAAAGGTGGTTTCAGGGTAAAGCTAATACACTTCAGATTTATTTCAGTGTGCCCGATCATAAATCGTTCTGTTGCAAAAATTATAGCAAATATGCAGTTACTTCCGTATCAGATTCTGCAACCCCCTTTCGTATATCACTCAGGTGAAATGTAAACCAAAGTTCACATGGACTGTAATATTTGGCTTCAGTGACACAGCTGGGTATGTTGTAATGAGCATTATCAGTAAATCAAAAGGACTTTAATCAAAATCAAAAATTGTAGATGGTATTTTATACAAAACATAATGCAAAGCTTCAAGAAGCTTTGTATGTATAGAAATACATTATGAAATAACTGTGAGGAACTTTCAATCTTAATTGTACAAGACTAGTTCTTGCTCCTGTTGCACACTTAAGCAATTATAGATTATTTTTTTTCATACCGCTCTTGCACTCTTTATGTTTACTCCAACTGGGAAAATCAAGTTTGAAAAATAAAACAAATTGGAAAAATGGGGTAGCACCAGGAAGAACCAAAGCATGTTTATCCTTGTGTGAGTCAAATCAGTATCCTAGGTTTATAAATTATTTGGTACTCAGTGAAAAATCCTGTAACTCTATATATTAAAAAAGGATACTTTTGGTGACTGCTATAACAGTGTTTGGTAAATGATAGGCTGTGAGTCCACCATATGCAAACAGGACTTTTATTAAATGCTCTGATCTCATCACAGGAAGCAAGGGCTGGATCTAAAACCCAGCACGTTACCCAACTTGCAGCCTCTGGGTTACATTGCCGTTGCAGATGGGACAATCAGAACTGTATTTGTTTCACAAGGCAGGTATGACAACACAGATTTATGTGGGATACCTCGGATGGCAAAAGGACCATTTTAGTATAATTGCTCTATAGTTTGATCTATACTCTGTGTCCCATTAACTTTTCAGTCTCGAAAGAGCATCCAACTGGATCACGTATACTGTCACAAATTCACAGTTAACACTTCCTTTGAGGTCAGCACGAGTCCTGTGTCTGGAGCTGCAGAGATGTGGCCTATTACAAACTGCTTCATAAGAAAGAAATTGCTCTCTGCTACTTGATCTTTCTGATCGGGAGAGATGAAACATGAAAGGAATCTTGAGAGGGGAAAAGTCTGTAGATATTTCCTGTCATAATCTGTAAAAATGGACAGAAACTCTGCGAGGCCTTTTGGGGCTTTTTTTTTTTTTGGGGCGGGGGGGTGTTTGTTTGACTGTTTTGTTTTCTTTTTCCTAATGCTCTTCACCCTAACCCTGAATGTTTGTGTAACAGATCATTGTAAAAGAAACATAAAGGACTTTCTTCTTTCACACGTACCTTTTCCACTTTGGCCTGGATTTTGCCAACAGTAACTAAACTTGGAGAGGTTGCTACACAAACCTGAACCAACATAGGTTCTGCTGATAAAATGGTGAAGAGTATGGAAATACAACCTAAAAATAAGTTTATACCTTGCTAGAAACAAGACTTGTTCTGATTCAGACCCAGGAGAGAGGATCCACTTGATATATGGCAACCTGGCAGGGCTCTTTTAGTTCTGGCCTAACGCTCTATGTACTAGCAAAGCTGACTCTAAGGATCCTTGCAATTTTTCACACAAAAATGCATGAATAGAACACCTGTTTGAAACCTTTCACAAGCCGTGGAGTTGGAGATCATTGTGTCTCCAGCATTCACAGCTCTAGGAGAGCAGTCGTGTACCTCCTCACAGTCTAACACTGAAATAATTATTTAATGAGAGAAGGTGTAATAGTACATTTTTGCCTCATGTATGTTAAAATCCAAAGGTAGACAGTGCAGTAATAGTTAAGCTTTTAAGTTGTCTACAGTGGATTTCAACAGGTTAGATAAAAACATTCTTTTTTAATCTTCTCCTTTGCCTTGTGAAGACAGGTTTTGCTGGGTCTTGCATCGTTTAATTTCTTTAAGCCAGTGGTGCAAACCAGGCAAAATGTTGTTACAGGTACTAGATTCTGTTTGCTTATTTATTGCTGCTTCTAGAAATATATTTTTCCTCAAGTGCAACTGAAAAACAGAATTAAACCCACAGGCCTTGTGTATGCATATCTGTGTGTTAGTCCTGAGAAATAAAGCACATATTTGCTCATTCATGCACTGAGTTCAGCAGCTTTCAGGCTCAGTTATTAGGAGCAGAACTGTTCATACAAGATAAGATACTATAGAGCTCTGCCCAGCAGACACTTAGTAGAAATACCTAATAAAAGCAATGGAAGTTAAAAGAGTAGTTTGGGCTTGATCTAGCATTTGAAGACTCTTATGCAGCCAGTTAAAATGTACAGAGATGAAAAGATAAACACAGATCAGTGATCCTGGTGAAATGTGTGTATCAGATGGTCATTTGAGTTTATAGTATGTAACAACTAAAGGGCATATACAAGTGTTCACACAACAGATTGTCATCTAGCTGGTGAAAGTTGCTGAATTTTGAAAACACGGAATCCAAAACTTAAGTTGAAATAGTGTACACACACACATATATATGGAATAGCAATCTGACACATGGTCATAAGTAGCCTTCCCAGTAGACCTGCTGGCATTCGATGGTGTTCCTTACAGGTGAGCTCTTCATGTAGTCCTGATGGCTTTGTTTCCAGAGACAGTGAGTATCACTTTCCCTTTTCTCTCACTGCTCGTACCTAAGTGCCAGCCGTAGCAGCTGGGCCTGCTGTTGACCAGCCAGAGTATTTGGGATCTTCCCTTCCTTAGGCATGCCAGGCACTACAGTTTCGGAGAAAACTGCAGTCTAGCTGTTTGGTTGCATCCACAAAGAAAGGAATGGGTGTCATGGAAACAAGCTGGTTACCCTATGACCACCCAATCTCCCTTGTTCTAGTAGCAAGAAAAATCATACTGTGAATAGGTGCATGATTGCCTCCTGCTCCCAGAAAAAGCAGCAGGAAAAGCACAGGCACTGACATCCGCTCCTGTGAAGGAGGGGCAGCAAACCAGGGAGGAGGGATTAATTTAGTTAATACTGATATTGACAGATTTCTCTATTTTTACTCAGTTCAGTTTATCCCATACAATTTAAATAAAGAACACAGGATTTGAGCCTGTAATCCAGGAAATCCTTATTACACAGGTTTTTCTCACAACCTGTTGGTCAGTGAAAGTAAAAAAAAAAAAGCCACACAGATGAGAAATTTCTTGAAGGCCATGTGCGTCCCTGAATTATTCAAACATTTTAATACTGTCACACATGGATATTGTATTATGCTTACATTTTCTACAGTAGTAGAAATGCAGTATGCAGTAGTATGCAGTACAGAGGGATCAAACACACGGCTTCTCTGCAGGCAGACCTGATAGGCATTATCCATCAGGTTCTGCGTAGCTGGAACAGGTCTAAACAAAAGTTCAGACCTTTGTCTAGCAAGCCATTCTTCAGTGGCCATAGAAAGCTGTTACAGAGCTTTAGAAAGGCCTCCAGGTGAACTTCTGGGAAAACAGTAAGTCTCTGAGATTGCCAGAAATCATTCTTTCAGTGTGTTTTTAAAGTATGCTTTTCTGAAAAGAGAGTGCAAGAACTGCACAGTGCTACAAGCTGTTTGCTTGGTTTCTCCACATCTTGGTGAACCTATGTGAACTCCAGCCTGCTTTATTGCAACATAGGGTTTTGCTGCTGCTGTTGTCTTATGAGAGCCTTAAGTCTTGACTCCTGTTAATTCTGCAGGGTCATGCTGCTAACAAAATGAGCGTGCTGAAGCGTGTCCTTTTGTTTTGCGTATGAGCAGAGTTGCTTAATCAGTTCCAATTAGAAGACTAATATATTTTCCTTAGGCTTATGCAAGAATAAGTTTTAACAAGTAGCACTTGTTCTTTATGCCAGAAAAGCTGCATTTCATTAGTTTTGCTCTCTTGGCTACAAGTCAGGATCAAGTTGGTGGAATTGACAATTACAACCTCTCCACTGCTCCAAACATGTTCTCCTTGCCTCCTTCCAAAGAAGTGCTGTTTTGGTTTTAGTTTAAGGGAAGACACAATTTGCACTTATGCAGTATTGTGAATTAGACAATGTTCAATCTTCTCTTGCGAGTAGGTAAGCGACTAGAGGTTACACAGATAAGCCTCCTTATATGTAACAAGAACTATGCAAAATGCTAAGGACGGCTTTGTGCGGTTGGAAGAACACCTGGTTTACTGTGGCACATTGTACTGAATTCTGCTATGGATGCTGCTGGCTGTCGCTGCTCCCTGCCTCAAGTGTAAGTTTTGTAATGGGTGCATGTTATAATTAATGCCTGAATTTCTAATTTTGGATGCTCAAAATTAGGGCTCAATAATGAAATCAGAAAGGGAATCCAAGATGTTTGAGGTAGCACCACACCATAAGCAGATAAAGCAACTAACAGCAAGATTAATGTGTGTGACTGAATTGCAAGGAAGATGTAAAAATGGGTACAACATACATTTCGGGTAACACAGCTCAAAGTGCAAGAATGTTGCAGGGGAGTAATACCTATATTTCTCTGAAATACAGTCAGGTGCCTGGAAGCAGCAAGTCATTTGACACCCCTACATTTGCACGCCTGTAGAACAGTGTCTTCAAAGACTTGCCACTGTAGTAAGGTGCTCACCTGTATACCTGGAGCACATGCAAGTTGCTGGGTTGACAGGTTCATATACTTCACATAGACTTCCAGGGCTTGTTCCAACTTGCAGAGGAAAAAAATACATGTGACAAATGTGTACCTTCTGATATGAACATTTCAGAAGTTCTCTTGAATCCTTCTGTGGCACAGAATATTTTAAAAAATGCTGTGAAAAAAAGTAGTAAACTAGAAAACTTTTCACGGTCTTTAAGAATAAAAATGTGGGAGTGAGGAAGGGAGAAAGATGATAGTGGTATGCAGCTGATGTGAAGTGAGGCAAAGTACTTCCCCCTCCTTCCCATGCCCCTAGTTTTGCAGCACTGGATCCACTGGGCAAAGTCATTTAGAACAATGTTTTAGCATGGAGTACCAACTCTCTTTGGAACCAGAGGATGATGAATACCTTCTTGTAGGCCAGATACGGGCTGCCTGCAACAGATGGTGGTGGGGGAACAGACCCTTGAATTCAACTTTCTTGCATTTTGAGATAACTAATGTACAAATAAAATGGTTCCTTCTGTCTAGTGCCATACCCAAAAGCAGTCTGGGATCACGTAAGAAGCACCAGGAGGTAAGATCTGATACTAGTGAGATACCATACTGACACTTGATAGCGTATACCCTATCTCCTGATCCACAGCCATGCTTGCACTGCTTTTCACAGCAAATATGCTTCTACTTCTTAGCAATTTGTGCATCACTTGCACTGCAGCTAACTGGAATTGATTCAAATTAATAGTCTTTAATAAACTAAGATGCAATTGGTACTGAATATGCAAAATACTTAAAAGGTTGTTTTTCATGCCTATTGCTAAAAATTAATGCTTAGATTACAGGCAACTTCTTCCACTTTCCATTTTACAACAGAGATCAAACTTTGGCTTCCTGTGAAACTTTTCACTGAGGTTAAGGGCTCAAGAGGGGAAAATAGTATACTATGTCATAAAATGCAGGTAGCTTCCAACTTTTTTTTAACAGTTTAGCATGATTTTACATGTAACTTACCCAATACATGCACTTTTTTCTTTGTGTAAAAGCATTTGGATTTTTCAAATTTTAAGATCTGCTGGGGTAATGGCTTGTGACAGGAGTGGAAAAAAACTGACGTGAGACTCTTCTGAAGCCTCTTGGAAGGCTTGAATTTGGAGGAAGGAAGGTAAAGAGGGAGTAAATACTATGTATGTATGTGTGAGGAAACACCTCTTAAACACCCTCTTCAACTTTTTGATGTTCGTAAGATTAGATTCCCATTTTCCTAGTTTCTCTTGCTTTTATTCCTTTTAATTTGACAAGCTTTACTTTAAGGCAAGATCAATCAATTAATGTCTTAGTATTGAAATAATCGGTCTCTTGACATTTCAAAATCTTAAGGCAAAAGCCTGTTGAGATGGCATGGTCATACTGAAATACTGTGGAGGAATCCTCTCCTTAACATACTTTTATTTTTAAAGCAGTTGAAAGACATAAGTGCATACTATCAATGTCTTCTCACGTACATTTATTCTACTACTCCCACATAAAAAGTAGGGAGAGAGATCATATTTAAAAACCATTACAAAGATATAACTATTGAATTCAAGTTGCCACAGAGATCATTTAGGAAGGAAAACCACTCACTCTCAACAATAATATAATGCCATGGGGGATGGTTGATTATCCACAAGGTAATTTTGTTCCTGATATTTTAAGTCTCAGCTGCTTTCCCTTCCAAACCCAGCACCTTGGGGTACGAGAGCTTATTATAATTTATTCTCTGCTGTGCATTCAAGCCCAAACACTACAGTATAAGCTATTACTTAAAAATGCATCTTGTTTTCTCAGTTCTCAGTGCTGGCAGGTTGTGCAATTTCTAGGACAAAACTGAGAGGGTCTTTAAAAAAACAGCAGAACATAACACACATATAACGAAGCTGTAGTACCCAAGTCACATTCTTACTTCTGGGGATAACAACACAAAATATTGGAGGAGCCTTCTTGATGCTGTAATTCACTCCTGGTTCCTTTTACTTAAGACCTTATTTAACATCAGACCACCCCCTTTAAAGGTAAGGGTGTTCTTGATGGCTTTAGAATAAGAAGATTAGGTCTTTCTATCACAAAGAGTAATTCAAAACACTTAAACCCTCTCTAATCCTCCTAGAAGTCTGGCACCAGAAATATTTTAAAATAGATATTTAACAGAGCTTTTTTTCTAGGGAGAAAAAGGATTTACCATGTTGTAATTTCTTTATGATGATCTCAAAATTAAATGAGAAAAGAGGCAAGATTTTGCTGCCACAGCCTAACCTTCTGGTTACAGCTTGCAAGCTTTCTTGTTCTTTGGAGCACTTTACTGTGGGAATCTAGAAACGCAGTCTCCTCTCTCTCTCGCAACTGGAGCCGTGCCCAATGGCTACAGACAAGCAATGCCTCTTTGTTCTTTAACCTCCAACTGAACCAGGGATGCGAATCTGACAAGCTGAAGCAGCACTCTCATCCTGCTTCAGTTGGGTCAGCTTTTCTGAAAAAGGTAAAGTGAAAATAGTTTTTCAAAATCCAAACACTGGGGAGAAAAAAAGAAAGAAAGAAAAAAACCACACCACAAAAAACCAATGAATTATCTAACATCTGGTTATTTGCCAAACTTGATGGTGTTTTCTTTTCCCTTTAGCACATGTGTTTTTAGCTGCTGAGAAAGAGCTGGAAAAAGCTAGACCCAGGGCAATAGGAAGACAATGCAGATATCCCTAGCTCCAACCAGGACCTCTATAGCAATACATGAATGCAATCTTCTAGCTGAGCTCCCTTTAAGAAAGCTGGACCTGTGTGGTAAGTCTCTGTTGTTGTTCTTTCCACAAGTACTTGGAAGATTATTTCCATTGGTTAATGAGCTATGGGATAACAGTTTAGTTACTTTATCCACAATTGCCTTAGCAACAAGCAGAAACTTGTTATCCTCTATGTGAACTCTAAAAATAGTTGTTTCTTGGGTTTTTTTTTTTTGTTTTTAGAAACACTGAACACCAAAAACCAAAACCAGAACCTAAGAGCATAGAAGTTCTCTGAGCAAAACTCATCCTCATGAAAATCTGCCTGTCAAGTTTGCGTGCAAAGTATCCTTTATTAGAAGATTCTTGTAGGCAGTGCTTAATATATGATACGCAGGGAAGACGGACAATAACCTACTATGCTGCTTTCTCTCTTTTTTTTTTCTTTCTTTTTTTTTAAATAGGATTTTACAGCCTATAGCACAAGATTCTTAGTGCCATGGAAGCATGGGCTACTGAGCATAAAATATTTTATCAGCAGAGGTAACACAGCTGTCAGTTCCTGGAGAACTTAATTATTCTCTGCTATTCTCCGAGTCTTGCTGTCCTTACAAACTTCTTTTTCAGTGACTTAATCTCCCATCCTGAAATACCAACATTGACTGAAACCTGAGATCACAGTGCAAGCAGCTCTTTTCTTTCCTATGAAACAATAATAAGGCTTTGATATAGCTTGACTGGAAAAAAAAATCAGAATGTTTTTAGTAAAAGATTGAATGGGAATTTTATGTTCTGTTATCAACTGTTTTCCCGATTTACATGGAAGGTGGTTTCTGCACAGTTCTGGGAGAGATGGGTCTTTACAGAGGCCAGTGAATCCATGCTTATCCAGAGCCTGGGTGACCAAGAGTGAATACTCAATGTTCATAGACAGAGGAGTATCTATCAAATTAGAGGATACTTTCTGTGAAGACTTGTGGGAAACTTGCAGTTCAAGGCTATGATATTACAAGGGAAAGGGGTTTATTGGCTTCTCTCTTTTCCACCCACACAGCAAAGGAAATGTATGTGTCTGTGTCTACATAAAGAGGTATGTGCGTGCACTGAAAATAATATGCAGCTGAGCTATGACAGTGACCTGTTTCACCTAAAATTATAGTTAAACACCCAATGAGTTCTGAGAGAAGGTTTTAAGAGGATTACCATCTCAAAAAGATTACAGTAATGTAGCTGAATCAATTGTCTGGTTTGAGATCTACAGGTTGAACTTAAACAAAAGTGTACCAATCTGCTTATTTCACTACCAGGCCAGCTGACGTGGTCTGAAACTTTCAAGAGTTGCCTATTTTATTATTCATGTAGTTATCTTTATTGCACAATAAGATAGTTTGACAAATGAAAGTCCAAAAACTGTTATAATTGACGCTACAATATTGGTGCACTCTGCTGTGTACAGTGATGCTAACATTACAGAATAAATCCACTTTAAATGCTCCAAGGTGATAAGCCCTTTGTCCTACCATCAGAGGTACAAATATTTAATAATATACCAGCATTTGGAAAAGTTTCACTGCCACCTGCTTATGTAAAATGAGCTGTGTATGACAGAAACAGGCTCCCAGTATGTTATAATAATTACATTATTTGCTTTTACTGTTTTGGAAACCAGCAGCATCCTCCCACTAAGGAATGTGGAGCATAGCCCACAAAGTATTTGTCCTGTCCTATCTCTAACATTGTTTAAGTTGGGGGAGGGAAGGAAGGAAAAGCTTAACTTTCTCCAACTGTTCATACACTCCTGCAAGACAACAAATGCAAAGCTACAACCATATGTTAAAATTATGTCTTTAAACCTGTTTATATTGATTTCTAGAACACATAAGGCAACCAATTTAAAAACATTTTCTCAAGAGAAATTTGATCTGAGTAATGAACCTTATATGATCACAGAATTAAAGCAAGTGCAAAGAGATATGTGCAGGAGGTCCTTCAGAGAAGTGTCACGAGTCCCATGAGTTGCGGTTCGTTTACTTTTGGTTTCTTGGCTGTGAGGCCATGTACAGTGCTACTAGACAGTAGATTGTCCCGCCTATTGTTAGAGCCATAGTGGTCCGATAAAGCAGCTTATCTGGAACTCCTCGTTTCAGGTGTACTGGCAGTCCATCTGCTTTCTGTGGGAAGAATTTAAAAAGAAAACAAACAAAAGAAATGAACACCCATATCAAGGCCATAAGGAACAAGCTACCTCAGGTAAATAAAGAGACTTCTGTGAGGAAAACCTCCTGACAAATAGGCTATCTGCAATCAAGTGTATTATGTGTTTTTCATTTAGCAAGACAAATGCAAAGGCAAGTTAATTTTATTAGCCAAAGCTGTTAAGTGCAGGCAGAAAGACTACATCTTGAAATATTTCTAAAGAGGACCTGGATGGGAAAAGTGTCACTAACAAAAGAATGTGAAAAGGTAGGTATAAAAAATTATTCACCAAGTCAGACTGACACATTCCAAATGCAAGTGGCATGTAAGAGAGAAAAGGAACATTATATAAAGCACATTCTTCATGTTCTTTAAAAAATCCTTAACTGATTTGTTTTATGAAAAGTCCTAGTATGCTTCGAAATTGCATGGCTAACAAACTGGCTTTGAAAACTTTACTGTGCTCTTCTTATACTGCATTATAAACAGCTTCAATAATATTCAAATTATTATACACAAAACAGTAATAATCTGCTTTGCTCCTCCAGATCTGCTTTAAGGCATATGCTTGGATTCCCAGATAGAAAGTCCTTCCAATAGTCAAATAATACAATAAGCATCATCTGAAGCCAGCAAAAAGACAATGTTACTAGACTTTCCACTTTCTGTATTTATCTCCCATACAAGGCATATAAACCTTGTAGTATAGTACAAATATACAGGTTATACTGTACTTGACACTTTCTTAACCAGACTTCACAAAATTTTGGTATTGTAGAATGACAAAAGTAGGTAGCCACATTAAAATAAGGAAAGATATGTCCCCCTCTCCAGTTTTCTTTAAGTTACTCCCAAAGTTGTTGTTACCTGAAAAAGTTTCTGTAGGTCTGGCACCTTGTTTTTACCCAAGAAAGAATCAGTTGCTGGTAAATCTGAAGCAAGTTTAGTTGTTGTCCCAAAAATCAGAGCTGGGGATTCAGTGGAAACTATTGGTTTGAGTCCCTGCATAAATAAAGATTAAAATATCAAGGTATATAAGACTTGCAAATGTACCAATTGTCACGTTAGTCAGGCACACTGCCAGACATTACAAGGATACATTACAAAGAATATTTATCTGGTATGAAGAGCTGTGATAATGAGCTAAAGACACATTGTTGGCCCACTCACTTCTCAGCTACAACTTTGGGTCAGGGCTTAGCAAAGAGAATAGAAGTCTCCTTTCTGATGTCTTCATGACATAAATTTATAATTTATGCTATCGTAAGTCTTTCTGTGCTGGTACTTGGTCCAAATTGCTGCTTATTTTTTGCACATAGTCAGACTATCTAGGGCTCTGAGTAGTAGGATTAGAAGCAGGGAATCCCTAATGCTTGGGTCAAACAGAGTGAGACTTCAATGAACTCTTCCTCCTGAATGCTGCAAGCAATAGCCATAAATAACTGGGCCTTAAATAATTTAGAAGTATAGTTTGAGGAGGAAAAAAAGGGGGGAGTTAGGACCACTTGTTTCATACAAAAGTAGTAAGTGGTATTCAAGGACACTCCAGAAGCCCTGACATGGTGGATATTTTATGCAGGTGTAAGTACACCCTATAATGCACATGCTGCTGCAACTTTCCACACCTCAGTGTACTCCCATGAGCAACATAATAATTTCCTTTTGGTTCTGACGGTTGTACTCTACATTTGCCATGATTAAAAACTACATAATCTAGTTCTATGGATAAGATTAAGTGCACAAAGTCACAGCCATTATGAGGTGGCCTCCTTGCCGTTATTGTTATAGTTAGATTTAACAGTTATGCCTGGACACATGGCAGTGACGTCTACATTATGGCTCCTGAAACAGCTGTAACTTTTTTTTTCTAACTTGCCAGAGAAATTAAAAGCATTGTACAAGTAGGTTAATGCAACAGGTTTTCATTACAAACAGAAGCAGCATGGGTCAAGTTAAGGCTGCACTGAAATTCTAGTTTCTGTTCAAAGGACTAGTTGATGCATTTTGTATTTAAGAGAACTGCCTGAACAGTATTTGGAGCTGGAAGCAGACTGGCACTCTTCTTCTTTTATGCCTGCCACAGACCAGGCATGTTTTTTCCATATGCAAATTCTCTACATTCTGCGCTACAATAGGCATCTTCAACAGAAAGATCAGATTTCTTAACATCCCAAAATAGCCTATGGAATGGTCATCAGGTCTCCATCCTGAAGACATGGTTACAGCTTCTCACTTTTCTAGTGCTTGAATGAATATTAGAATCCCTTTGTGACCATAGTTGTAGTTTGAAAGACAGCAGCCAAAACTGGATTCTCTGACACATTCAGTAACTAGTGCCTTCCTACTGAACAGGCTTGTGTAGAAGTTCTGAACCTGTATTTAAGACTAAGTGGTTCTGGTCACACCAGTAAGAAGGAAGCATCTAAGAAACTATTATTAGCCAGGGGAACTTACTGGCTATATATTAAAGGCTACGTACCATCTACATCAAAATACTTGAAGCAAGCAATTTTGGACCAGTATTTTTGTCTATAAGAACTTTAAGTACTTTATTAGATTTGTCTTTAAAAGGTTGGTGATTTGATAGAAAGAACTATAGAACGTATGTCTATACCAAACATGCAGGTGGCTTTTTCTCCAAAACTTTTCTTGCTGCCTTGATTGTTAGTATCGCAGCAATGTGCATCTTTCATCCTCCTTTAAATTTCCACTTCTGAATCTCGCTTTTGCCTTCCTGAGGGCCCAACTTTTTCAGGAGCAGTCTTTGAGATCACTTCAACAGCTACTCTAGATCATTGCAATTCCTGCTTGTTGTGATGTGTTTACTTTATTTCATGCACTATCTGTAGTGTATAAAAACTGTAAATACTGAGAATTGGAGTAAGCTGCAAACTACTTCCAACAGTTCCATGATAAAGATATTTTCATCATTCCTAAACTCACAGATAGGGGGCTTAAAAATGTGATTAGCAACCCCTACCATTTGTTATTAGCGCTAGAACTCCTGCCTCTACAGGATACCACCTAGATGCAAGACACACTCTACAGATTACTATTAGAATAATGAAATCAGTCATGTTAACAACTGTAAGTTATTGCATACTTTTTCAGGCTTTACAAATACATTCCTATTCAGATAGTTGTAAGGTCCTCTCCTGTTGTAGCAACAGGAGATTCCAACCTGACTCAAGGGACTAACTTCATCATGAAATCAAATAAAGCCATTTCAGAAAACTCATACAAGCATCAGTGTACTGTTGTAAATGACTTCCAAAACAGCATAGCACCACTTAAGAGCATCACATAGCAATTTCAGTAAAAATCATTGATATGGTTCATTGGCTTCAGGAAAGAGTACAACAAAACACATGCTGCAGTAGAGAGACAGTTCAGTTTACCTAACACAGACGGCATTAATCAGGGTCCCTCGCCCCAACATAAAATTCCACTTGAATTCTATCCATGAATTGTGCATCTTGTGGTCAGCTCCAACCAAGCTCAGCTAAATTAGTGCAGCCATGTGGCTGTTCCAACTGGGTATTTGTCTGTGTTCATTGAGAGAAAGTGGCAAGTGCTTTATCTCACACGCAGCTGCTTGCTAAGCTTAGCATGGCTGGAGAGAAATCCTCAGTATTACACATAAGAATTTCAGTACAGATCATTTTTTAAGCAAGTAATAAAGACACCTGAAATGACCCTTAACTGTCACTTGTATTGAATATGACTAAAACTGCAGGTTTAATAACATTAGTGTCTCACTATACTCAAGATAGTACTGAGGAATGAATGCCTCTACGCATTTGACCTATGCTTTGTAAGAAAATGTTTCATATTGATAATTCCTCTTCTGATATTTAGGTGTTAATCTTTAATTTCTAATCATGTTAACAAATTGGAATTTGTTCCAATTCTTGGACAAAGTACAGCAGTTGTACTCGTGCAGAAGAGTCAACACCAGCTGATTTCATCAGCGCACTACAGCAATGACTTTGTCAAATGCTGCAGTCCTCAATGAAAGGTCAGGACATGTAGCTAATCCAAAACAACAAATAAAATTCTCTGCCTACCCCTCTGTAAAGTGTGTCTGTTTTCCTGTCAGAGGTCTGAAGGTCTTAGGACCCAATCTATCTGTTGGTTGGCCAACATGCTCAAAGTTAAAACAAACTTATGCCTTGCTAGCATGAATTCCCAAGATAGATTTACATTTTCCTGACAGCACAGAACAGTTAAGGATTTGGAGCACAATTTAATGGAGATAGCACCACACTTAAGTTTTTAAATTTTAGGGGAATTGCTCAAACAGATCAGAGAATGATAAAGTAGAGAAAACTGAGGTAAGGGCCAAAATGAAATGGGGAAACAGGAAAGAAAGTTAAGCTGAGAATTATTATTTCAGAACAGGTATTGAAGTAACACTGCTGAACCTAGACACTTCTAACATAAATAGCAGGTCCTTCATAGTAGAACATACCTCACTGTATGAGGTTAAATATATTTGTTACCACTAAACACAAGGATCCTTTTAGGTAGGATCACTTGATGCTTTGTTTGTACTGGGATGACACAAGTAAAAGCGATTTTGTATACATTTTAAGTATCACCTACAGCATAAAAGGTTAACCATTATAGTTTCTCAATGAACTCTAAACAATTCATAACAGCTAAAATCAAAAGATCTGTGGCTTGCGGGGGTTTTACATAGCTACAAGCAAAATAAGTTGTATCAAGTGAATATATGGTGGCATGACTAAATTTCTACTAGGATCATGGCCAGCCTTGAAGAACTAGGGAAAAGTTCATGTAGTCATCCTCACCTGACAGCATTTGGAACTAGTCCCACTGTTTGTACTTCAAACATAAGCCAACTCTTCGAATTTATAGTTTTTATTGTATTTGTAATGGTTATGGCAGTCATTACCCTCTTAAATAGGAGTAGTAGTTTTTAACCTATTTGACTCCTCACCTGCACTAGCTGACAAAGTTCCTATTTATTCAAACAGGCTAAATTGTTCATACTACTTTACATAACTTCATTAAATGCAAAATTAAGTCTTCTAAGAATGCTAAGACGGAAAGAACAGTATAGGTTTCAAACCAAGAGATTTTTTTTGTTAGTACAAGCTGTTAGTTATGTTACTGTCAGCAAAACAATTTCTGAAATACATTTTGACTGATATTTTGCAAGCCTACAATAAGCCTAAACCTGCATCAGAACAATACTCCATTGGGAAGCATCAGAATGTAACAGTGCAGAATAGAGTGAATTATTAAACTCTATATTTGACCAAGAAGAATTTGAATCACAGGCTGTCTTCATTTTTCCAGAAACATCAAGATAAACAGAAGCATAAAAAGCAAACCATTTTACATGCTGAGCTATGGTTTTATTGCAGCAATGAAATCAATAGGAAAAAGTTTACTTTGTTTTGGACTTAACATCTACTTACTCACATGATTCCTTTCATATTTTAATCTCTATTTATTGCAAACAATTTTATCAGACTGATGCATCTGAATGTGTCACCTGGGAGTAGAGTCAAACTATAAAAAAAAAAAAAGTACCAAAAAGCTGTCCTAAGAACATTACAAAAAGTGAGAGAAGGTAACTTTTAAAAATGTAGCTATTCTATTGCACAGCACATTTGTGTACCACAGTTGAGGACTAAGCCATGTGAATCGTGAGCCAGATACAAAAGACAGCGTTTCTTTCATCAATATGAAAAAAAACCACATTTATAAAGCAAGAAAATATTTGTAAGATGTATGTGAAATGCTCCTGCTTGGATACAACCTCATCTTTTCAACTATATTCTCTCAAAAATTAGGTTTTAACATTTTGGTGATGACACTGAAATGAAATATAATGCCTGATGATGACCTAAAAAGAATCACTACAATGTTTTAGAAGAAAAGTATTTCTACTCCTTGAACATTCTCTTTCCTGCCTTGCAGAGCACAGAAGTGAGACCTATCTAGACTTTTTTTTTTTCTTCCTCCTATCTGCAATGATACCTGTATGTGAAGCTAGTTTTGCACAAACCCTGTAGGAACCAATTTTGATACATGACACTATAGCGTTTTAATCTAGAAGATGTCAAGAATTCAGAATTTATTGTGTCTTTCTGTATCTAATGCAATGATATTCATACATACCTAATATTAACAGAACAGAATGTGGGATAACAGAGAATTCTGTATTCCCCTCTTATCTTGCTTCTGCGTTTTTAATCCCTAAAAAATAAAGATGTACTTAAAATGGGATGATTGTTATAATGTAATGGAGCCTGCTGAACAGAAGGCCAAGCAATACTCCGCAACCTGGGCTCCAGAAGCCAAGAGTGTTGTCTTTAGGACAACTTTACTCCAGGTGGTTATCAGAGCTTCCTGTATTTCTGTGGTGGGGCTTTTCTCTTAGGATCCCAAAAAGGATGCATTACTTGCAGAAAAACAGTCACAATGACCTACAGACTAATACATCATGTTCTAAGCTATACTCTTCCAGAAATGAGATATTTTACTGCTTGGGCTTGAAGACATTCCCCCCACCGCCCCCAATGGTAACCCTAGCCTTTGCTTTCCTCTACACAATGAAGTGTCAATTAACATTTATTCTTTGACTGTAACTTTGTGTAGAAGAGGTAGGAAGTGCCCCCAACACTGCAATAGTGGCAAGAGTGTTTTCTAGCACAGGTGCCTCTTGGACATACTCTTAATGAATAGACATACCTTCAGACTAGAACATGTTATTTATGCCACTGTCACCCCTGTGCCCTGCAGCCCCTCCTCCCCCCAATAGCTACACAGGAAGCCTTCCAAAGAGTGATGGGGAGAGAGGAGGATAAAAATCTTCTTGGGACAGGAATTGCCATATCCGAAAGTCACTGGTACCTCAATGTTTACTTAAGATCATAGAGTAATTCAGGATGGAAGGGCCCTCTAGCGCTCTTTAGTCCAAACTGAGATGAGACCAGGTTGCTGTGGGTTTTGTCTGGTCTGGCCTTGCCTTGAAAGCCTCCAAGGATGAAGGCTGCACAACCTCCCTGGGTGGGTACCCACTCCACTGCCTGCCTCTTTTCACCATGAGAATATCCTTCCTTATATCCAGTTTTAACCTCTCTTGTTGCAGCTCATGCCTGTTGTCTTTTGCCCTCCCATCATGCAGCATTGTGCAGAGCCAGGCTCCATTGTCTTGATAACCTCCCTGTAGGTGCTGGCTGGCGGGTCTTAGGCCTGCACCTGCCTCTGTCTCCCTACACCTTCTCTTCTGCAGATAGAACAAGCCCCATTTTCTCATCTTCTCGTCACAGGGCAAGTTCTCCAGCCTCTCCGACAATCTTGGTGACCTCTGCTGAACTTGCTCCAGTTGATCAAGAGCATTCCCATACTGGGGGGCCTGCAACTGAATGCGGTACCTAGATGTGATCCAATGAGTGCTGAGTAGAGGGAGATCATCGCTTTCCTTAAGCTACTGGCTATGCATATGGTAATACAGCCCAGGATGCTGTTGACCTCTTTTACAGGTAGGACACACTGCTGGCTCTCACCCAGCTTGCCGTCTGCCAGTAGCTCCGGGGTCTCTACCACAGAGCTGCTCCCACCAGCCTGTCAGTTCCTAGCTTGTATCCCTGCCGGGGGCTTTTCCTTCCCACATGCACAACTTTGTCTTTTTTCCCCGCATAGAAATTCATAGTGTTCCTGTCAGCTCATTCCTCCACTCTAGATAGGTCCCTCTGAACAGCAGCTCTACTTCGAATGTTTTGGAGCCACTGCCTTGATGTCTTCTGTAACCTTTACAAGAGTGCACTCTATTGCCTACTCCAGGTAATTGATAAAGTCCTGCACTAACCTACAGCATTCCACCTGTTAATGAGCCTCTGGGCAGAGTATGACACCATGCTAAGCCCAACCATCCAGTTCTCTTAACCTTTCTAACTGTCTATCCATCTAAACTATAACATCTTAATGTCAAAAAAAAAAAAAAAAAGAATTAAAAGCTTTGTAGTTGGTCTGGGCCCCTTGAAACAATTTGAGATTTTACATAAGTTTAATATTCTTGCTTGCAGAAGATGACTGGATTTTCCAAGTAAAACTTGCATAGTCAAGGATATTTAGGAAAGCAGGTTGCTAACAGAATTAGGCTAAGAAAGAATGAAATAGAGTTATTTGTGTATCACAACAATACACATTAGTCTACAAGAATCAAGTGTCTTTCAGTTACCTTTTATTAATGAGTTTCTCAGAAAAAAGACAAACCATAACTTTGATTTCACTTCTGCATGTACACACGTATCTACTTTTTTTTTTTTCCTTAAAAAAGCCAAGACATATCAGATGTGTTTGCTCCCTGGAGGCAGTTCTTTGGAAGGTTAACTTTTTAAAAGTCATTCTTCCAATACTTAACCTCAAAGTTGGGGGGTTTTTTTTGGTTGGTTTTTTTTTTTTTTTATTACTGAGCTGTAAGAACTTGAGTTTTTCAAAGTTTACTCAGAAACTTGAACACGGTATAGCAACCATGCTGCATTTGTCCCATAACAAAATCACATTACAAACCTTCCCAGTATTACTTAGGAATCTATGTTGATGTACATAAAAGCAAACAAGTTCTGTGACTTCTTTTCACCAATATGCAACAATGGCTGATGTAATCAGGATCCATTCTCCTCTCCCTCAGCTCCCCTCCATTCCCGCAGAATTAAACAAGTACTTTATGAAGTATGGAAAGTAAAAGCCTATTTAATGCAACCTTTAACCTGTATATGCTTAGTAAACACATCAGCATCATACAGAGGAAAGGCTGTTTCTCATTTTGCTTTAAACAAACTTCTACAAATGTATGTCCTCTCTGAAAAGGGTTTTAATGCTCTCAGTAATTAGTTTTTCTGCATGCGCAGACAAGAGGGGGACTAGCTGCAGCACTGTCCGGATTTGCCAGCTGCGCTTTTAAAACGCCACCCGCCACGGTTCTAGCTCAGCGGCAGCCCTAGGTGATCAAAGCGTGTTAATTTCATGCTGTGACACCCAACGCATCCCAGAAGTGAATCAAGAGGTGCACCGCAGAACGAAGCCTCTCGTCTTGCCCAAGGTCACACGGCAGGCCGGGTCCGCTAGGCGCGCCGCGGGAGATCCCTCCCCGCCAAATAAACGCCGCCAGGCCCCGACGGCCCTGCCAGGCGACCGCCAGAGCAGCAGCCGAGCGCCCTCCGCCCCAACTCCCCGCGAACCCCCCGCCGCCACCGCGGGGTCCGGGGGGGGGGGCTCGCCCCGAGCCCTGCCGCCTCCACCGGCTGGGGCTCGCCCGGCGGCCAGAGCCGCTCGCCCCGGAGAAGGCGGCGGGCCCGCCTCCTCCAGCGGCTCTGGGGAGCGAGCGGCGCCGCACCGGGAGGAGGGCGGCGAAGGTCACCGCCGCGAGGGCGCCCGGGGCGGCGGCGGCCCCGTTACCTGGGGGTTGTAGGCGGCGGACGCCGCTGCCCCGACCAGCCTCTGCGTGACGCCGTTGAACTTGTAATACATGGTGGGGGGCCACCGGCGCGCGCGCTCACAACGGCCCACCGACTGCGACGCCTCGCGCGGAAGGACCCCAGCCGGCTTTTCGCGACGCCTTCACGTGCGAGGGCCCGCCGGCTCGCGGGCCACCGCCACCGACGCCTGCGAGCGGTGAGCCCGGAAAGCCGCCAAAGGAGCGGGGTATTAAAAAAAAAAAAATCCGTCGAAATACACGAGTCGCGAGTAACGCAGCGGGAGCGCCTCTCTCCCTCGAATGCCTGCCGCTCTCCCAGTGAGGCCGGCGGCGATTTTCAGTCAGGCAACGGGCACGGCCCCTAACAGGCCGAGCTGTAGCGCGCGTGCGCGCCGCCGCCCGCCGAAGCGCAACGGAAGCGGGGCGCAAGCTCGCGGCAGGCGGTGTGGAGGGGCGGGGGTGCCGTCAGCCAATCAGCGCAAGCGAGAGGCGAGGCCCCGCTCCCCGCGGGGCAGGGGCGGCCCCTCCGCCGCTCGCCCTCCCGCCCGCTTCTGCGGCCGCTGTCGTAGCCCCGCGGTGCCGCGGAGGCTGCGGGGGCGGCCCGGGAGGAGGACGCGCGTGGGTCGCGAGTGCGCACGGCTAAAGCAGGGCTCGTGTGGGTGGTGGTCCCCCCACGGCGGCCCAGCCCGCCCTTCCCCTCCTGAGGGCTGGCGGGTCCGGCCCGCTCTCCCTCCCTCCCTCCCTCCGGCCGCCGCTGAGGTAGCGGGGGGCGTCCGGCGTGCTCGCCTTCCGCTGCTTAGCTGCGGGTGTTCGGAACGTGAGGCAGCGCTGGCGGCTTGTTTTGGAGTGTTTGTGTTCGGATAGACATTAAGAAGGGACAACAGCGGTTTTGTTTTTTGGGACTTAACCTGTGCGTCTCCGCTCTATCAAGCGATTCCCTTCTCTCCCACCGTCTTACAGAAACATTTGAAATCTATAATTTGTTTCATAAAATAAGGCTTTCATTAAATGAAATTTCAGCATCGTGAACTAGGGAAATGTGGTATGATGCTGCTTCTGTTGTGAATTTAATCTTCCTGAGAAGTCCAGCAGCCCTAGGGCTGAAGGTACGACGTGGTGGGGTTTTGGCGTGCTCACAGCTCAAGGGCTTGCGGGCATCGTGTGGTCATTTGGCTTCTGTGCATGCCTTGGGTCACAGGTGGTTGCCAACTGAGGTACTCTTGTTAGTAATCTGGAGCATCCTGCTATTATCAGTCTGACAGTGCAAATTCATAATTTGAGCTCACCCTGTGAACTGCTTACTGTTGGTTAAGATTAAACATACTGAAGCCTTATTAAAAAAGGATCACTTGTTGGTAATGTTCAATCATTAGTGACCTGCACCAGTTAAGAGTATTGTCTATTAGGAGTCCCACATACAGTTTTGCAGATATGCTTGCTATAAAAATATCTGTGGTCATGCACTGAGTGAAAACTATTAAAATGTACTTTGCTTATAAACTGGGGGAAGATCTAATCATAGAAGATGTTTTAGAAAGTGAAATACTCATATAAAAATATGTATGAGATGATTTATTTGCCCACCCGTGTAACACCTTCTACTTAGTTTTTAGAATTTGAGTTTGGTGGCAGCAGAATGGAGCCTTGAGTCTTCTTGCATTTATCTCCTTCTGAACAGACATGTCCTGTACAGGATAACACTACTCAGTAACGAGGAAAGCCCCTGTGAGCACTGTGCATCCATTTACTTGTGAGAGCAGGGCTGTGAACCAGAAGCATAGGTCCTTGCTGCACCAGTTCTGATCTGTGCCTGTTGCCCTGGAGGCAGGTTTTCTTCTTCGTTGAGACTTCAATTCCACAAACTCTGTCTCTGCTGTCCTTTCTTCAAGAGAACCAGCTGGATGCTCCATACGTGATACCCTGAGTTGGTGTTCTGACTCTGTGTTAGGAACATTAACTGGAGAGGATATGTTATTTGCTCAGTAAGTAGGAAACTTAGAGAAATATTTTGTAAATGTTACAGGAAGAATTGTGAAATCCCTGTAGCTTTCACAACCAGGCAGGATTAATGAACTGGAACATGGGCTGCATAATTTATAGTAGAAAAGAATTTGCTGATCAGGATTCTACTTATTTCTGAGAAAACTAGAAGTTATGTTTGATTGAAAATCTGCCTGTAATGGAGGAGAAGACCCTGAAGATGGGGTATACATAGTCTTTTAGACTATTGAATGAGTGGAATGCTGTGAATCATGGCTAGGTTTGTGTGGTAACAGTCTTGACCTATTGAAATCCATGGGATCTGGCGGGTATTATAACTACTCTGGAACCTTCACTGGGCATATCTGTCACCAGATGCACTACAGCTCTTGCTGTCCAGCTATTTCAGCACTTGCCAGAAGAAACAGGTGTGCCTGGCAAGCTCACTTACTAAGCTGGTTTTATATCTTGCTCTTCTACCTTTTTTCCAATATTAATACATGCTATAATCTCAGAGGAGTACAGGTTTTGTGGCAGGCAGTGCTTGGAGGTAACGCCATTGTGTAGCTAGTTCTTGCTCCATTGATGCTCTTGAGTCAAGTTCTTGAAAAGTCATTCAGTATTGACTGAAGGCTGCAGAAAGGAAAGGTTCGTGCCCTGGAGCTCTGGGGAGGCTGTAAAAAATGTACAATTTATCCCCTTTTTCAGTTAATCAGTTTAAGTCATGATGCTTAAAAGTAAGCTGTGAAACTTTGATGCTGCAAGCTGTTGAAACAAAACCTAGGTGCTGTCTCTCTCTTGTTTTAGCTCACAAAATTGAAGATGGGCAATTGTTTACCTTGCAAGAGAGATGCATGGGAGGATGACATGAATAAAATTACAGTTACAAATAAAGCTTCTGCTGTTGTTCTAATACGGGATCATGGGGACATTTTATGAAAAGGAAAGTAAAATCAGAATAGCATAAAGTCTTTCCTTTAAAGGAAGAAACTTGTTTTTGCCTTAGGCTTTTGGTCCATCTTTTGCTTTAGTCTCTAGACTTTTGCCAACACTGCTTTGCTTATCAAAATTTCTGACATAATGGTTAATTAGACTGTAAAACTTAATGCCATAGGAAGTAATTGGGGCAAAATGAGGCCACTCCCCCTAGCAGGGTTCAAAGAAAGACTGGGCATCTTTGTGGACCATAAAACATGGAGAGTTAATGTAAACAAAGTGTCCCAGAAGGAAAAGACTTCCTGCATTGAACTTCAGGGTGAGCTCTGACTTCTAGACACCGAGGCGAATAATTCATGGGGGCTGGCAGTTCTACATCTGGGCTGTTAGGGATTTTGTATCTTCATCTGCAGTGTGGTATTGGCAGCAGCTAAAGACAATACTGTCCTACAGGCTACACTGTAGTTTATTCATTTTTTCCCAGATTTTTAAGGTAACTGATTTCATACATGCAGGTTTGTTTATCATGGCTTGTTCCTGGAATAGCACTAGGATTATGCTTCAAGATTGGTAGATTTCTGGGAGTGAATGAAAGAAGCAGAATACCTTGAACTTACTCTGCTTTTTTGTTGTTGTTGCAATTTCTGTGTATTTATTTTCTTTTTGAGGGTAAAATAAATAAAAAAACAAGATCTTATTCTGTTGCTTAATGAACAAAACCTTCATATGCTGATCATTATTTCGGCACAGATGTCTGTAACTCATATTCTGTGAATCTGCCCATGCAACTCTCTTCTTGAATTGCTGAGAACAACTGTGTGGGTGGATTTAGAACATGAAATTGCCATGTGCGCTTATGTTTTGTTTATGCAGTACTCATTTTTAAGAGTACTAGATTGGATTTGCTTAATATTTGCGGTGTGTGTGTGTGTACATAATATATACAAACCCCCAAACTAGAAGGTGATCACCAAACATAAGCTCTGTTAATGTGAGAGACTGTGACATTGTAAACATGTTCCATTTGAATCGTGTTATCAACTGAAAGAAATGAATTAAGTCTATGCACAGATTAAGGCAGTAGTTACTTCTAAAACCTGAATTTATTGGTGCTTTATTGCCCATACCTACTGAATACAGCACAGATTACTCTTGGAAATAGACTACTATTGTCAACTAAGAGATTTCTCTTTGTTAGACTTAATAATGCTGAAAATTAATAGAAATAGTTTTTAATTTTAAGACTGTTCATACAGTTACAATATTAATATAAATTTAACCAAAGCTTTTACTGTATATCTTTCTTACAACAAAATTCTTGCTTTTTTTCTGAGGGAGATGGGATTAAAGAGGCAGCCATTTATATCTTCTCTATGAATTTAGAAATCCATATTGCGCTTCTGTTTCATGGGCACTTCTGTCTTGACATAAGGCTTCTACACGTGAAATACTTGATAGCAATACCTACTTAATAGCAATAGCAATTTTGGCAATAAGGGCATTGTGTTGACTGTAGTATGATGGGGATCAGGAATTTTTTTTAAAGGTGTTGAATTTTATTTGGGGGTTATCTACCTCTTGTTACACATGTATAGTATTCTTTCCAGGTTCTCAGGCAGAACTTGTCTGAGAAAGTAAATTAAGGAATTGAAAACTTGATGATATAATTGTTGTAAAGCCTAATGATTGACTAATGCTTCTGGGGCAATAAGTTTTGCTTTTTATAGACCGTTTCTCTGCAGTTATGTGGTACCTGTAGAAAAGCAGAATGGAAATTGTGAAAGCAGGGGTTTATTTCAGGTTAGCAATGAAGTATTCTTCTATCCTCCAGTCTCCAGATGTGAAAAGCATTATAGGAACCTACAGTAAATATTGCTTTCACTAGTTTTCACCTTTGATGTCTTTGCTTTTTTCCCCTTTATTTGCAGAATTGCAGAAGTGAAGGTAAAATTTTTGTCTGATTGAGACATCAGTGTTGGCTGTCAGTAAAATAATAATTACCTAAAAGCCCTATTTATTCTACTTTTGAGAAAGTAATCCTGAAATCTCCAGGCCCTATCTCTATGGCTTATAACACTTCCCACTTTTGAAATGCTGTACTGCAAGGTTGGATACTTTGCCCCTTGCTGTTGACTTTGACAGGGACAACCACAGCTCAAAGTTTCTGTCTGCATGCTTTCTGCTGTGACATATTTTTTTCCTTTACAACCAGAAGGGAAATCTCACAATGGGAGTACCTTATTCTTCCTGAACTTTTCCTTTAAACATTATACAGGTAGTGAAATAGGTTCCCAAATAAAGTGAGCAGTATCTCTGGGCATTGAGAGGTGAAATATATCTGCAAGGTTTTCTGTTCTCACACTGCTGCCAAAGCCTTCCTTCACCTCTTCCTTCTCCCTCCTTAGGCTGTGTTTCTCTCTCAAAAAGTCAGCAGTCCACAGCAAAAATTTATTTTGCTCAGAAATGTTGTAGATACTGGGAGGATGATGCATTGTCCTTGTATTCATTTCTTCTTGTCAGCCTTTCCATATGCAAATCCACAGACTGGAGTCCAGAGACAACCACATCCTTAGTGCAGCAGTGTAACAAACTTCCCTGAATAAGGCAAGATTTATAGACCAAAAAACCCTCCTCTGTACATGTGTTAGAGGAAATGTTCTGTGCATTTGTATATTATGAAGCAGATGGATAGTAGGGTATTGTGATGGGCTGAGGAGAGATCCCATGCACTGTTTCTCAGTATTAACAACTGAAATACAATTGTCTTGGAAATGCATGGGGCAATTTATACCAGGTTGCTTGATTTGAATACTTAAGTCTTTTGCTTTCTTGGTCCAGCTCCCACTTGTTACTCACTCATACTTAATTTTAGTAATTATCAGTCGCACTTCAGAACATTCTATACAGCTATATTTGGGCTTAATTTACCCTTTCCCAACAGTGACACTGCCCTGTATCTACTCTAACAGTTCCTTGGAGAAGGCAATAATCAATGAACATGCAGGATTGCCAACACCAGCTGTTCAAAAATCATAAGCTTGGGTTTAAAAATTTGTCATTTTATTCACGTTTTAGCATGTGATCGTGTGTTACCACTTCTCTCTCACGCCTCAGGATATAAGGAATATGAACAGATGAAAGTCTCATTTCACATGATGAGTTTTTGTAACAAACTATTGTAGGTAATAAATTTCAACAAGTTGGCAAATTCTGGGTTGTAATTTCCTGAAGAAGTTATAAAGTGTTTGTTAGAGCTCCACCCTTAACATAGTGCAGAGTGACCTATAGGTACATGCTGAGGCAATGCTGTTTGATAGGTTGCATTGAATCCATGCTGTTCAGGACAAAGAAACAAGAATAACAGCAATTCTTCCACCAGAGGATCACTGTTTGCTAATAATTCTTAAGGTGGTGCTATCAAGTAGCAGTACTTTACATCTAAGCATCACTGTGAGAGCGCTAGACATGTAAAATCTTTTGGTTGTGTTTTAGCTAAGGATATGTCTAAGATGTAGAGCCAAAGAGCCATCTCCCAGTTTGCTCTTGGACACAGTTTTCTATGGGAGGGAAACTACTGCAGCTTTTGGCTGAGTCTCCAGACTGAGTGAATAGGAAGCCAGGACCATGCAGTGCACCACGGCCACTCAGCCAAGATGTAGTCTAAGAAGAGCCTGGACCTGCAACTCCAGTGAAATGTCTGCAGTTCTGTGGATCCACAAAGGTTGAAAACAGCAGATCTCCAGTACTTTACAGAGGAGAATCTGAAATATAAGGAGCAAAAAGAGAACTTTCCTCCAGATGTACTCAACTGGGAAGCTTTTAATCAGAAATATGCTTTTAAAGTGAACCTCCAAGTTATACCTGTGCTTTGGTTTGTATCACTGAGCAAGCAGGCTTGGAGCTCACAGCTGGGATGTATTTTTGGATGAAGCTGGACTTCCTGGTGGACTGTAAGATGCACTTTAGGAACACATCTAATGTGCTCCAGTTGCTAACAAGTGTTCAGACAATAGGGCCAGACTAGAACTAGTCTGAAGTAATCCCCCCCCCGAAACATGTATGGTGTGGGTGTCAGGTCCTCAGCATTGGCTATTTCATTCTGCACATTGCTCCTCTTGTCTCAGCTACTTTCCACAGTAGGCACAACCTGGTAAATTGTGGAAGATGGGATGTGAGGATGGATTTTTGAGATCTTAATGCCTGCCTAGAATCCCATTCACAGCTACTACCTCTAAGCCCTTCTTCCAAGTACTGCCATGGAATAAAGCCATTCAGAGCTGGCTGAACTATTGCCATACTCAGGCAGAAGGTCCAGCTTTGCCCAGATTATTTGTCAGCAGGCTGTACTCTCAGGGGTTTCTATCTGACTGATCTAAAAAAAAAAAAAAAAAAGGCATACTTAAATTCAGTAATACTAATATCAACTGTCTGGTTACTAGAGAAATCTTTCTCATAGAAAATATTCTTGTTTTATGAATCATTTAGCACATTAGAAGTAATATAATAAAAATAGATTGCTGCCATGAGATCAGTGTCTCCTGCATTGAAAATAATGCATAGTTTTGACTATGTTTATTTTTGAGGATTGTACTCTTCCAGCAGCAAGAACCATTACCCTGTGATACCTTTACAACTGACAGTCTCCTAATTATCTTTCCTGCAGCATCCTGTAGTCTCACTGACATTCTATAAGCACATAATTGTTATGGTTTTGTCTCTTCATGTGGTAGTGTAACTCAGATCTGTTTCAGGAAGTCTTGCAGGTTTTTTGATGCATTTCCCCTTTATCTTGCCACATTATAAATGTTTTTTTTTTCCCTTTTAAAATATTCTGTCAGCTGCTGTGTACCTGTCTGTGCTTTCTTAGTGCCATCAGGACACTGTAAAACTGGGAGTGCAAGCAGATGAAAGAACTATCTATCTCTATCTCCTTATCAGAGCGTGAAGTTCAGGAGATTGGGTAACAGTGTGTGAGAAGACTGATAAAGTCCGGAGTGAGGGGAAGAGGGAAGCTCGGTAGCAGCTCTGCAGAAAAGAGGACTGAAGTGTGCCAGAGTGATTGGAGTATCAACAGAGAAAGCTGAAAGGAACTGTTCCTGAGCCAAGCACTTGCACACATGAAAGGGTTGGATAGTTGCAGAAATAGGGAGCCCTCCAAGTAAATGCTGCCTGCAACATCTGCCTCTGCACTGTGCAGGAACTTTTCTTTGGCAGAGCATACACAGCCTTACAAAGCCTGTAGATAGATTTGGGTTCTTCATACTGCACTTTGCATCTCTATTTATAGTTTCCTCCCAAGCAAGAGATGACCTGTATGAGTGCAGGTATGTGTACGTGGATGGAAGCAGTGTGATTCAGTTGCTGACCACGCTTAACATCTGAGTAAAAATTTTTGTTGAAAACATGTCTTTTGACAGCATCCTCCCTCCTAAAGATTTTTCACAGTAAATTTTGCTGAACTGTATCTGGCTCCTTTGTCTTGTGTAGGTTCTGGGATGCCAGTTACTAACGGAGAGTTTCATTTGGCTCAATATATAGGAGCCTGGGCTTTTTTAAGGGGAAAATCTGAGTTCTGCTTTCCCAAGGAGTATCAGAGCTTGCAATACCATTGGTGGTGCAGGCATGTTCATTTAAGAGTGCTATATCCTATTCTGCAGCCTGAGAGTACTGAAAAGGGATGGTGAGGAGTTGTGGAAATGGGGATTTGGCACCATGATTTTACTTGCTTTTTATTTTGCATACTCTTGATTGTTTCTCCTCCCCAATATAGTTCTCTTTTTAGACTTTGCAGTGTGGAGCTGATGTGATTGTGGTTTCCTGAAGGATTCCCCATATCCTTTAGACTACAATATTTGTTGCTTACTGTTCAATGGCAGAATGGAAACTTGCTTCTATGCCCTCTCAGAATTGCTGGAGGCACCACTTTGACCCTATTAAATTGCTTGTCCCAGATCCAGTTGCCACCAAACAGACAGTATCAGTTTAATACAATTTGAACCTAGAAACTCAAGCTTCTTAGCACTGGCTAAACACTTGCCTTATAGTGTAGAGATTACACTAAAATAATGGGGACCAAATTACTCCAAGATCTTTATTTGCTTTCACTAGGTTATTCAATTATAGCATCATGTTTGTAGTACTTCAGGGAGAAAGGAATTAGGAGTGAGATCTACACGCTTGCCTTACAGGAAAGTTTTATGGGTAGAGACAAGGGAAACATTCTCCAAATGCTATTAAAAAGATTTTACTTAAGGTCCCATGTATTTTCAGTGTAATCTAAGAGCTGCCTTTGATTCACACATAAACCAATTTGAACTTTAGAACAATACCTATGTGTGTTCCCTTTTGTTCCTTTTTGTGTGATTGCAACCTTACAGCTTAAAAAACTTTCTTTAAGCTGGTTACAGAAAAAAAGAAATCATAAAATATGATTTGCATATTTGATAGATGAGGAGGAAATAATACCTAGTAGGGAGTTTATGGATTATTTATGACTACTGGTAAATAACTGCAGGTTTCTACAATGGACTTACCCAATTTTCCCTCTGAACTGTAACACTCAAACTGAACATCTTTTGATTCAGGAGATCTGTGTCTCTCCTTTGAGCAGTGAGAATGCCTAATCAAGTGCTGTAGTGCTTATCTTCTTGCTCTCGTCTCCAAGACAATTTATGGTGCTTTAGCTGAGCTTTTGTTTCATACTCTTTTTAAAAGCAAAGTAGTAAGTATTGTTTGTACTATGTCCTGCTTTAAAATAGTAGGAGAAAATGGATAAAGATGTGGCTTGGGAGCCCAAGTTATAGAGCTGAACAGAGCAGCATTTGCTGCGTATGTTATTATTAGCCTTCGAGCAGGAGGAGTTGGCTGACATGGTGCTGGCCACAGCTTTAGCCTGTGTAAGCAGCAAAAGGTTGTGTTTAGTGTACCAGCTATCATGATTAAAGGCTAGGTTAGGGACCCTCCATGCTGAGATGGCACATTTTCATGGAAGTTTCCAGTGGTTGTCTCTGAAAGGAAAGGACGTGACTGTTGGGGAGGTTTTAAGTCAAAGCCCTCTGTTCGCTTTTGTACGTATTTTGAGTTGTGGCCTGCAGTCCCTGGATCCCCTTACTGTGGATGCCTCATGCTTTTTGGTAGTCATTAGCACACAACGGAAAGGGAAGAGACTGCTGAATGGGATGAGATGGTGCCAGATTCTCTTTTATTCTCCTGACCTGAGAGACTGCATCTGCGAGCACACACATTCAGAAAACATTTAGAGGGAAATAGTAAATCACAAATGATGGCGCAATGCAAGTTATTGTCACAGTGTGTAACCCAAAGAAATGGGTGAAAGTTTTTCTTTTTAGCAGAGTAGGCAGGTATCAGTTGGGTTACATTTACCAGGGATGAGTGGACTGGGGGACTGCTTTTTAGCACAGTTACTCAAGGGGCAGGACACTCAATGTAATAAGGATGTACCTATAAAAATGACAGTAGGACAGAAAACAATGGGCAGGATGGGATGGGAGACAGTGGGCTGGCACTGCGATTTCAGAAATATTTGGTGCCAGCACAGAAGCCTGCTAGTGTGGCTAGTGGCAGAAAGAAAATGGGGCAGCTGGGAAAAGGGTAAAAACCAGAGGAAAGGAGTTGGATGGAAAAAGTCTGGCAAAGGGAGAAAGCAGAGATGTGTTTTCAGGGAGGGTATGCCAGGACAACAGCAGTGATGGGGAAGAGGGCTGAAAAGCACAGCAAAGTCCTATTGTGTTTTGTGTCCAAGAGTTATCTGCATTGCATGTTCTTAGTTTTTGGTGAGTCGCTTAGAAAGGACTTCATTACTGTCTCAGAGCCTTTTGCAATGCTGTATTTAGTATTTTTAATCTCTGCCTATTCCTCCACCCCATTTCCTTTTTTTCATTAATTAGTCTTACACCTGCTCTCTGCAATGTTCTTTCAGTTTGCATGACAATCCTGGACTCTTAAGTAGGGATAAATCCCCAAAGCAGGGAACATAAAGGTACTAATTCCTCTTAGGATCTTAAACTGGGATCTTTAATACTAGAGTGAAAGCCTACCAGTTTCCAAGGCTGTTAGTTGCTTCTAGCATGACTCATACGCTGGTGGAAGTGAACCAACCTGTGGAAACGTACTGTACAAGCTTGGCCAGTTTGCTTTACTGTTTCTTGGTAGAAACAGCAATTTGGAGTAATCAACCAAAAAGTAAAGAAGTACAAATCTGTAACTCCAACATCCCATTGGTAATTCAGCTGTCTAGTCCACTTATGCTGGCAGGAGTAGGTGGCCAAAGGCAGACAGGTGATCTTTACTGCAGAGTTGTCAGTGGATTTGAATGGACTGCAGAATGTGACGTCCCAGGGTAAGACTGTAGATGAAGGGTGGGATGTGGATGATTTAGGCTATTTTGTACTGCTTTGTAAAAGCTCTGCATGACTGTTTCTTCCCATTATATATGACATTTATTGTGGGGGAGGAGAGAGCTTCTTATCCTACACTGAGACAGAAACATACCGATATTTATTCTCAGCTATATAATCTGGAGTTGAACTGCATTTCAGATGTGAATGGGACAGTCTGTGTGAAGAGAAGGCAAAGGTAACAGCAGCCTCAGTCCGTGGATGTTAATGTTTAACCTTAATGCTCCTTGAGTGAGGATCAGGTGAAAGGAGAAACGGCTAAGAAAACAAGATAAGAGATGCTGGAGTCTGCTATAAGGAGAGAAGCAGATGAGCTTCATGGTCCCTGGTCTTGTGTTGAGAGTAACCTGGCACTTACATCCAAGACTTCGTCTTCTATAACCCAGATGACAAATAGATTTTCTAAAACAAAGCTAAATTCATCTTGCCTACCTTTTATTCACTGCTGGTTGCCTGACTCCCTTTATCTTCAGACATACCTGGTTTTTAAGCCTCTTGAGTCAATGGAGACCAAAAAGCTGCTGTGACCTATAGGCTTAGTTTGTATCAAAGGACCCAACAGGTACAGCCTAAAGACACTGCACCTGAAGGCAGAGATACTCAAGGAATTCATATAAATTTGAGGGCTAGAAGCAAGACTCTCTGGCAGGAATCCACATTTTCAGGTTTGGTTTGGGTTTTTTTTTTATTGAAGTAAATTTCTTACTGATGGTTTTCTTTTCAGTGGGCCTCTGCATGACTATACTTAGTGAATACACTGTTGGGTTTGTTTTTCTCTTTTACTCTTACATGGATCAAGGATTCAAGATGCTATTCTAATAAATGGCCCCAACTTTACTCATTCATAGCATCCCATCAAATGACACCAAGTTTAAATATTAACCCCAAACAACAAAAGTCACGGTTAGAGGCTTGTACAGCTGACAAGGCCTTTAGCAATGTAGAAAAGACTGTCTTGTAAGTGCTGCATTCTCTGGGAGCCTCTCTAAATTGAAGAGAAAAAAATAAATTGTATTTGAACATTTAATACTTAAAAGTATATCAGACTCAATACATAAGCTACACTCATGCTACAGAGAAATGCCATGTTGTTTGCTTGCACCGTTGTCTGCATACAGCTTTTGATTTTTGTCTCAGTCTTGCATTATATGGGGTTTGGGAGCAGCACTATAATTTTGATCCATGGCTGCAGAGCACATAGTACAACAGAAGCCTGGTCCTCACTGTAGTTCCTAGTTACTACTTCAATATTGGTAAAAGAGCAGTGAAAAGAAATACGAAAACTGAAGTGGAAGATTTCTGGGGTACAAGGGAAAGAACTTCTAGATTTCCTAGATTTTAATGAACCCCTTTAGTGTTGGTTTTTGGGGTTTTTTTTGTTTGTTTTTTTTTTTTTAATTCTTATGGCAAACAAATGTATAAAATGTTCCCCAAGACAGCAAGACTTGAGCTTATTTTGGGGGGTTCTGTGTATTTACAGTTGCATCTCAGATTGCTATGAGCATATCTGTAAAATAATAATAGTGTTAAAGTATTAAAAAACCCTTCCAAAATATTTTAGAAGTTCTTTTAGAAAAACACTTCTAAAATATATGACTATGTGGATACCTGCTTCGTTTCTTCACTGATTTTATGTAAAACTTTTAAAACTAATAATTAAAATATGAGAAGTAAAAATGCTTATGATTTCTAAACATAAAGTCTGTTCATTTTCATAATAATGCAGTGGGCTGGTGCCATAATAGTTTATAATTCAATGATCTCTTAAAATATTCAAGCTTTTTTTTAAAAGAACATTAGTTGTGTTTATTTTTGGAAGTACTTTTGAAATGGCTGCATTTGAAGAATCACCAGAGTGTCTCAGATCTGTTCACAATAATGCAAGCATTGCACTGGTGAAATTTCTGGTGGCTTTGAAATTCCAGAATGAACACCATGTTGATGTTTTGGGGTTTTTTTTTTAAACATAAATACATTTTGGTGAACTTGAAGCCAAATTAAATCCATTTTTCCAGATTTGTTCTTATAAGTAATCCCTGAGGAATGATGTATGTGTTACATGGCTGCTTTTTAATTTTGTTTTGACAGTTCTGTTGTCCATGATTATAATAGATACTCAGTTGCAGAAGAGTAACCCTGTGTAGATTTAACTTTATTTTCTGGCTCAGACTAACTTCTGGATCAAATACTTAAATTTTCTGTTGAGTAAAACTCCTAGGTTCTAAATTGCAGACTTCTCAGTAGCCAAAAATTGTTAAAGGAAAGAAGTTTTTGCCAAGGTACAATACCAATATAAATAGCCACAGAATTCATTTGTTAAAAAGAACACATTTTATAAATATTTGTGTTTTGACCACTAGTCCATGAAATATAGCAACAAGACCAGCAAATTTTATTATGTGATTTTATGCATCTAATTGTGTATTCACATCAAGAAAACACATTTATTACTTTTTCAAATTATAGTATACATTTTTCTTTACAGATAAGCAATCAATATATAAAATTAATGTTCTATAGAATTATAAACCTTTGTGTTTGTAAAGAACAAAGGAGTCTAAAATGTATAGTTGCAGGCATTCACATTTTATTAATTTGACGAAAGATTTATATTCTTCTTCTGTGGCTCTTAAAATTTCTTGTCAAGCAGATTGTCAGTCTTGGTTGCTCACTGTGCAGCCTTCTTGATCCTTAACCTATCCTCTCATCTGCAAAAGATACTCCCTACTTTGTGTTGCACTTCACAGGCCATACATCATATTAGTTTTTTGCTATGAAACCAGCATTTTGTTGTTTCTTCCATATGGGCTGGGGCAGCTCTTCAGCTAGTGTAAACTGTTACAGCTCTAGCAAAGCTGGAAGACCTTTCTCACTAAGTCTACATATTTTAAACAGGGATCTGTTTTATGTAGCGAGTTTAACTTGCATCATGTATCCTGACCTGCATGTTTGCTTTTACAAATAAGAGAAAATGAGAGTCAATTTCCTTTTTTAAAAATCATAGTGGAAAAGTTTTTATAAAGCTCTATCATCCTTTTTGCTACACATAGCTTATTTAATTTTCCAGCAAATGTCTCCTTCGAAGATCATTTGAAAGGATAATTCTAAATTTTCAAGGTACTTCAAATGATGAAACTTTAATCAGTAGTTTTATCCTGAACCTCTTAGGTGGGAGAAAATTGAGAGCACAGCAGACCTTGTTCGTTGTGCTGGTTCCCAGGAAACTGGCTGGTTTGGCTGCTGAATTTAGCTGGCTGGTGTGTGCATATGACCACTTCCTGGCAGACATTCAGATCTGGTAAGATTTTTGTAGTTGTTACCCAGAGGGGAAGAGACAAGTGTTTTGAACCCACAAGGACTTCAGTTTTATTTTGGAAACATGAGGGTTGAATGCTACAGAAGCCGAAGACCGATTCCTTTATGGACACAAATTGCATACACGATATGAAAACCCAGTACCTTTTCCTTTACATACGTGGGTATAAAGATACGAATCTCCCATTAACAGGATTTTTATCTTCCTCAAACTTGCTGCTATGTATACCAGGATAAGCCACTGTACAGTAAGAATGAATATCACATCTTTAAATGGCTGATCCCTATGCTGATAAAACTGTTGAAAATCATCAGACAAGCAAATTAATCTTTTTTTTTTTTTTTTTTTTTTTGGTGGGTATTCATCATGACAATATCATTTCCAAGTCTTACATCAAGGGAAATGATAATCCTCCATTCTTTGTGATTTTGGGGATGCTGCTTCATGTAGAACTGTAGAAGGAAAATGTACCCTAGACAGGTTTCCATTCCAGTGATTCCATTAATGATCAAATGCTTTTAAGTGGTACACAGTACCTTGAAGGACTGCAGCCAATATATAGTTCCGAATAAGTCAGTCCTAAGGATTGAACCTAGTATGTAATGTATGATTAACCTTTGTTGTCATCAAACATACAATGGCAGTTCAAAACTCACTGGCATTGGTTTTAGTTTTAGATGAATAGAAAGGCTGAATCACAATTATATAAGCTGTCTTCATTTATCCCCAGTTTTATTATATTTGTATTTAATCTAATTTGTCCCAACTGTGAATGTTTCAGATATTGAAAGAGGTACTGCCCATGAAGTATTTTATTGTATAGGGTTCTAACTGGCAATGATTAGAAATAAGCCACCTTGTCTTCACTTGGCTTTGAAATGCTGTATTTTGAAATAGAGCACTGCACCCCATGTCTGCATAAAACATGGCCTCAAGTGAACTTCTACTAAAACAGTTTCATCTGTTTAAAAGTATGCTTATTTTTGACTACACATATAATTCAGGCTTTTTAAAGTTCCACTAAAAAAACACTGATCCATTGAAAATAAGATGACATATATTACTGGAAGCCAGGAACCCTATTTACTTACTATAAAATTCTGTTTTAAGGCTACCGTTAAGATCACGTTACTTCAACTTGGTTTCTAAGGAAACTAAAGTCTACACACTGATAACCATACAACAATAAAAAAGCAACACCCCAGTATCTCTCCTTAGTGGTCTTATATAGAGCAGTTTCAAAATATTTTTATTATAACTCAAATTAAAAAAATACATTAGGTCATTTTGTTCACATTTTGCCATCTAAAAAGTGAACATAGGCTGTTAAAAAAAAGTATGACTTAAGATAATCTCCTTTACACAATTATTTTCATTAGATAATCTTTTTACATTGGGAAAGGATTCTTTAGCTGGAAAACACTTTATAAAGGATCAAACGTTTTGTTTGTATACCACATATAGCCTGGATCTTTGAAAACTTCCTGTCCTTAATTGCTTATACAAAATGATTCATGGTGCAAATTGGTATTCACAAATTATTATGTGCATTAATTTGCATTTTTTCCTTTGTACGGGCATCTAAAGATTAGATTTACAGGTAGTGCTGAAATGCATTTTATTTTGTGTTGAAACCAAGATTGCAACATACTTTGAAATATATTCATATTCTGTATGGATTTCAAACTATTGTCATTGTGATGATGGTTTGGGCATTTTGTGGGAGGAGGGTTGTATCTCAGAGTATTGGTTTGGTTAAATACAATACATAGACAAAAGGCTAAGTTTTAAGGAGTTTTATGTAAAACAGTATTTTTCCCAAGCGTTAAAAACAGAAAATCTGTAGGGCTAATTCCTTAAGTGGGGTTTTTTTTTAAACTATTTTTAATGGAAAAAAAATTGGAGCAGAGTACAAAAAAATAGCTATTTTCTCCTTGAAAATGGTTTTGATACTGTCAAAATAAACTTTTCATTAGAAGATGAAAATGTCATTTTCTTCAACAGCTGTGTTTGGATTAAAGTCTGAAATTTCAATTTTGTCAAGGAGGACATTTTTTGTGAGGAGAAAAAAAACCAACATTTCAACTGACTATAATATATGCAGGATATATATAGGTACACATGCAGGAATACAGAGCCAGCATCTCTGCTGGTGTAAAACATCTAAGTGTCTCTGAAGTCACAACTTGCCTAACTAACATCAGCTGTGAATCTCACCTAAGAAAGAAATTTTTGCTTATCTCATATTCACCTCTCTGTGGGGAATGCTGGAGCCAGTTTCTGAATGACATGATTCTGATATAAAAGCCATAAATATAGTAGTACAGGGAACTACAGAGCTAACCTTCTGAACACCAGAATGCGTCAGTGGCAAGAAACAGAGGTATGGCTGTAACATTACTTAATAATGTAGTCTTGAAACACTACTGAAGGAAAAGTCAAGCTTGTCTGCAAGAAGGCTACTACAATTATTTTCAGGTCTTCAGAAAAATTGTGTTTGCAGTGTAATTCTCTAAGACTACTTAAGACTAAGACCACTTAAAATGATAATGAATTTTTCAGGTCTCGGGGTAGAGCCTTCGATGTACTGGTTACTGACCAATGTGGTACTTTTGAGTGAGCAATTCCAGAGATGCGTATTCTAGGTGGTACTCATTTTACTTCTAAAGCTTTTAACAAACACGTATATAAAAGTTGCTTCTACAGCACAGTAATAGTAAATGCAGTATTTCCAGGCAAGCACACCAAATTCAACGATGCTCATGACTCTGAACTCCCATGTTAATAAGAAGGCTCTCTGTTGATATTTATTGGTACCCAAATTTCTAAAGTTGTACCTTAATGTGTTTTAGTATCTAACTGCACATTTCTATGTAGCAGCCTTTCAGAATTATACTGAATGATGTTATTAAGCAGTACTACACAAGAAATGTAGCGAACAATATTTCAGAACCTAACTTGATTCATTTTAATTTTCTAGTTACATTGGAGAATATACCATTTTGCCAAGTGCAGCTCACACCTCTATATTTTACTTTCTTTGGTATGCTCTGGGCTTTTTACAGTTGTTTTTAAAACTTCCATTAAAGTGTATCCTTCAATAAGGATTGCAGAGTTTAAAGGTGATGAAGAGTCTCATCTGACAGGGAGCAGCTACCCTTTATTTTTCAGTGCTTTCTCCAGACTGTTTCAAGTGATGGAATCTTACAATTTGTCTTATGGAATCTTATAATTTGTCTTAGAGAACTTTCACTATGATATATATGTTTAATTAAATGGGAGGAAAAAATACATGCTTATGAGTATGTAACTTCAGGTGGATGGAGTTGAACTGAATGTATGTAAAATTTGGATAGCTCCCCCACTTAGCTACCAGAAAATACATTTATCAATGCCTGATTTTTTATGCTGATCTTTATAAAGTACAACACTTGCTTCTACTAACAATTTGGTTCCAGAAAAGAAATTTAATTGTGGCTAAGGAAGTCCTTGCTACACCATTCAGAGGTGCACTTCTTGCACTTCTTTGAATTATCAAATTCAGAGCAATGCCACTGACTTCAGTGGTTTTACAGAAGATTTGTGTGCTTCATCAAAGATCAGAATCAGGCCTCAAGATTTTTTTGCCCTACAGACCTATATTCTTCATCATTCCAGAGTTACAGAACCAGCTCTACTCTGTTGCGAAGCTCAAAAGTAGTAGTGATTCTCCTTCAGTATCTACATTGGTTATCTGAGTTAGAAGTGGAGATACTTCAGGCAAGAAGTTATCAATGCCTCTATGGAGCATTTAGATACTGAAATCTTTGAAAAACTTCTGCTACACGTTGCTTAGAATGGTATAGGATGTAATGATGGGAATGACAGATCTCAGTGTTAAGCCCGGTTTTTGTTCTGCTTTTGTGTGGAAAGGCAAACTGAAGACCAGACTGGTCTGGTTGAGGACTTCTGAATCCTCTGTTGTTGATTTTGTTCTCTCAAATTTGAAACATCACTCCCTCTCCCTGCAAGGTGCTCAAGGCAGATGGCCATCCTTCCTGTCTGAATGGTGACGGGCTTTCTCCAGGCTGGCGAGAATGTTGTTCCATAGGACCATCCAGTCAAGGAGGACACGCGAAGGGACTTCCCACCATTCTCTTCTAAGACAAAGCTGAGCAAGTAACTACAACAGAATGCAAGTTTGGTCAATTTAAAAATTCAGCAGAGAGGCTTCTACTGTACCTAGCGGATCGGAACTTGAGCTCATGGTAACATTGCACAAAGCTGTGATAAATGAAAGTGATTGGCAAGGCTAATAAAACAATGCCACTAACCACACAAATTCCTCCAAGAATCCTTCCTGGTACAGTGATGGGACACATGTCACCATAACCAACCGTGGTCATTGAGATGATCACCCACCAACAAGCAGCGGGAATGCTGGCATAATCCTTATTCTTTGTTCCCAAGTCCAGCCCATTTTCAAGAAGCTGGGAAAGTGCACTGAAAATTGCCATAGCAACACAGATAAAGACAAGTAGCATCACCATCTCTCTGTAACAACGCTTCAGAGTCAGACCAAGTGTTTGAAGGCCAATGAAATGACGAGCCAGTTTAATCACCCAAAAAATCCTCATCATTCTTAAGACCCTCAAGGTGACGCCAGCCCTCTGAAGCTGTGAATTTTCCCCTGTGAAAACTGTCATTAGAACAGAGATGTAGTAAGGAGTAATTGCCAGTAAATCAATGATGTTGAGAGGTCTTCTGACAAACTCACACTTGTTTTTGGAGACGATGAACCTCACAATGCACTCTGCAGTGAACCAGCCTATGCAGATAGCTTCAATTATCCTGTCAAAAGAAACAAAGTACAGTATTTATTTCTGTGCAAAAGCTTTAGTGGATGTTTGGGTTGTTCACAGATATTACCAAACTGACACTCAGACCTTCACAACCGACAAACAGAAAGCCATGGTATTCTTATCCTATGCACATAGCACCAGATTTCAGCAATTAACCTGAGGATCTATTGAGGAGTTTAAACTGATCATTGCTAAAAACTCACTCATGGATCATTTTCTCTGAATTACAGATTGCGACTGATTCTAATACTGGGCAAGTATGCCTACAAAAACTGGAACCCTACAGGAAATGCCATCGATGCCAATGTATAATGTTATCTAGAAAACCTTTTTTTGTTTGTTTTGGTTTTGTTGGTTGAGTTTGGGGGGATTTTGTTCTTTTGTTTGTTTGTTTTAAATCTGTGAGGCGTGATCCACTTGGGAATGCTAAGGACTGCAGATCAGTGAACTGGCTGGTTATGAACAACAATGTATAGAACCAGACTGCTAGACTAAAAAGGAAGTGAAGATGGAGTAGGCAGGAATCAGCTTTCGCGTTGGATAATTCATGCAACTTGGCTCTTCAGGAACCAGCCTAAACCAGTCTGACTTGCATCCCAAACAGGGGCTTACCTATAAATATATTCAGAACTTTATAGGTACTGCCAGTAAATACAGATGGTATTTTATTTTTCATCATTGGGTACACCAAGTAATAAGCTTGTGTCTTCCTATTTACCACTATGCTCTGTGTTACTGAATTTTTTCTTTTGTTTTAAATGTGACTCCACCTAAACTGTGTTGCAGCAAAAATGTCAAGGAAACCAAAGCAATAGGCAAGATCATCTTCTTGCCAAATACAAACAATGGCCTTAAGAAAAGAAATCCTGGAAGGTGACTTCAGTATCTTCTTAAACATTTTCAAGTCCCAGTGCAGTGAATGAGACTTGAGAATATCTCAACTTGAAACCAGTGGAAGGTAGAAACAGAAGACGAAAATGTTGCTCTAAGATTATTTAATAACTGTTGTGCATGTAGTCTCAAATCTCCCATCTGAAAATAACCCTTTTCTTAAGAATTCAGACTGCGCTCACTTGTTTAATACAGGAGGGAATGGGAGCTAATCTTTCCCTCTTTCCTTTGTTTATCTTTTTCACCAACAGTTTGAGCAAAGAAAAAGCCAATGACCAATGCCTTCTCATATCAACAGGTCTGAAGCCAAACTGATGCAAGATTGGGGATTTGAAAATACCACATACAACCAGAGCTTTTTTGCTCCTACAGGGATCCTAACAAGGTAGTGTCTGTAGAAATGTAATGATTTGCAAGTAATAATCTGACTGGCATTTCAAACCTAAAATTTTGCTTCCCTAACATATCTGCATAATTTTTTACCAGTTCTGAAATCTATTGTTATTATTAAGACAATGGCCTGTTAGAAAGAAAATATTCTTCTGTAACTTCTATAATTATACTAATAGACTCTATAAACTAACTTTCATACACTAAAGTTTTATTTATTTTTTTATTAATTTCATCTTATTCATTCATTCACTTTAGTTTTATGCTAAAAAATGGAGGAAACAGCAACGGTCAGTTGATCTAAAGTTGTAAGGTACACTGTAATTCCAGCCACAGCAAATTTAAATGAACATAAATTAATTACTTAAATGATTATTCACATAAAATCAGACCTTGTTTTTGCTGTTTCATGAATAAAAATGAAAGTTCTGTAAGCAAGTGGCCTTTCTTCATAAAGGGCTTATAAAACACTTGTTCATGTTAGCACCTTTTGATGGAAAGACCTGTGAATTTAAAAAATAGCTTGCTCTTAAGAATTACATGTTCTCTTAAAAATTAAGCTTTTGAAAGTACTGGTGGTTTTTTAATAATGACAGTGATAACTACCTCAGATGCAGATTTAATTTCTTTTAAAAAATGCTTAGATCATGTCTTCTAAACAAGTGTCATGTACAGAATATATGAAAGTTATTGTATTATGTGGGTTATCATTCCTTTATGTTGAAAAAAATAAAGAAAAAATGTTAATGGGTAAGTTCTCTTAAATCCTTTTTACACGATGAGGAA
Source organism: Buteo buteo (assembly GCF_964188355.1). Taxonomy (NCBI): domain Eukaryota; kingdom Metazoa; phylum Chordata; class Aves; order Accipitriformes; family Accipitridae; genus Buteo; species Buteo buteo. The sequence goes on from NC_134182.1 coordinate 14,702,237, forward strand.
ATACCTGAAATTTTCCCTAGTAAAATCAGTGAAACAGCAAGATCATGGTAATGGACACACCGATAAAGTCTGAATGTACTTACACGTTGGCTAGTTGAGATTTCTTGTAATTATTAAAAGAAAAATTATATGTGGATAGAAAGTTGCAGCCAGGAATATTCAACAATTCCAACACACTCTCTTTCATTACATTTTATGAGATTTCTCTGGTAGTGCTGCCTATACCCTGTGACATGGAGCATTTGAATGAAAAAGCAATTTGTAATTATACTAAAATGTAAAGCTTTTTCACTCGGTATTTCCTCCTGATGCGTTGAAAATGTGATTCCTCCATTTTGTCACAAATTAGGCAGGTTATCTCTAAATTGAGCTTTAAGGAAGTTAGGTCCTGATTGTTGTGATTCAGTAGAAGTCTTCTTTATGAATCAACATTGATTTAGTGGTCCGGTATAACTTTGGGGAATAGTTGTACAAGTAAAAATCCATGAAATGTGATCAGCCCATTGTTTTACTCTGGCAGTTCCTAGCACAAGAGATACTGTAAATCTCTTCAGTAGGTAGGACTGAAGAAGTCTTTTATTGTAGAACAGACTTTAAGAGAGCTAAGGAGCATCACTGATGCAAAAATGACAAAGCAAGATCAAGACAGTGGGGGATGCATTACTGCCACTCCATTATATACTGCACTTCCATTTCTCCATTCTACATCTCTCCTTCCTTCTCATCAATTATACGCATCCTGGCTAGGGACAAGATAATGAAGAAGGGTGTCCCTTTTTTTTTTTTCTTTCCTCTCCTTACTTAGCCACCAGTGAAACATTTTTCATTTTTCCTGTCTTGTCACTTCTATTTGCCTGGGTAGATGGATTTCGGCAGTCCTGGTGAATCACGTAAAAGTGCGTACTTTGGTGAGAAGAACTAGAAACCTCTGGCCTGTTGGGAGATCTGGAGTGCTACATACTACGTTTCCACTTTCAGATCAAGTCTCCCTCTCCTTGTAGTCTTATCTTTATAGCTAACCTTGTTAAAAGATAAATAACATCTAATAAGGAAAGCATTATTTAACAGTTAGTCCTCAAGAGAACTTAGAACTGGGTATGAAGGTTAAAGCCAAATAAAATGCATGCACTCAGAAGGCTAAAGTTACTGTATCTTCTGTAATCAATTCTTAAAAGTATTTGCTGCATATTCACAGGACAGACTGCCTTTTATTGCCTGTTCTTGGAATAATGCTGTATTAAAATCTATAACTATATAATTATATCATGAGCTTGATTTGGTAAAATGTAGTACCTATTTTACAAACTTCCATCACAGTTTTTGGCTGGTTTTTTCCCCCCATCAGTTCAGTTTTAAAATAGCTGTTATTCAAAAAGGAGAGGGGAAATTAAAAGCAAACTCATGAAGTGTTTGCTTGAAGATTCCCCACAAAATTTATAAATAATCAGAGCAAATACTGAGTCCTAATTTTTATTCAGTTTCAGGTTATTTCTGCTCAAATTTACTGTTCATTGTCCCAGACCTAAGCACATGAAAGAGGGTTTTTCTCCTAAAATTTTAAGCCACTTCGTACTTAACAGTCTTTCAAGATTGCTCTAATGAGTCTTTTGTCCATAAACAGAAAATCAAGCCTTTGTAAGCCTCATTTCTACTGTAATCCCATCACTGTTCAATTTTCTGTTCCATCTGGTAACTTCCTTTCAGAATAAGCTATTTTATGTACAGTGAGTTAAACCACTTCAGAAATTATTTTTTCAATCACTAACAAGACTAGTTTGTTATTACTAAAAAAATCATACTGTGAATGTCTTAGAATATCTCAACTTAGCATTATTCTTTGCCCCAGCATGCCAATTTGTATACTTTCAATATCCCCTGGTGAGTTGGTTGAAATCTAGCCAAAATATTCATTAGTGGCACTATTATCTATTAAGCTTGTAAATAAAACATACACATCAACGGGACACATGAGGAAAACAGACAATATGATTAAAGGCAGTATATAACAGGATTAAAGTCTGTCAGCACTGATTTGTTAAATTGTTGCTAAAGCCTATTTTCATGTAAAGCACATTAAACCTGAAAAACCTCCAAGCAGTAGCCAGAAGTATCAAATTCCTGCTCAGGAAGATTCCTAGTCATTTCAGCAAATGTCTTTTTTTTTTTTAATCCTTTTGAAATCAGCAGGGTTTCTGTCTCACTACAAACTGTAGAGTAAGGGCCACAGAACAGCTAGTTTCCCTGCTTTAAAAACCTTGCTGGCTTTTTTCCATTCTGTCCCTGCTTTGGTAGCAATAATATGTCTTGATGCATTGAAATCCAGTGTTTTATGTGGGAGGCTGTAATGACCCAGCTCTCAGGGGATACCTGGATATGAACATCTCGAGCCCTGGGGGTCCTCAGCATCTTTTCCATATGCTTGCAACATGAGCGGCACCTAGCCCTGGCGAGTTCGGTAAGGTTCTCCTGTGGCCAGGCAGCAATACATGTCTGTTCCTTCTGTTATCTCTAGTTTTCAAAAAGCTCGTGGATTCATTAGAAGAATCCACGTCTGTGTTTTTAACTTAGGTCTGTAGTTCCATTCTTTACCTTCAGCCTACTGCTTTAACTTAGCAAAAATGTGGTGTTCAGGTTAGATCTCACCCAGGAAAGAAGTTCTTACTTTTTTTGAACAGATGTTGGACATGAGCATTTGGGTGTTATGAAATTCCACCACCATAAAGGAATGGTGATTTTTGTGTGTTTAAAATTTAAATGCAACTTTTTAAGCTGATGTTTTGCAGAGATGAAAAAAAGCCCACTGGCATCTGTTGAGAGATGCTGTTTGGAGAAGTTACTGTGTTTATTTGCTTTTGCTTAAGAACACAGCAATCATATAGGCTTGATAACCAAGTGATTCTTTCAATACAAATTTAATCATGATTAGTAAGCGGAAAAGGTGCAACAGTCTCTCCCTTGTGCTAACAAGCTACTCACATTTAGCATTAGAAAAATAGTTTAAAGGCAGGTAGATAGAACTGTGCTGGCAGTAAGTCAAGCAGCTTCAAATGACTTCCTATTACAGGCTTGAGAAGCTCTCCCCAAAAGATTATCCTTACGATCAGCGAGTGGACAGGTCCGTGATCAGAGGCTCGCAGTATGCATCTGTTGGCACAGTTCAGAGGCAAGCAAAGATGACTTGAAATTGCCAGAAGCAACAGAAGGGGAGACAGGTGTCCCTGCTGTCTGCTCCTAAACTGTGCATATCTGATGCAAATCTTTAGCTCTGATAAGTGCAACGTGCCAAGGCAGGGAAGAGAGCAAAAATCTTAAAATCCAAGAAATTCAGTAACTCATCCCTCAGCCCGAGAACGGACCTGAGGAAGGCAACCCCCCTGCAAATCAGGGAATTACACTGTCAGTGTCTGTAAGATCTGTGAAATTCGGAGGTCAGATTCCCCATCCCTCTCTCCTTGAAAAGGCTTACTCGTGGAGTTCTCTGTTGCCCTCTAAAGGGTATTACTCCACAGGATCAGAAAGAACTATAGGCTGTTCACCCTTGAGAGTGTGGTCACCATGATAAGTCATAACAACATAACGGTTTCTGAGAAAAGTTTGGTGGACTCGATTCCTCTTCTGGTGAAGAGGTGTTCATACAAGGAAAATAAACACAGCTGGTATTAGCTGGCAGCTGCAGCAAGCCCCCACTGCAAACCTCATTAAAGAGGCTGATTTTGTAAATTACAGGGTTGGTGACCCCCTCACTTCTAAAGATGATGTCCAGGCAAGCTGGAGACACACTGCTAGAGCTGTTCTTACTAAAGCGGTTCTGGGGATGGTTACTACAGTTCAGTTACAGAAATAATCCATGTGGCACCTTTCTGAACTGTAACATAACATCAAGGGAAGGACAGGGGAGTTTATTAGTAAGCATGTGAGAGACTAAAAGTATCAAAGAAGTTGCTGAATTTCATGAGGTAGTTCTCACCTCTTCTAAGCAGTGGCTTATGCTGATCTGAATAGTTAGTTACATCCAATATCTACAGCCTAAGGACTTCTGGATAAGCCCATTCAATTTTCATTTCCAAAACTTTTCAAAGTATGTTTTTAGAATAATGTAAAGTCTTCATAGTAGTAATTACAGTGCCATGCGAGTCAAAACTTGCATACAGCATTAATGTCACAATTTCTCTTGACAAAAAAAAAATATAAATTATTGTATTATCATGTTAGATAAAATTTCTTTATTTCAGTGAGGAACCTTGGTTAATAAACAAAAAAACAGAATTTGGCTTCAAACTTTTAAATGTATCAGAAACTAGTGGCCAGATTTTTAAAAGCCTTCTCACCTAAGATGGACCGTATTGCCAGAGTATGCAATCCCAGACACTCCTGTGTGATTTCTGTGGGCAGATTTTCAAATAAGCCACTTAGCTACTTAGGTTTTGAAAACCTAACTAATTTTAAATGAAATAACTACAAACAAAAGAAACTATAAACAAATAAAGGGAAATAAAGTCAGATGACAACTGGGCATGTTAGGTCAAATCCTATGGCATGTATAAGTAGTTGTAACCAAACTGGATCACTCACTTAAAAGCAACTGTAGCTCACACCTTTTTTTCCAGGCATAACAGGCTTTTTAGTCATGATGCAGCATACGCAATAAGGAAAGGAGTGGCTCCTGTGAGAGAACAAGGTCACCTCAGCAGGTGACCAGCTGTGGACAGAAAGGAACACATTTCTATCCGTTTTCCATGTGTTTGCCATTAAATTGCTATCAGTTCCTGTGCAGTGAGAGCACACAGGTGAAGTCACACGTGAAATGAACCAGCCTGTATCAGTGTTTATATGTGACAGACTTTTGCAAGAAGATGGTTAGAAACTGTTCAGCCGCAACTTTTACAGTTAGCTCTCTTTTTTTTGTTGCAAATTCACAGAGTACTACAAGGAGTACTGAAGAAACTCACCCTACCATAGATAGTGGTTCTTCTGCTTTTAAAAGTAGCCCTCACTGCCCTGTGAAGAGCTTGGCTACTGTAGCATACAAGTATTTAGGACCTTATCCTTCAAACACTTGGTATACAAAATGTAATTGTTCAGAAGAGTAAAATTATGCATGTACATAATACACACATGTTCTTGAAAACAAAGGTACTATGAAAGAAAAACTACACGTCGTATGCCTTGTTCCTCTGCAAGTTGAACTCTTTCAGTAAGAGAAAAATTGTTGTTGACTCCCACACCATGAAGATGTGAACAAAGATATGACCGATGTCCTTAATGCTATGGTGGTGTTGCATCTGTTTTCCTGTGTCAATTCGCTGCCTTACAGTAAGATCACCCAGAGCATCCACCCTTTGAAATAACCTTGCAAAGCCTAAATAAGGCTTTTTAACTGGGAGAACCTGTAAGAGCAACTTCTGACATATCTGAATCTAAGCAGGAATCAACAGCTTCCCAATCTGTATCTGCTTTCTTTTTGTTCATACAATTAATTCTTTGGCTCAGGTACAGTGAGAAATACAGGTGCAGTTTTCCATTAAGCTAATGGAAACTATGAAAATACTTTCCAGGGAATTAATTTGGCTACTAAGATATAATACATCACATTCCAATTAACTCTATGGTAAAAGATGATGATTTCATAATGGCAAGGCTGCAATTTCTCTGTAGGACCCCTTTAGCAGCAAAAAGCTGAAAACTTTTTGTTGAATATCCTGTCTGTTTTAAAAGATGGGAGAAGGTAGCAAATACAAGAAACGTTTACTTCTTTCTTTATACGTCAGTCTTATTTACGGGAGAAATCCTACCAGAGTGGTCTTGATTCTGTTCTCTAGGGAACAGGAGAGGGAGAGAGAGAGAGAGGAGAGAGAGAGAGCAACGATCCTGAAGTCAGCAGAGTTGCATCGATGTAACCCTAAGCCGAGGTCACCAAGAAGATGACAAAGGGTTTGTTCTTACTAGGAAGGCTCGGGATTGAGCCTTATACCCCATGCCCTGGTTTCTGCAACTGTTTTGCAACGTTTAGTGTGCTTACACACCTTTTATCTAGAGGAAATGTAAACATCTGCTACATTCATACAGTGGGGTGCTTATACGGTGCCTTTGCAAGAGCTTACTGCGCAGCCTGATCGTCTCTGCCCCCCACATAGAGAATCTGAGATGGAAAGAGGAACGGGGGTAAGGCTTTTCCCACACGCAAGATTTTACACGAGAGAACCGTAACAGGCAGGGGATCTGCTCCGGCAGAAGGACCTGTATGAATACAGGCGGAGTACCTACGGGATTGTGCTTTTCCCACAGGGTTCTCCTTCCCTTCTTTTCCACAGTTTTAAGGCCCGATATGATCTTCCCGGTGTCTGAACTCGTCTGTGTGGCTAAGGAGCCCCGTGGCTCCTAAAAGGGGGCAACTAAGAGCTCCCGGATGCCGCGCAGACGGAAGAGGAGCCGTGGTCCGATGGCACCTGCTCCGCCGCCCGCCCGCCCCAGACCCCCGCCTGCGGGCCGGCCCCGGGCTGCCTGCGGGCCGGCCCCGGGCTGCCTGCGGGCCGGCCCCGGGCTGCCCGCAGCACGGCTGCTGCCCTGCCCGCCGCCGGGCTCCGCTCCCGCGGCCGTCCCCTCCGCTCGGAGCCGCCGGTGGGGGCAGAGCCCGGCGGGAGCCGGAGCGGCGGAGCGGCGCCCGCTCGCCCGAGACACCCCCGCACCCCCCGGGTCCCCCGTTCAGGGCCAGGGTTTTAAGGCGGCGGCGGCCACGGCTACGGACCGTCGGGACGAGGGGCAGGACACACTGGACGGGACACACGGGGACCGGACAGCGGGAAAATAAAGGATCCTCCTACCCTGAGGGCTCCCTCACTGACTCTGCCGTGTACCTGCTCTGCTCCTCCACGCTGCGGTTCTCCGGCACCCGCCACTCGGGCAGGGTGCTGGCGCACAGCACCACCATGGACACGATGACGAAGAGGATGGAGACGGTGGCCAGGACCTGGGCGGCCACGGAAGACGTGGGCTCCTCGAAAGTCCTCCTCATCCTCTCCAGCCACTTCCCGCCCTCGGCTCCCGCCGGCCGCCGGCCCTTGCCCTCGGGGCCGCCGGCCGGCTCGCCCGGCGGCTCCTCCGCCGCGTAGTAGGTGCACGTCTCGGACATGCGGTCGTCGAGGCGGCGCTGGCAGCAGTAGTCGAGGTGGGAGCCCTCCAGCCCCCAGTAGATCATCTCGTTGTAGAAGGAGAGCTCGCACATGTGCGGCACGAAGCGCAGGTGGCCGTGCCGCACGTAGAGCATGATGAAGCCGAAGGCCTCCGAGTGCCGGTCGAAGAAGTACTCGTTCCGCTCGCGGTCGTAGTCGTCGCACACCTCCAGCACGTCCTGCTCCGAGAGGCAGCCGTGCAGGCGGCTCACCCGCCGCAGCGGGAAATCCTTCAGCACCTCCCGGGAGAAGGAGTACCGGGTGCCCCCGACGTTCAACACCACCGAGGGGCCGCGGCCAAAGTTCATGGCTTGGGCGGCGCGGAGGAGGGGAAGGGCGGGCAGGGCAGGGCGGCGAGGCGAGGCGAGGCGGGGGGCAGCGCGGCCGGCGGAGGCTGCCCCGGCTCCGGCTCTGCTCGCACCGCTGGCGGCTCCCGCTTGGCGACGGGGCGGGCGGGGAGGGACGGAGCGGGGGAGGGAGGGAGGGAAGGCGGGAGAGGCGCCGCCGCGGGCGCCCCAGCGGCCGCGCGGGAGACGGGGCGCGGCGGAGGCTGCGCGCCCCCCCGGCGGTGCCGCTCGCAGGTGCGGCCGCGGCCTCAGCGCCGGCGGGAGGGCGCCTCCGCGGGGCCCGGCCGGGGCCGGGGCGCGGCCGCGGGCATGGCGGGGCCGGGGAGCTCCGCGCCCGGCGCCGCTCCGCTCCGCTCCGCCGGGGCCGGCTGGCAGGCGAGCGGGAGGCGGCGCGGCGGCGGGGTGGGGACACGCCTCCTCCCCCGCCCGCGCACATGGAGCAGCGCGGAGCAGCGCAGCGCCTGGCGCTGCCGCGGGGCTCCCGGCCCCTCGGGGACGCCTCCGGGCCGAGGGCTTCGGCTGCGGCGGGGGACAGCCTGTCCTCGCCAGCCCCGCCCCCCGCCAAGCGGCACTTGGGCGAAGTTGTCCACCAAAGCCAAGGAACACTTTGGGGGCGATCCCCCTACCCCCCGGAAAAAAAAAAAAAAAGGTGGAAGTGAAGCGCTTGAGCAGGACGCCACTCGCTCTGTGTTGAAGGCAGCCGGCTGCCAGCGCCTGTCGCTCCCGTCTGGTTCGTTCGCCGCGGCCCTTCCTGCCGGGCGGCCCCGACCCCGGGCGCGGCTGGGCGGCGTGGGGCAGCGGCTGGCTGCAGCGGCCAGGCGTTCTGCGAAACGCGGGTTTCTTCTCAGAGCCCCCCCCCCGTGCACATCTGGACAAGGAGACACTTCTCTTTTTCCTCCCCACGTAGTGTATGGACAGCAGGAAGAGTCAGGCGCCTTAGGTAGAGCCTTCGTCCCTGCTTCTGCCCACCTCAGTCTCAGGTCCGTACTCCTGCAGTTTCCTACGTTCTTGTGGCCTACGCCCATCCTCAACATTAAACCGCTCACCAGCTGGTACGACCCTGTCTGCTCTCTAAAGCTTTGTTTTCATTTAGTTGCATTTTGTACAGGGAGTTCCTCATTTCCACTACTGATTTTTTTAATTCCTTTTTTTTTTTTACCCGAATATGACAGTTCTCCAGGCTGAGGTATTTTCTAGGCTTATTAACATCTGGAGCATCGTGGGGTAAAATCAGCCAAGATACAGCCCTCCCTTTCAGTGAGGCGCTTCTAGTTGCGAATGTGCCTCCAGTTGTCAGGAGAAAGGGCGGGTGAGTATATCCTCTCAGAACCAATGCCAAAGATTTGTCGCTCAAGCGCTGTGTCTATGAAAAGACATCCAGGTTAAACCAGTGTTTTACCACCCCCGTTCTTTGTCGCTCTAGATATATGTACTTGTCTTTATGGTTTGGGTTTGGGTTTTTTTGTTGTTGTTCTTGTTGCTGCCATGTTACTTTCTCAGCTGAGATTTGCAAGGCACGTTTAGATGTATCAAAGCAAATGGATAGTCATCCAATTGTGTCCTAAAAATTGTTGGTTTAAAGCAGAATGCGATTAAGCGCTACTATTTTTAACCTTGTTTGTCATCTTCTAAAAAATACTTCGAGAGAAATTCGAATAAATGTCCCCGTTACCACTAAGAGAATTCCGCAAGCTCTGCTATGGCTGTTATACGGTATCTCCACTAGAGGTCAGGGTTAGTCATTGTTCTCTGTTCATTTACTGAGCTGACGAGAAACCCACGCAAACTCCAATTACAAAATTTAGTAAAGTATACACACCAGCGTGTTGTTCTACGGTAAGGTCATTTTTGATCTCTGTTGAGTTATGCCGGTGTCTGTTTTCGCACAGCTGGGAAGGTTTTTCATTCCAGCAGCTGTGTTCAGTTAATGTATCTTGGCTGCCTGATAATTTTATAAGCAACAAACACTATTTTAAACCTCTTCACCTTTCTTTGATGTGTATGCTTCTGTATTTCATTCTTTCAGGAACAATTACTAGAATATCTGTTAAAAAATTAAATAGCAAAACCTGACTAGAAGTGTGATGGTGATGATGAGTTATACAGGTGCTTCTGCCTTTGCAATTTGTCGTGCTTCCTGCCCCACACGTTTTAACTGCCTTCATTCCTCATAGGGAGCTTGCAGAGGAAGAGAGGAGAGTACAAATAACATGGCCTGAAGATATATATTTACTAACTCTACAGAAATATGGGTTGGAGTGTACATCGTTTCAAGATGAACAAAGCTTTATGTGCTGTGTTGTGAAGCTGCATGGAAGAACAGGTGAAGTGCTGGGTTGACCAAGACTCTAAAGTGCATCACTTGATGAAGCACTGTAGGTTGATTTGATGCCTATTTCTGGTTTTCAGTTTATTTTAAATATAGAATACAATGATCTCCTCCTTCAGAATAACACTGTCAGACATTCAATGTAAGCAAAGCTAACCTGACAACAGCAATGTTTTCCTCTGTAGTCTGGCATGTTCAAGTTTAGTTATTTTAGTTCAGTTATAATTACTGACTTTCAATTGAGGAGATTTGTTCTAGCAAGCTGGTGTCAATAGCTGTAAACAACACCTTTGCGCACCAGGAGCAGCAATTTACTGGGAACGAAACCTCAGATTTTAGACAGGATTTGTGACTTTCCAGTAAATGGTCTGATTTTTGGCATTTTGAGATTGGTCTCCCTATTGCAGTTGTGAAATAGGTGGTTTATAGTAAATTCAGGGTAACTCACATTGTTTCATGGGAACTACTCAAAATTCACAAGTGTCAGTTCAGTGGTTGTCGTCATATATCTGTCTTATTTTCCAGGCAACTTCACCGAGTGTGACATTTTTTTTGTTGGTGTTGAATTTCGTGACTGGAAGTCTTAAGAAATTTGAAAAAATAGGATGGAGAGCATGAAAGAGACAAAACACTTAAGACTTTGTGTGACCGTAAGCAAAACACTTAGTAACATATTAAGAAAAAGATCTTTCTAAAGGCTATTGTGGGGAAAAAGGTGTGCTTGAAAGTTCCAGCTGTCCTGATTTGAAAGATGGTACCTAATTAGTAAAAAACAAGTGAGCCAATAAATCCATTTAAATAGGTCAGCATAGAAATTAGTAAAGAGTATTCAACCTATATGTTAAATGGTAAAGTATGAGACATAAAGTGAATCTCTAGAAGTGCTGAGCTGGCTAATAATCTAAAATATAATAAAGACCTCTTTCAAGTAGTTGAGTTCAGGTGGTTGGGGGGTTGGGTTGGTTTTGGTTTGGGCTGGGTTTTTATGATCTGGAGATACGTGCTGGGATGTTGAATCAAGGCAATTGCCCTTTTCCTGGTGTTATAGTTATTATCCTTTGCTGCCCAGGAGGAACTTCACAATTAATAGTCATTATGTAAAAATAGCTTTCTTTGTGTCAACATTTGTTTTCATGGCTTGCACTATGCTATTGCATCCTAGGGATATTTAATGAACTTGAAATATTTTCTACAGTTTCCAAATCTTTCTGGCCGCACGCTGAGACCATTGCTTTGTGTTTTGAGTGTAGCTCTATGTTTGCTTTTTGGAAAAGAGATTCTGTACTTGCATTTTGTATGTGCTATATTTTGATGGCAGGCATTTTTCATAACTTGGGATGAGATTCTGTTCCTACTGAGGTAGCTGAGTGCTGTTGACTTCAGCACAAGCAAAACTGGCTTTTGGTGGGCTGTCTTCTGTCAGGAATCTCGATTATTTTTATGACCACAACATGTAGGAACTCTAGCTGTGGAGCAGGTTGCCATGATGATAGACCTGTACACACAGAACAAAAAGATCTTCCTGGCCAGGGAGTATACAGTATGTAACACGTAAAATTGTGGGGGGAAAACCCCAATGCTTTTTGGTATTAAACATGCTGCATTTGGCCGTATCTATCTTAATTACCTGAAGAGACAATACATAAAGACTAGAACAAATGCTTCAAAAAGTTCTGCATGCACATATGGACTATGGTTTGCATTTCTCTTTAGTTTAGGAAGAATTGTTTCAAATAGATGTTTTTTTCTTTACCTAAACTTCTCTGCACCAAAGCCCCTCTACTTCAGTGTGATTTGGGGGCTATGTAGAAAACCTTTCAGGAGATGAGCCTATTACCACATATAATTGCCAAACAAACAGTCTAATGACAGATGCAGTGTGGATTGTCAGTGGCACCTGACATAAGAGTACAAGTTCCCTTGTCACTGAGGCACTTATAAAAATCTGAATAATTTTGAATATGAATGTTTCTAAAAGTGGATGAATGACATTTAGTAGGGAGCTGGGTATTCACATGTATATACATGTGCACAGAATACAATCTGTAGTTGACATTTATAATTAGACTAACTTATTTCATGAAACATGTTAACAATTTGGGAAATTTGGCTGTGAAGAATTAAGATTTGATACTAGAGACTTGATGTATTTATAGGTCAGACTGCGAGTTTTTTTTAATGTGAGAGACAACTGCCTTCTCTGTTGTCCTTCATCTCCATATTGAGAAAATCCCAGCAAAACTTCTTGTACCTGTTGCTGAGCTAATTACTGAAAGCTATTAAATTTCAATGATCATTGAATGAAATGAAGCCCTCTTGGACAGAGATGGTTACTAGCTGGCGTAAACCAGTTTTTTACATATGAACTCCAGGCAGGCAAAGTACAGAGAGAAGGACATTGCTTGCCTGAGGAAGGTGATTAGGAGACTTGCTAATGGGGAATTCAAAGGCATGAATGTATTCTCACAGGAGAGTACAAGACATGAAGATCCTTTTCTAAATGCCTACTGAGGGGAGGGGAAACTATCTGCAGAGAAGATGGAGAGAAATACTGGGATTTGGAGAAGCTGTGTGTGGGTGAATCTGAAGTATGCTCTCAAAAGAGGAAGAAAACCAGGCCAGACAAATGCATATAAACACTATATTGTCACGATCTTACTTTTTTTTTTTGCATTAGCTAACAAAAAGAGTTACTGTTGTGCGTTTTTGTAGGGGTTGGTTTGGTTTGGGGTTTTTTTTCCGCTTGCATCCTCAGCAAAGGCTATGAGCTCAGCTGACTTGCCTAAACATACATGCGTTAGTGCCGCTTGAGATGCCCTCCATTTTCCCTATTCCCCACCTGCTGCTCCAGTCGTGCATAAGCCTTCTGTGTCCTGTCCACCAGCCCCCGTGGATGTCCTGGATGCCATACAGGGGACGCTTCGTGCCTGTGTTTAGGTAACTGAATTGAACCCTAGGCATCTGTCATGCCTTGTTGAAGAACAGGACTGGAAACTTGGAAGTTGTGTTGGCTGGGACTTGCGTCAGTTGCCCCCACCCGTGGTCTTTGGGAAGGGAATTCTGACAGCTGGGACTCTGAAATCCCATTGCTGGGGACTTCTGCAGAGCTATTGAAAGCAGCACACATAGCTCTGCCTGCTCATTTAGAGGAGGTGGTAAGCCTGGAGGTCTAATTAGGTGAGACTTAACCACAGTGAGTTAGTGTCCTGCAAGTAGGGTTTTACAGGATTTGTGGAAAAAATATTCTAAAGAGAAGTTTCTGGAAATATTAATTTCTTTTATTCCTTAATGAGAAATAGATACCTAAAATGGAAAAGTATACTAAGCTCTCAGGGGAAAGAAAGGAGAGTTAGAAACTCTGTCTTGCTATTACACTGCTCTAAGCTTCACACTTCTGAAGAAATTAAGTTAAATAGGGCATTTTTTAAAAAACCCTTTCACTTGTTTCCTGATGAATAGGGGAAATAATTCCTTCTTAAATACTGCTCTTCTCAAATGCTGCATTGTTAACTACTGACCACTCGATTGTACTGAACGACAATAAATGGTGCAGAATCAGGTCTTATATAACACTTGAGCATACAAAATTGAGTCAGTTTGACCCCTTACATGCAGATTTTTATTTCTAAAAAGAACATTCATCTTTTTCATCTAATCCTACATGTTCTTCTAGAAGTCCCAGAAACTCTTCCTGTTGACTCTACTTGTTTATAAGAATGATCGAGCTTGCTAACTTAGATAAACTTTTGCATGACTATTTAAAACTTAAAGGTGGTGCTCAGGTTCTTAAAATATTAAATCTGAAGTCAAATACTCATCCAGTTAACATAAATAAACCAGTAGTGTCTTGTGTTCTGTTCCCAAAGAAATCCTTTCATTCTCGGTGAAAATGAGATCAGACCTCTCTGTAAAAATGCTCTTTTCCCAAGCCTCCTGCAGCACTCTCCAGTGCTGCGTTCTTGTATCCTTCTGCAGGACGTAGGCAGACCTGGTTCTGCAGTGCAACGAGGTGTTAAAGCCTTTGTGTTAAAACCTTTGCGTTATCGGAGCTTCAGGAGCAACTGGAGCATAGCTCCGTTACCATTACAGGGAAGCCAATCAAGCCGCTCCAGCCTGAGTTTACCGTGTAGGATGTTAAATGGTAGCTTGCCGTTCATGGCTGTGCAGAAATAAGCTAAAGATCTCTCAGTACTTTCTGTAACTTACCTGCAATATATTGGAGAGGACTCTGGCTTCTATAAAAAAGGTTCTATTAAACTGGGTTGCATGTAAGCAGTTGTATACAGGTCTGCCCAGGTGTCCACATTTAGGCAAATTACATAGATGTTTCCCAAGCTCACTGCTGTACCACTGGCACAAGCTGGTATCTGCTTCCAGGAGGAGTGGTAACTTCTCACCCCTTACATCAAGTGATTCCTTCCTAAATCACACAAGAGGCTGGATTATGTCCCAGAATTGGAAATTAAAGTGATCACACCATTATCTCCACTACATAGCTAGAAATGTCTCATAGCCAGAATGAGTCTGTCTTCCTCTGCCTTCATTTTACGAAGGTATAATATTCCTTGTGATGGTATTTTTCAACTATGACTTCAAGATGTAACCACTGATGGTCTGGATCAGGTACAAATACTTGCAACAAAATCCACCACAACAATCTGGTGGATTGATCATGTCTTAGCAAAATATCTGAGAATCTGGTTCTTGATATTAAAAATATGTTCTCCTGCAGTTGTTTTATTTCTTTCACACTGTAAAAATATACATTTGTGTACAGTTTTTATGCTGTGTTGTTCTCTGGTATAAATTACTATAGCTTGATTTTCTGCAAGTACTGATTTAATGATTTTTCTTTTTAATACATACTTTTGCCTGTTTCAACACACTTATGTCTCTATGCTAGCAACTGCAGATCCTACCTATGTGCAGACCTGCCCCCCCTTTTAAGTCAAGTGTCACTAAAGTCACAGTTCCTGAGTCACTTCTTGGAAAGCTGCAATATGTTCACTAATTGTTCTTTTCCTGCTAATTACAGGAGGGGAAGTTGAACTCCCCACACTCCCCTTGGGGAGGGAGGAGTGGGAATCAGAGGAGGAGCAGTTTGCTAGTGGTATCCCTCTATAATGCGTGCCAAATCCATGATGAAATTGCAGTTGAAAAAGATGCATTCCTTTGCCATCACTGGGTGCATTAGGAAGTGCTGCTGGTGGACTTTGCAGTGCTCAAAAACTGCTGCGTTGTGCTGAAATCAAAGGGCAAGTGGGCCACCTGCATTGCTGTAATGGCCACTACCTCTCTGACTCAGCTGCTGATGTACCTGCAGGATGTAAAGCTAATCAAGTGACATTAGCAATTTAGACATCCCCTAATTTCCCTGCTTCCCATTGTGATAAACTGTGGAACTGAACTGCTGAGGCTGGAGTGACTTCGGCACAACTTTGCCATCAAGTTAGGACTGACTCTAGCCTGGATATAGCAGAAAACCAAAATGTCACAATATTGATGACAAACCAGATCTTTCCTGGAAATGATGGCTAAGAAACAAATTATTAGTGCTGTCTGCAGAGCTATGTGAATTTATTCTGATAAATATCTTTGTTAAATTTTTGGCTGGGTATGACTGGGTTTTTGCATGTTAAACTGCCCGGGCAGGCTTACAGATGTGCCTTTCAACTGCAAGAGCCAGAATAAAATAGATCGGTCATTTCAGATTCTAAATCATGGGTTTTTTTGATCCATGGGAGTTTGTTTTGTGGGGTTTTTTCTTTTTTTTTTTTTTAAACTATTGCACAAACAAGGTGGGAGACATCAGTAATCTTGAAATCATAGAAGAAATTTGTACATGTCTTTTCTAAAAAGCTTAATATCATTTAATGAGACACACTGTGTTATGTTGCACTTCAATGAGTATGATATTTCCCTGGTTCTCAATCACAGAAGCTTGTTCTGAAGGCTCCTACCCTTAGCAGAAAGTCTCTGCCCATAGACTGTGGCATTCAGCTGGAGGAGCTTCTTTCTGTTTGGGGGTTTGGACTTTTTTTTATTTATTCATTTATTTATTTATCTTTATTTGGTGTTGTAGTCTTATGCTGAAGACCACAAAACATGACATTAAGATCATGTTGCTGCCTTAATTTTCTGAAGAGTATTGTTATCAGATCATCAAGACATTTTTCCCTCAGCAGGTTTAAATGTGACTCTCTCTCTCCTCTCCTTTTTAGAAATTTCATCTGTTTAAACATTTGTGCTGCCAAACAGCTTTCAAACTGGGAACAGACATCTCATGTTTGCAGTGCCTTGTTTGTTTGATTTCTTTTCTCCTATAGTTATATCTTTAATTCTGAGATCTGTCTTTAATTCACCAATTTATATCACTGGTTTTCTGTGTCTTTTACCTAATACTTTTTGTAATCCACATGTTAAAAAATATTTTTCTTCAAAAGAGAAGAATAGGGAAAATAAGCTTTAAAAAAAAACCAAAACACAAAACCAAAATAGCCCTCCAAATAACCCCCCCAAACCCCAAATACTGATTAAAACATAGGCTTGAAATCCTGTGATTTTGTTTTCCAGGAGCCATACTGGGAGCCCTACTTCTGAGTGTCCTACTCAGCAAGTCATACATTCATCCTCTCTCTTTCTCTCTTCTTAGCCCCAAGCACCTTGTGCCTCTTCTCACAAAGAGGATGGTGAGGAGTTCCCCGCTCAGCCTGGGCCGTGGTCACCCGTTCAAAGATGCGTACAGTTGCCATGGCATGGGTCCCAGCAGAAATTAGGGATGTGCCAGAGCCTGGTGCTCTCTCTTATTATTTGCAGAGATTATCTGGAAAATATTCCTTACAATCTCCTCATCTCTCAAGTTCAACGTTTCAGTGACTTCACAGAACGTGAAAAATACTCAGTCACTGCCAAATATGTAGTTAGATCGTCTACTCCGACAGCTGATTTTTACGGTCTCTTGCACTTCTGTTATCCCCCAAGAGGAAGTCCTTGAAAGCCATGAGGAAGACAAGCTTCTGGAGCTGTGATTCCTAACCCCGCAGTTCTTGGCAGGTTTGTGGGAGCGAGCCTGTTGAGGTTTACCAGTATTCCTCCTCCCAGTGTGCCGGGGAGCTCTGGCAGACCAGTTACCAACCTGAAGTGTGCAGTTTCCCATCCCGTACTGGGAGCAGAGCAGATAGATGCGCAGCTTTCCTTTCGTGGGGTTGGGCCTTAAAGATTCTATCTATTGCTGAATTTTGTAATCACGTAACCAAGTTCTCTTGCCTTCCCCAAGACTGTGATTCCTCTGGATTAACTCAACGGTATCAATAGAGTTATTCTGAATTTACGTTGGTGTGACTGAGAGTTAATTATGGCTCAGTATTTCTGGGTCTTTGTAGGCAAATAAAATAATACATTTTCATCGCTAATAATGATTGTCTAGTATTCCAGTATTCGCTGTATTTAAGGAATTTTAGATGATAAATTCCATTGAAAGGAATCTGCATTGCAGAAATTGTGACCATTTAGGTCAAGTGGCTCAAGAGACAGATATTCTGAGTAACAGAAAAATTATTTCTCATAGGCAAATTGCTTGGTACAACTGTTTGCGGGCATTAGATTCTTTGCCTATTTTGTTGATGTAAAAGCAATCCTCTCTCTCTCCTACAACCAGAGAAGTAATTCAATAGTAAAAAAGAAAATAGCTCTTAGGTTCCTTAAACCTCACAGGACAAATTTCAGCCTAGCATGAACTTTTACTGCCAAGTTATAAACCTTGGAACAGAGGCTGGTAATGGAAATAGTGATGGAGAAAATTTTAGAGTTATGAATGGTGACATGATGGATTCTCTGTGCCTCAAAGTTTTGTACTCAGGGGGAATTGCAAGACTGGTATGTCTGAAATAGCAGCATTACCTTTTGCTGTTCAGAATGGCAGACTCCAACAGAAAGTGAATACTATGATTTAATACACCATTCCAGACAGATCATGAAGAACTGTAGTTATTTTTGTCCTCTTTGGTGGGGAAATAATTTTGATGAAAGTGTAATGGGGTTTCCCAGTGTTTGTAGGGAGCAGCTCATCCCTGAACAATGAAGTTCTTGAACTGTGCACTTGCATTCAGAAATGTATTTGCATTTGTTAAGGACTAATACAGCAGCAAATATTGCTTTCAGTCCTTGTGGTATTTCCATCATAGAAATCTGTAGGTGAATAAGAAAGCTGCTAGGCAGCACAGTTCGTCCATAAAAAAAAAGGGGGGGGGGGGGAGGCTTAATCTACAAGTCGATACTTTCATTTTTACATTTTGATGTATAAGGAAAACTGTAAAAGGCCTTTAAAAATGATTGGTCACCCTTAAGTCATGATTGATCTTAAGCAGTGCACTTCAAGTATTAAAGATAGAACTAACATAAACTTAACATATTCTATGCTTTATAGATTGTATTAAGCTTGCTAAAGAGCTAAGGTAAAATGTCAGATTAAGTAGTGTAAACTCCATATAGTCCAGGTGCCACCCTATAGAAGGCAACACTATGGCCCTGCCCAAACGCCTTTTCCTCCTGCGTCTCCCATCACAACAGATCACTATGCTATATTCAATAACTTGTTATTTTCTTTTCTAAACAGAAAAGGTTGGTAGCCAAACACACAATGACTCATGTTCAGAAGAAAATATTCATCAAACGATCGTAAATAAACTTCCTCATCCCAAAATGCTGGGCAACTACCAAAGATGAACCCAATCAAAACATGAAATCTTCTTAAAATATTCATTAAAAATGTCATATTCTGAAAGGCTTGACAGTCACTATGGCTAGGATATTTTTATTGCAATTTCCCCCTCCCTGTCACGGTGTCCTATTTTCGACTCCTGTTTTCATGGAGAAGTCTGTAGGGAACTGATGTTATGAATAATTATTACAAGAACTTACACAGTACTCTCCAGCACTGTGAAGTTGGAGGGCCTTCTACCTGTATTGTACATTTGGTACCTTCTGGTTGATGTTCATGAAAGCAGAAGGCATTCGGCACCTGTTAGAACTGAGCCCTACACTGAAGGGGCTGGATGTGGACCACTGCTTATTCACAGATCCAACCAGTCCTCGGAGGGATATGAGTCTTTGCTTGGGAAGAAGACCAGAACTTCTGGAAGCAGATCTGAGAAACATGCATGAGCAGGCCTCATCTGTCTCAGTGTATATGTGATTTAGCAGCATGAGCTGTGTTTATTTTCTCTCTAATGTCTTCTGCGCATTTCACGTACACAGATGTTTGTACTTTGACCTGGCTGCTGGTTGTTACGCTGGTGAGATTCAGGCTTCAGTGAAAATAGTCCTGGGTAACTTGCTGCGTAATTTGGGGGTTCTTTGGTTGTGGTTTGTTTGGTGGTTTGGGGTTTTTTTTGTTGTTTTGTGGTTTGTTTATGTTCTTTTTTTTTTTTTAATTGATGTTGATATGCATTAGTTTAAAAACTTACAGATTCCTAAAGGGAAAGAGCTGTAACAGTATAAAAGGGGGTTATTCCAGTATAGCTTATTCTTGTGTTTAGGAGAATAGGAAAACAAGCACACTGTATGCGTGTGAGCCCAAGATTCCTTCCTTCTTTCTATCACGTGTGTCTCTCTTCTGGAATTTTTGAGTTCTGTCCCAAAGCAGAACTCACAGGATGGACCTTGAAATATTTTCAGATTTGTATGGCAGAACCATTGGTTCATGGTTTCAAAGAGCATACTGTAAAAGGCATTTCTTTGGTCACATTCTTCCTGAAGAGCAAGAATTTGTGTTTTCCCCTAGCAATTCTCTTCATTGCCACTTCCCTAGTTCAGAGCAGTTGGTTGGATAGTTTTGAGGAAGACAGGGGATTGGCAACATTCAGGTTTGTGTCTCTGTGTGTTTGTTAGTCTCAGCTATGTGTTGTACTCTTGCCTCCCAGTGGAGCTTCGTAAGGAGAAGAGTTCTGATGCACCCTGCTTTTTTGTTTATATTGAAATATAAATGATGAGAACAACTTGTTTGTAAGCACATAAACTATTCCTTGGTATTCTAGACAATATTGTAGAATGTTAAAACTTGTATACTTGCAGACTGTTAATCTCAGGTATCCAGATTTTACAGGTTTCCATCCTTAGGTGTAACCAAGACCCAACCTGCAAAAGGGTCTAGTTGCAGAGATTGAAGAATAGTGAGAGGCTCATCTGATAAATGGGCCTGAACACTGTAGAGCCAAAAATCTTCAATCTGCCAGGGAAAAGAGTAAAACTTGACAGACTGAGCATGGACATGACAGACCCATCAAGTAGAATTGGCATCTGCCTTCCCTACAAAGAAGAGAGACTTAACTCCAATAGTGGGGAGATTTTTACTGAATATGGATGTTTCAGAGGCAGGTAGTATGTTCAGGTTTTTTGTTTCTACCTACTTGGTACAAAGAGCCAAAGTTGGCACAAATTTGCCTATTGTTGTGTCTATTTTGGCACAAACAGCCATTATTAAAGAACTTGCAGGACATATCAGTTCATATGACATCCAAAGTTAGGCTCCTTGCTGTAGTCCTGTTTAGGAAATATGTAAAATCTCCTGTTCCCTTGCATACAGGGGGAATACTCAGGGTATTCCAAGTGCACGAGTGTTCTCCATCAGTACTTTGTGTGCTGTGGGGAAGAGGGTTTTTAAACTGTTTATTTCTTCTTGCCAGGCATAACACATAGCTGATTTAAAACAAACAAACAAAATCCAAACAACAAAAAAACGTGCCAGCTTTGCGACTAGCGATCCTCTCCATTCTTAACAATATTTCTTGTGTCATCACCTGTTGCCTGGTGTGGTAACTCCAACTACCTGGAGTAATCTGGCTACCTAAAGGTACGTTACCTGTTTTTTTCCCTCATCTAGAGAAAATACTTTATGCAATTCACTGACTGTAGCCAGGTATGTGATTGTCTCTAGGTAAAAGACTCGCTTAAAAGTCAACTGCCAATACTTTCCAAAATAACAGTATTACTACCGTTCTGCGGAGTGCTGCTGTTCTTCCTCGACAGTACCCAGATTGATTTTTGGATGCAAGTCATCTAGTCAGAAGCCTGTTAATCAGGCAGGCAAACTGGCCTCCTCTGTGATATTGCCTGTTGTTAAGAAAAAAGGTCACTTGAGCACAAAGTTAAATTCACTGTGTGTAAGCAGGCACGATTTCCCTGATTTAAGAGGAAGGCATGTGTATTATACCACTGATAAATGTGTCCCTGAAATTCATCCAGCCATTCCAGAAGTGAAGCTCCTCCTACCGAAAGAATAATAAGTGATCCTCTTCTCACCGCACTGACCTGGAGACTTGCTACCTGCAGAACGAAATTGTTCTGATTTTCAAAACTAAAGGTAAAAACAGTACCTGAGAAGTTCAGGTCGAACGTGTCTGTAATGGAAACACAAGGCAGTATTTAGAGACACGGTAAGGCACTGAGGGACTGAGGGTACATTTGATCAATAAGTTGTACTTCGGTGTTGCTTGCCCATAATCATTCAATCCCCAGAAAAACTGAACTGAACAGATGCCGAGTCCTTGACTTAAATTAATTCTGCTCAGATGAATGTACTGTACTTTACTTAAATATGTGTCATTAAGCACCTTTGACAGCTTTTTAGCAGGTGTTTAGCACGAAAAATAGATCAGTTGAGAGAAAGGGAAAGATAAAGAGTAAATCCAGTGTGATGTCTTTAATGTCTACCTAGTATTATTGTGTTGAAGCGCAAAATGGCTTCATTTAGGAGTGCTGCAGATGTATGCAGCGCTCCAGTGTGCTTCCAACTGCTCTGATTTGCAACCTTGCTTATGTCAAAGATAACAGAGGTATATAATGGTCTCACCTTAGCCCTACTGGAAGCAACCACAAAACTCACATTGACTTTAACAGAAACAAGATATGAACCGAAGTCTTCTCTAAAACTGGCAAACAGAATGGGGTACAAAACTGAATCCTAGAGTTGCAGGCTTTTTCTCCATTAGGATGTGAACTGCAAAATAAATTGGTAGCTATAACAAAAGCTCTAGATGGGCAACTTTTATTTTTAAAATCTGATTAGAAAATAATATCTTTACTCTGTTACTGAGATTATTATAAAAACCTGTGAGCATTATACCTGTGGAGTGGAAGAAATGCATGTTTTGCATATCTAGTCTTTAGTAGTAGACTAATAATAAACCCTACTTTACCATCCCTCCCTCCCTCTCTCCATCAAACCTGTAGTATTATTTCCATTGCAATAGGATGGTTTTCATTAAAGCAAATTCAGTCAGACCAAGAAGATAAGTACATACAGGTCCAGATCTGACTTGATTCTGCACAAAAAAAAGTCCTTAATTCAGTTGTATGATTTATGGGAAATGAAATTATGTATAGTACCAAAGCAGTGCCATATGGTAGGCTATAGCATCTATCTATGTAATGGTATGATAGTTGTTGAAAAACCATTACCAAGTATCTCTTTTTCACTACCCACTCAAATAATAACTTGTTGCCAGCATAAGTACCATTTTTCTCTGCAGATTGATTTAGGAGTATTCTTACAACTTTTAAGATTTGGATTGAATGTCTAAATCTGCAGACTACTGATAATTCAGCAATTAACTTTATTGTTTAAATGGTATTTAATGAAAATAGTGACATATTTAGCTAAGAGTCGCTTGAGAGATCTGACTCACAGTCAATAAAAAAGCCAATGTTATTTCTGATGCCAAGAGAAGATCATTTCTCTTGTGGGAGGGTTGGGATTTTTTTTTTCTGATTTATAAGGAAGTTGATATGGAAGCATCTATTACAGATTGCACCTAGCTTCTGTTTCAGTAGAGGCAGCTAAAATTTTTTATTGCTTATTATAATAAACATTGAATTTCATATTCCTGTAAATTAAACAAAAAAACCCCCTTATATAATGTCTGTTACAAAATGGAAGTTATCTAAGGTTTTGATAAATATAATCATGAGTGTTGAAATGGAAAAAATGTTTTTCTTCGGTGACTAATTAAGTGACAGCAATATGAATTCTCTTTCTGCTACAAATTCATTAATGAGGTTTTGCAAGCTATGGTGTGTCTTTGCATTAGTAAAAAAAAAAGTGCATGTACTTTTAGCTGCCTGTAAGCCAGTCTGATCGATGTGCAGCTGTATTAGCTGGCATGTTTGTTCACACTAGATGAAAGTGACTTTGTACAGACTACATATTATTTTTGAGCCACAGGACAAGTCTGTGAACTACTGAAGTCCTCTGTGGCGGTGAATTACTTTCATTGTAAGTAGGAGTTTAGGCTGATAAGAAATGATAACTTGTGAAGTCTGTTGTAATTTTTTTAACTGTTTGCATGGGTTATGTGCATGCAGCCTGTTTATCCATTGTAGCAAAGTTTTACTAGCTAGGGAGCCACGTTCCCTTGGTGTGAACCCATAAACTTGAACTGCTGAATGTTTCCTGTGCTTCCAGGTTACCCATGCCAAAAAGAAACTCCAGGCTCAGCCACTTTGAGTTAGGCAGGTCCTGTGTATGGCCCAAGGATCAGAAAGTTTAAATGCTTTTAACTTTCTTTTGCATCAGCATGAGGGCGAGTCTTTATGAAAGCTCTACAAGGAGCCAAGCACCTTTTATTAAGGTTCAAGCAACTCTCTTTTCCAATGCTTTTGTTAATTCAATAACATGTTTCTACCTGTAAGATCCCAAAGTATTCCATTCTTAAACACACCTCTATCAATATATTTTACTTTAGACCTCTGAACTGTCAGTTTAGTCCTTAAGCAAGTAATTTAGGAAAAAGATTTGTCTTCAGTAGTGGTGTCTCTTATGAGCAAGTTCTTGGGGTTTTGTTTTTTTTGGGGGGTGGTGGTGGTTTGGGTTTTTTTTGTGGGTTGGTTGGGTTTGTTTGGGTTTTTGGGGTGGGGAGTTTTTTTGTTTGTGTTTTTGGGGCTTTTTTTATTCAGGCTTTTATTACTTCGAAAAGATGCTGGGCTGGAACCTTTGAAATTAAGTTTTCTGGACACAAAACAGGATGTTGCACGACAGTTGCAAGGGAATTTCCCTCATTCTGCTGCTTTCTGGTGTGATAAGGTTGTCGGAGCTTTTTGAAACTTTCATCTTGGCTCTGCAATAGTGGAAAAAGAACGTTGGTGCTGATGCAAGAATCCTTGAGGATTTGTCCTAAAACCTCTGAACTCATGTGAACAGCCAGAGTTCTGGCACTGGCTGAACACAACTTCTGGTCTCTGAAAAGCTATAGGGAATTAAAAATGAAAATTCAGGAATAAAATTCTCTGCTAGCAGATTCCCATTCCCTTTGTCCAACCAATTCTACACATGAGAAAGAAGCTTTAAATTGCCTATAAAGTGAAACTTTTTTTATTATCCCAAATGAAAAAAAAAATGTATTTCATCATGCATTTTTTTAAAATACAATAAGAAAATTGTACAGCTCCAGTCAGCTTAATGGGTATTTAATATACATGATTTAGGTGCATCCAACGATGCTAAAGTGAAAAATCCAATAAAGAGGGTGCAGCCTGGGCAAGTAAATAGACACTGTATTGGTAATACCATAAAAGGTCCTCGGGCAGCCCTGCTCTCAGTGCCTTGTCTCCATCTCCTTCAGTACTGCTGAGCTAGTGGAAGGTGTCCCTGCCCATGGCAGGGGAGTTGGAACTTGATGATATTTAAGGTCCTTTCTAACCCAGACCATTCTATGATTCTATGATCTAGCTCACAGTGGGGGCTATTGGTGAGCCTGGACCAAGGAACTGGTCTATGTTCTAAAATGATCCTTTGCACTCTGTTCTTTTCTTATTGGCTTTTTTTTTTTTTTTTTTTTTTTTTTGAGGAATATGAGGAAGAATGATGGGCTGCTTGGGATGGCACAACAAAAAAAAGTTGTGAAATGAAGTTCTCAGGTAATCTGTGTCTCTAAAAGGAATAATCTATTTTGCAACTTTGATTTCAGTTGCCACAGAAATGTGGTGCTTTTGAACAACACAAGTAATCTTAGTCTGTAGCTGAATACAGTTCATTTACCAGGTTAAGAGAAAGCTATCTGAATTTTTTTCTCAACAATGTTGTGGTTGAAACAAGAGTTTCCCATTATATTTAATCTAGAAAAATGAAGATGTTTACATAACTTTAATTTTTCTCATTCTGTGCACTGAGATAGCACAGAAAATAAACTGTATCCAAGCTTTTGTCTACATTACACCGAAGTAAAATGTACTGCCATTCCTGCAACTTGGTACCTGACCACAGCTAGCTGTGCCCACTACCTCCCTCAGCTTGCAGCAGTGACTTTAAACTATGCAATTACAGCAGCACGACACCATACAGTATCAGGTTGTGCTGTCTATGGCTGTGCAAATGCTGTTAGTGTGAATACCAAGGCCCAGTGATTCAGTACTAAGGTATATAGAAGTCATTCTTCATTTGTCTGGTCTGTGATGCATGCCTTAGGCAACTGTAAATAAAGGGGGTTTTTCTTAGTATTTTCAGGCTGTCAACCTGAAAGGGCAGGCTGGGACCATGGGCTTTCCTGGGCTGCTCTCTCATGATTTTGAGAGGCGAATGCTGTATCTTCAGGAACTGCCTTCCTTTTCCGTAGGCCATGCCTTCAGATGTTGGGAGCAAGAGCCTGTGTCTACCAAAATCCACTCCTTGCTGGGTGAGGGTACATTGTAAGCTTCCAAGTGTGGGAAACTCCTCTAATGTCAAAGTGCAGACTTAAGATGAGGAAAAGAGCTTGGAGGCATTTTAATTGATAATGACTGCGACAAGCCAGCTATTTGAATTAACTGTTCTCTTGCCTTGGAAGTTTAACCTGTTTCCTTTACCAAGCAGTAAACCACAAGAGTAAAAATAACACCCCATTTAACTTCTAGCTATTTGTATTTGGGTATCTGCTAAGGTAGTGTTGCTGTGTCTCCAGAAATAGCCAGCTGCACAGAGCTGCTACTTCCCAAGGAGTTTCTGCAGGCTTTCTTTTCAGCTCCCACAGACGTTCTTGTCAGGAGACAAAACGGAGGAAGATTTCCAATTTTTCAATGCGTGAATGTGTTGCTGTTTATTACAGACTAAATCACTGTGAATATCACATGCCTTCTTCACGTATTTCAGGAATTTGGTACTCGGATGCCTGTTTGACACAAAGCAGCCACTCAGGACATAAGCGTGCCCTAAAAAAATAGAAGAAATCTTAGCCCAATAGTCCCAGATTCACTTAAAGGGGGAAACGGAAGAGAGCATACGATCGTTTCAAACACCAGGGAAGCTCATCCTTCTTCTAATCAACACGTTTCCAAGCAGCTCAGGATGAAGTGAAATGTTAAGCTTGGTAACGCTCAAGCTACGTGCGCAAAAATCCAGGACATGAAACAAATGATAAATCATCACCTTCCTTGCAAGAAAATGCTAAAAAGCATTTCTCACCTAAGGAAGAATTCTACAGCAGGATCAATTTGTTTGTAAAGCGTGTGGATTGTCTGTGATGGTGTGAACTTTGTGTAAGACAAACGGGGGCCATGGCTTCGTGTTACATCAGCGTTGATGTTTTCGGAGCGCCCCTCTCGCCCGATGATTTGTAAGCATCTCCTTGAACGCTCCCCGACTCCGAGCCGCGCTGCTAGATTTATCTTTATCCTGTCGTAGCCGCTTTCTGCTGCCTGTTGCCAGCGAGCTGGCTTCTCCCCTGCCAACGGCGGAGCCCTCAGGGAGCCGCCGTGCCCCGCCGCCGGAGCCGCCCGCTCTCCCCGGCTCCGTCCCGCTCCGAAGGCGAACAAAGGAGCCGCCACGTCGGTCACCAACAGGTGCTGCGCACTCGCGCGTGTGAGAAACTTCCTCGGAGTTGCTGCTGGGAGGCTCCTAGGGGGAAGACATCCCTCGGCCGCAGGGGACAAAGCGGCGCCGGGGCAAGAGGCAACCGCCAAACAACCCCAGAAAAAGGGGGGCGGCGGGGAGATGGAAGAAACAGTCACCCGCTCCTTCCAGGCAGCGCGAGGCTCCCGAGTTTTGGGACAAAGCGGCGGGAGCCCGCCAAACGCGGCGGGCTCTGGGGTACGGCGGGCAGCCCTCGCTCTGAGGGAAACGCACCTCGCCCGGCGCCCGCCGAGCCGGGGGAGCCCGCACCTCCCCGGGGAACGCCGGCCCCGGCCTCGGGCCGCCCCACCTGCGGCCCCGCGCCTCCGGCCCCTGTCTGCGACCCGCCCCGGGGCCGGTGCGCGGCGGGGGAGGGAGGGAAGTGGTGGGGGCGGGCGGTTAACCCTTTCCCCGCACGGGCGCCTCCGGAAACGGCCGAGGCGGCGCCGGCCCCGGCCCCGTGAGGCGCGGCGCTGTGTCCTGTGCCCGGGCGGGGAGGGGTGGCGCAGGGTGGGGGCGAGCGCGGGGCGGGGGGGCCGCGGGAGCCGCTCCCTCCTTGCCCAGCCCGGCCCGGCAGAGGCGGCGGCAGGAGGAGGAGGAGGAGGGCGCAGAGCGCAGACATGGCGGCCAACATGTACCGAGTGGGAGGTATGTGGGGACGCGGCAGCGCCCGCCCGGCGCCGGGGGGCCCTGCGCCCGGCAGCGGTGGACGGGGCTTGGCCGGGGAGCCCCGCTGAGCCGCAGGCGGTCCGCGCCGGGGCGAAGAGAGGCGCACCCGCCCCCCCTTCGCTTGGCCGCGGCCAGCGCCATGGCCCCGAGCGCGGCGGCCAGGCCCGGGCGGGCGGCGGGTAGGCGGCAGCCGGTCCCCGCAGAGGGGCCGCCGGCCTTTCCGCGGGGCGGAGGGGGAGGACGCAGGTTCCTCCCCCGCCAGCCCCGTGCGCCGGGTGGGAGGCCGGCCCCCACCGCCGAGGAGGAGAAGGGCAGCGCCGCCCTCCGCGGGGAAGGGGGGAGCGGCGCCGCCGGCTTTCTGCCCCTCTTACCGCGGCGCGGGCCGGGCACGGCCTCCCTTCGCGCCTCGCCTTGCCTCGCCTCTCCTTCCCCGGCGAGCGGCGAAGGGGCCGCCCGCCGGGCCTCCGGCCCCGCCGCCCGCCGAGCCAGCGCACCGCAGCGGGCTGCCCCGCCTGCGAGGCGAGCGAGGGGCGGCCTACGGGGGCCGTGCGCCCCCCGGCCCGGGGGCCTGCCTCGGCCCAGCCCTGCCGGCGCTGCGGCCTGGCGGGCCCCGGCGGCGTGGCGCGGGCAGCGGGCGCCCGCCCCGGGGGGCCCCCGGCGGCGCTTCCCTCCGTGCCGTACCCCGGCCTCCGCTCCTTCCCGTTAGCGGCGGAGTTCTCCGCGCCTTCCTTCGCCTCCCGCGGAGAAATAATAAATCCGGCTGCGTAACCGGGGGATTTCTGTCAGCTTTCCTGGTCACCGACGTGACCCTTGAGGAGTGTGCTCCTGCGCGACTGCTTGGCGCTGGGCAAAGGGGGGGGCACTTGGGCGGTAAAAAACAGGGCAAGCGTTTCTCTTCCCACCGCCGGTCTGTCGAAATAGACACCGATAACTTTTTGCTGCCCTCCCTTTGGGAGTGAACATGGCTGTGTTCCTAGCACAGTGGCTCAGGTGCACCGCTCAAGTTAGGTTTTCAGTACTTGGTGCTCAGAAATGGCTTGTTTCTTCCTGCTGTCTCCTCAGCAGCCGGAGCTGAGAGGGAAGATGCAAGGAAATGAGGGGTGACAGTAGTTTGAATCTCTTTCTGCCTCTCTTCTGAGATATGCTGATATATCCACAAATCATCCATCTGCATGCTCCTTCGTTAGGGCATTTAGATTGTAATCCCGTCAGCCTTTACTCTTAAAGTAATTCTTCTCGGAGTAGCGCTGTTGAAATCTGGGTAGGGGTTGCTTCTTAGGTCATCAATTCTCAGGGTTTTTTTGTTGTACTCTTAATAAGCAATTTTGAACGATATCCAGAGATCATTTTCTTTAGAACTAAATGAGCTACCTGAGGCTTGATTTCACCGTAATGTAGGGTCAAAGCATTGCAGAGGAGCTTTATACGTCATTCTGGTCCCCCCCCCCATTTTTTTAAATAAAGGTTGCAAGGTGCATGGTGCAGAAGTCAAATAGCAAGTGTAAAGTGTGGTTAGCATTTGATGGGTACTTTTTCATTTGAGGGAAACGAGTTTTGAGAAAACTATTGAAGGAAATGCAGTGCATGTCAATTCTTCATATGTTACGTGAGGGCAGCTTTCAGGATATGAGTAAACTTCCATATACTCTATGAAAATATATTAATGACACTATAAGAGATTTTGTCCTGGAAGAACCTCGCTAATCTCATGACTATTACTGCTTAATGGAGTTCGCATGTTACTACACAGAGATGACAACAAAAGCAAGTATCATAAAATGTACATTACTCATTTGGACAACTGTACTACCACAGCACCAGATAATAAATGTGAGGTAGCATACCTTATAGAAATATTTATCTCCATAATAAAGAAACTCACTACAGATTCTTAAATCTTCCCTAATTGATTGTGAGAAACTGCCGCTTTTCTATCAAGATTTATGAAGTGTGTGGATTACTGAATTACAATGTAAGCTCCAGCACAAGGCATTTAACTTTATTTCAGCATGATTATTAAAGCATGTGTAGTGCAGTTATAACCAGAATGTAGGAACAAATTATGTTAAAGTCAGTATAGAAATACTTCACTGTCTTAACATTTACTAAGAAATCTCAGCTTTTTAAGAGCTTCTAGGTTTAGAAGAAAATTTTTGCACTAATAATGATACGCTTTTACTTTTTTTTTTTCTGGTATTTCAATATCTTTCCTTTTTCCATTGCAGATTATGTTTATTTTGAAAATTCTTCCAGCAATCCATATCTCATTAGGAGAATTGAAGAACTTAACAAGGTACACAAGTATCTAAGATTCTTGCTTAACCTTTGACAACAGTCAGTGCACTCTTCAAAAACATAATGACTTCCATTCCATAAGATTTCTATTGTGGTAGAATTTTCTGGGTTTTGGAGGGTTTTTTGGTTTTTGCTTTTGGTTGTTTTTTTTTTTTTTTTTTCCCTTGAGATTTGCTATGTATTTTGTGCATGTTTCAGTTACTGAAATCTTGCTATGTGATATCCTGTAATTCTCTGTTATCTAAGGAAATGCCCAGTTGTTCATTCCTGGTGAACAGGAGTACTCTGCTGTAAAAATTTCTAAACGAAGCCTATGAATGCTTGAGGAAATGAATGAATTTAATTCTCTGTATGTTGATGACACTGTGAATCCATCTGGAATGATAGTGATCATGTAATGTGTCTGCGTTTGGATGTATGTGTAAAGACTTAGTAGGTATCAGTGAGACCTTGCAGTGATCAAATAACAGAGTATGTGACTTCAGTGGCTGTTTATTGCTCTGCTTATTGGCAGCTGTGAATGAAGGATGGGCTTTTGAAGAGAAACAGAGACTGTATTCTCTGTCTTTATAAGTGTATTTATATAAAAAATACAGGCTTTTCAGAGTGTCATTTTAGGGAAGGCATGATTATTTTTCTTCATTCTTGTACTACTAAAATGGTGTGGGATTTAATTTTTTTTTTTTTTTTAGCATGGCATATTTTTACTATTCTATCAAGCAGCATTAAAACTTACTGATACATTATGTCAAAAGTTAATGATCAAAATGCCTGTTGTGATGTAAATAATGATAAAGACTATTTTTTTTTTTTTCTGGTTAGAAAATGAATTAAAAAACTGGTGACCTGCAAATGGTTTTCTTCTTACTGATGGAACATAACACTACTCCATAGCAGACATCAACCACATTACCTGTTAGTGCTGTCCAACACAACATCCACTGAACTTGTGCATGGCAAATTATTTTGGACTTTTATTGGAGAAGAATACTTTTTATTTGCAGTAATTGAAGTGATTCCAGTCATGTTCTGAATGTAATGTTTATTATCTTTAAACTGCATTGCCATAATTTAATCTTGCTCGTGGATGGTAGAGCATAGTCATGTATTGATTTTCTTTTTTAAAATTTTTATTTAAAGAGAGTTTCGAGGCTATAGTCCAGATATCTTAATTGTGAATTATGTGCTTTCATGTGTTAAAGGCATTGAGCAAACATGGAGATGTTACGCAAATATGTAATGAAATGCTTTGCGTATCATTTTAGCGGAGATAAGGTGCTTTTTTTTTCTTTTTTGTAAGAAACTTAATTAAAACATGATACTTCTTAGTGCTACATCTTGAGTTTTAAATAAATAACTCAAGGTAATGAACTAATTTTGTACTTCTCATAACAAGAAAGAGGGTACAGTTCTTCAAATATTAGTAGCTTCCTTACATTATCAGGCTAAAGAGCATGAGCCCTGTAATGAGCCATGAAGACAACTGTGAACTAAATAGCTCTTTTATCTTATGAGCTGAAGTGAATTTTCAAATAAACCATGTTATATTAAATATGATTCCAAAAAAATGCTAGAGAACTTTGAAGTATACGTTTCTGTCTAAAGCTAGGTTGCAAAGAAATGTTCACAAGCTTCTAATACTTCTTAAGAATTCTCATGTTAACATAATACTGGCATTACATCTCTAAACAGCTGAATAGTATATAAATTCTTAGGACTAAATAATTATTAACAATACTGTTGTCTGATCTGAAATTAATATTGGCCTGTGTCAGGAAGTTTTTACTTACTTGAGTAATTCTGTTGATTTCAGCCTGACCATGTGAGAACTACTAACATGAGGGAAAATTGCAAGCAGAGGACATTTAATTTGTATTACTCAGCTAAGGAAAGATACATTCTGACTTGGTTTATCTTTCTTTTGTAGACTGCCAATGGAAACGTGGAAGCAAAAGTGGTGTGTTTTTACAGGCGAAGAGATATTTCCAACAGCCTTATAATGCTTGCAGATAAGCATGCTAGTAAGTAGATCGTATAGGGCATTTTTTCTTTCTATCGACGCCTGTTCTGTTTCTGCAGCTACTTGAAATTGCATTTCTTTGGCATGTGGAATATATATTTACATTAGGCATTAATTAATACCAGGTTAGATGCTTAGCATTATCTGATACTGGCCGTGCTCCTAGTAGTTGCTTCTGGGACTTAAGCTGTATTAAAGTGATTGAAAGTCTCCATTTGAAAAAAAAAAAAGAATATACTTTTTCATCTGGAAGATACAGCCATATTTCTTTTTTTATGTCAAAAGTAAATCTTGGGTGTAAGTCAATTTAAGCTTAAGAGCATTCATGAGGATTTGATTTGAGTTTTTTGTGTTGGACATAATCGTGTATTGCTTACTGTAAAGGATGAAATGTATTATTGGAGACTGAAAATCACTAGGGATTGTAAAATAGCTGTTATGTGCATTTATGCTAAATGTAGATATTAATCAGTAAAATAGTAGTAAGCATCATCTCATTGGTTTTTCAGAGAAGCAACAAGTGTTAATAGGAAAAAAAAGCCCCATTTTCATCATGAACTTAACTTTTTTGGTAGGTGCCATTTGGTCTACAACTGAAATATGATATTTTTTCCATAACTTTATAATTAAAATATAATTCTGAAGACAAAAACAGACCCTAAAAAAACTGAGATGTTTGAGAAAATAGTTATTTGCAAAATATTACACTGAAGTGTTAAATATGTCAACATCTGGTAAATTTCTCGCCATATACTGTTAAATAACATACTGATTATAAATGATACTTGAGTTTTCAAAATTAATACGCGAAGAAGTGATATAGGGATTATAAATCTCTGTTCTCTAATTTATTGGGATGAATCTCTTTAAAGACATTACCTGATGCCATCTTTTGTGTGCACATACATTATGGAGTAATTAGGCACTTAAATTGTAAGGTATTTTTTTAATGATTTTTTTTTTAATGATTTTTTAATAATTTTTTTAATTCTGATAGTTTTACTAATGCAAGTACTGTTAGTGAAGAGAAACAGCCAGCTTTCAGCTTTTGTTTTATTCTTTCATTGGTCCTAGAGAAGTGGAGGTGATTTGAGTACATAGTTTGAAGTACTAGCTTGGTTTTTAAAGAAAGAAGGTACATCTTGCTTATGTTCTAAGGGAATGATTTATTTGATGTTTTTCTAATATGATTGGGTACACTTTATAATTATTGGTGACCTATTTGACGGTAATCTACCTCCACAATCATTATAGTCTTTTGAGTTCTCCCATGTGAAGCATACAGAAACATAGAACTTCTAGTGAGCTTCACTAAGCTTTCCAGCGCATTTTTTTTTGTTTTTCCTTTCTAATGGAGGGGGCAGGGAAGGATGAAACAATTTTACTGGAAGTACAATTATTTTTCATTTGACTTTTAAAATGTGAATCTTTTAAGTTTTTTTGGTTGGCTTATTTTTTAGAAAAGGGTGTGTTAGTTCTGTGGGCATCATTCAATCTGGAGAAGTGAATAAGATTTTTCTATTTCCTTTGTGAGTTTTAAATTGCCATTTTGTCAGCACTTTGATATAAAGGACTTGTTGACGGTCTGTTGCTCTTCCACTATAGCATAATAGGGATTTGTTGGTGTCAGTAGAAGTACCATGGAATCTTCCATCATGTTTTCTCTATTGAGATTCTCTTGCTGTTTTTTAGTGAGAAAATAGAAACGTAATTTCTAGCTGATTCAACAAGCGTCTTTAGAATGCCTCGGTCTCACAAGTTGTAAGTCTTCTAACCCAGCATTCTTATGGATTAGGTTTTTCTGTTGACATTTCCTCTGTACATAATGTTTTCTTTCTGACCAATCTGTGGAATCTGTACAGCTGAGTTATCTTACGAGATGTATGTTACGGTTACAGGGGACAGCACATAGTGTAGGATTGCTTGCCTGGATTTTTGTACAGCAGATGTACTTAAATGTCAAATCAATTTAAATGTTTAGATGCAATGCCACAGTGTTCTGTTTCAAAATATGACGTATGTAAACAAAATATTTGTATGTTTATGTATTGAATGTTTTGGGAATGTTTTATATAGCTCTAAACATGTTGATGCTTCAGGACTTCTACCTGGATTGTTATAAAATAAATGCTAAAAGATGCAAGTTTCTTATGGAATTTAAATTCTGGTTCAGTCACTGGTTACTCCAGTGTATGTGTCTAGAGAAGTCTTTTAAGTATAAGATCTGCTTGATCTTTTCTGATGACAATTTATATTTCTGGCAATTTTTTTTTTTTCTTTATGATAGCAAAAACTGTCCTTAGTAATGCACTTTTGAAGGTTTTGGCAAGTGGGGATTGGGGTTTTTTTGTGTGACACTTCAATTTCTGAAGGTTGCATTTTATGATGTAGGTACAGTGCCATTTAATATGAGAAGAAGATAACTTTGTAAGAACATACTTTGGAGCTTCAAGAACAAATTTTCAATAACGTGAAAAAGTTTCAAAACAATTTTAAAGAATGTTTGGGAAAAATGGAATTAAGTAGATCTGTGATACTGTCACCGGTAAAGAGTCAATATACTGCTTTGGGAGTGTGTGGGGGTTGTTTTTAAGTTATCTTCAAAAAAGGTTCAGGATATTAAAAGAAACTGGGGGGGAAAGAACGAGTTTTTCTTAGGCCGTTCTAAAATACTAGGTACAGAGGAGTTCCCTTGATTTCTAAGTATCTGACACTAATCTGTGAGGAAATTGCATTTCCTCCATTTTTTCTCTGGTGTTTCTGGTGGAAGTTAATTAACAAGCATTTTTGTCTATCAGCATCATGTATGATGTCAGTCTAGATCTGGGAACAGTTCTATAAGCTGACCATAGCCACTGAAATCCAGGGGTTTGCAATGTTTTATGGGCCCTTGAAGACATTACATTTTCCCCCCTTTGATTTCTGTTACTGTAAATTTGAGTTTATGATAAGGCCAACTTGAAAACCAAAACAAAATGCTGGCCAAGATCAGGTTCTTGATCCTATGCAGCCTCCTGAACTGAGTAGGGAAGTTCTGTTGGAGTGTTAACAGCCACCACTCTTAGGTTGTAGCCATTACCATAGGGTCACTGTGCAGGGGTCATTCCTTTCTTTGTGCAGCAGAGTAAGGCTTACTTTATGGGGAAAAGAAGGAAAAGAGATGAATAGAAGACAGCAGGCAGTACAAGAGCTAGTGCAACAGATGACTAAAGTACGTAAGCAAATGCACTTGGGAGAGGTGGGTCAAAACCACTCAGGTCATTAAAACAGGTGGAGCAAACATAAATGGGTGCCATAGAGATGTTTTCTAACCAAATGGTGTGATTGAGAAATTGCTAACTGTAGCTGGATCTATAAAATTTAGATGATCCTTTACCTAAAGTGAAGCTGACATAAATATTTTAGGGCAAGGTTTTAATAGCTGAGGAGGGGGGACTATACTAGCTCTGTACCAGCACTGAGTTTGTCTTAGTGAAGGGCTTAACTTTTGTATTTCCTTTGTTTGAAATAGATTTATGCACTCAGGGTGGCCTGAGTGCATGATGCCATTTTTTACAGTTCTTTATGTTTTAAATTCTTTATCTGGTCATGTGCTATAAAGTGCTGTCATGTAATACTATGTCTGAATCATTCTCTTACTGCAACTCCTCAAACAGCTTTTGGCTAGTCAGCCACCTGGGGAGGTTATAAAAAAAATTCCTGTTGTCAGAGGCCTTTGTCTTCAGATTTATTAAGAGAGCTTGCTTTGACTTAGGTGTGCTGAGCTTCTGACTAAATGCCCAGAATTTTTCTGGGCCTGTGATAAAGCCCATGCACTATGTATTTTTTCTTATTAACAAAATTGATGCTCTTGTGAATGAGACAGTAGTCAATTTAAAAAAAAATCTGATGCATATTGTTTTCAGTGACTGAGAGATCAAAGGTAAAACTGAGATTTTTCTAGATTGCAGAAGCTCTAGTCAAAATCTCCTTTTTTCAATCTCAATTGCTCTTTGTAGACATCACTTAACCACCTTTACTTCTCACAGTTGCACTTTTTTTAGGACTTTTCTGAGCCTTTGGCTCTTGGACAGTCATATTTCCTGTCACATTGCTTTGCAAAATGGTGTTTCTGCTACAGGATTTTTGTATGTGATAGATTTCTAGGAAGAAAGGAAGAGTCCTGCTAGTGATCTGGTGATTCCTGTTGAACAGTTGGAGTCTGTACTCAGTTCTGACCTTGGTATGACACTGATGTATTGTGATCAGAAACAAATCCAGTATTCTCTCTGTACTTCAGTTTCTTTATCTGTAAAGTAATGCTCTTATTAGAAGTTCTTATTAAGGTTGGTGAAAAATACTTAATATACCAAAACATTTTTATGGCTCTTGTTAAAAGATCTCAAAGCACCTTACAAATAAAAATTAAGACTTTATTTTGTATGTTACTATCAAGAATATTCCGACAGTCCGGGAAGTGGTTTGATCTTACACAGCAGTTTTGCTGCTGTCGAGCTCTCTTACATAAAGATGCTATGTATTTATGAAAAAAATAACACTTATTTTGCATATTGTCAATCTACGTTAGCATCATAATAATTTCCAAACACTCCAGATGCATCCAAGAGAAGGAAACTGTTAATATTCCATCTGATTTTTGGGAAGCATTTTATTTTAGTAGAGCAGCAGGCTAGCAGGTGGCATAGAGGATGGCAAGAAAATGAGCTTAACTTGAGAAATATTGTTTAATATATTCAATAGTAATGCGGATTACTCATTAATATTCCCAAAGATATACAAAACTGAAATGTGAATTCCTTTCATATGTTATCAGGTTTTTTAATATATGGTTGCTGTTGCATAGTGGTAATCTTAATACACAATTCCAGGAAAAACATGAGAGTTTTTCCTGCCCTCTTCAACAATTGAAGAAATACAACTTAGAATGTTTCATTTCTCAGTATTTTTCTCAAGTGTACATAGAACTAAAACAGGAATAGGGCAATTCACATACTCAGTCTATAAGAAAAAAGTTATGTGTGTATGGAGACCCTCAGGATTCAGTAAAGAACTCCAGAGTAACGCCAGAATAACATGCCTAAACCACGTTGTGTTGTTCAGTGTTCTTTTCTCTTAGCCACATATTTGACTGTATAATTCAAAACATTTATAATCTATTTTTACTGGGATATTTTTGTCCAATCAGATGATAACACAACCAAAAACTTGGTGTTTGTTTGTTTTTTTTTTCTCCTG
Organism: Buteo buteo; assembly: GCF_964188355.1. Classification (NCBI taxonomy): domain Eukaryota; kingdom Metazoa; phylum Chordata; class Aves; order Accipitriformes; family Accipitridae; genus Buteo; species Buteo buteo. Next base: position 14,739,156 of record NC_134182.1, read on the forward strand.
GTTCTTTTTCATCATAGTAGTTCTTGTACATCAAACTAAAAAGCTGTTACTCAGAAAGGATATAATGTTTCTTTAATCACAATCCCTTTTCTGAAAAATCACTTTAAGACAAGAGACTTTTCCTGTTACTTAATTCAGACCATATAATGTCTTAGCATAAAAAGTATCTTTTGACTGGAGATTTTATTTGAAACCTTAAACTGGCTTTTTTTTTTGGTCCCATTAGTTCCCTTGAATACCTGTTGTTTCCACAGCCTGTGTTTAGTTAGAAACACCTTTGGTCAAATGAATGTGAGAGACAAATGTTAATTCTTCCATTGCATATGATCCATTTTCTCCACCTTCATAATTTTATGTCTTGAAATAGTGCCTACTTTTTTTTTTTTTTTTTTTTTTTAACATGGTGAATGCTTATATTGTATCCTATGTACAACTTCCAGGGAATGAATTAAGACAGTTTATTTCCTTTACTGCTAGTGCTAGTAGAGATTGACATCCATCCTACAGAAAAGGGTGCTCAGAGGCATAGAGGGTTTTTAGTTACTCTTCCAAGGGAATTGAAGTTTAAAGAGCTGCCTTTTTAGCAGGTGGTCCTCTGAATGGAAAGAAGATACTGTATTGCATTGGTCTTGATACAGATAAAACAGAAACAAAACTTTTTGGGTCTTATTTATGGTCAAGTGGGTGCAAAAAAAAAAAAATAGTCTTTAGAGCTCAAGAGTTGAATTGATTTGCGTCTCTTGGAGTAGTGTGTAAGTGGCTCTTCCATGGAATTTAGTGGCTTTTGGAAGGTTTTCTGGTAGGTTATTGTCTGTTTTTTAACTGCACTCGGTGAGAAGGCCTCTTTCCTGCTTGCACTTAAGAAAACAGATCTGTTGATACGACTCTGTGATGAAGGGTACCATTTTTCTGGATGTTAGGTAGCCAAGAAAGGAGCTAAGGAGTGGAGAGGTGAAGTTGGGAATCAAACACAGGAGAATCTCTTGCAGCATTTATAAGGAAGAAGAAGGCTTGGCTGCTAGATATGCCGAGTGGGTGAGCAGACTTGTGTAACTGGTTCAGTGAGATACTACCTTCTTAATCGGAAGGTCTGTAAATATAAACTAGTGTTTGTTTGCAGTTTAGTGTTCCTGGCTCTGTTGTCTGCGTCCACTTACCCCCCTGGTGAGTACCCAAGAATTAGGAGAAAATGATTTTTGACCTCACATATTTGCCCTCTTTGAGGAAAAGACAAGTCTTTCAGAAGTCCGTGTCTGTGAGCAAGCCATCAGAAGACTCGGATTTGCTTTGAAGATGGGGTAGTGAACAGAGACAAAAATAAATACAGTAAGCCAGGAAGGTTTAGGAGAATAAGTTCCAATGGCTCTTTTGCCTGAGACTGGAATTTTACATGTTACACTTATTTACAGTCAACTAATAGAGACATGTAGACTAAGCACTAGCAAATTCAAGTATGTATGTTGCTTCTGGGGATCCTGAAGTCTGTGATGTGGGTGAGACACACCCTAGGAGGACCATTTAAGAATGATACAGATAACAAATTCTTCCATCAGTGGCAGAGTAGCTTTTATGCTAAGGTCTTTTTATTTTAGTGTAACTATCACTTTCACTGAAAATGAGCTTGAGGAATGGGTGGTTTTTTTGTGAGGAAGATATGACCTTTTTGATCTCCTGAGACAAGGGAACATGAAGTTTTCCTTCATTTACCCAAGAGAATGCCTTCAGTTGTAATTTATTTGGAGAGGGGGAAAAAATTCAGAACTTGCTGAAATAGAGCAGGCCTTGTCCAAAATTACATCCTTGTCACCAAGGAGAAACTTGTCTCAAGGCTCCCAATTATCCTCTTTCAAGGGGGCTTTGGGTAGTCTCATAAATTATGTGTTTTGTTCATTTGATTTTTGTGCAAGAACTGCATACTTGTGAATTTTTTTTCCCCTCAATGGTAAAAGCAATAAAGAAGCAGTAATGAGGAGCTTTTTGCTTCTGACAATATCCGAGTCTTCTTTTTGTGAATGACATTTTAGAATTAGTAGTTAACCGTAGTGTATATTGTCTCATTAACAAGTTTACTGTCAGCTCTAAGTATCTTGTGGAATTATTAACTGCTGTGGCTGTTCAGACTCTTCCTTTGGTGCAGAATGTCTTGTTAGATTGTGAATGTTAATGATCTTCTCTTACTGGAGTGAATGGATTTCAAACTAAATTCATAATTTTAGGAGTTCTTAGCTCTGATGGAAAACTTGCATAAATACTTTTTTTTCACCTGAGTATACGTGATCTGCGTTTGAGTGTGTAGGATTTTGCACATATAAAAATACTGTCCATTCTACGCAGTTAGTTTATATAACTGTATCTGAATTTTTGCATGAACTAGCAAACTAGCTAGTAACTGCTAGCTTCATCTTTTGACCTCTTAAGAATAGATTTATAATTTTTGGGTGGCCATACCTAGTTTTTTTTTTAATTCAAAAATCTTATTTTCTGAATGCATAATTTAAAAGGCTTGAACACATTGCTGCCAATCTCTGTGAATGTAAAAACAAACAAAAACCAAAATCTGGATTAACTCTGTGAGTTTGCTGTGGAGAGTGGAAAGCTGCAAAATACCATTTCATATTGATGCTTAAAACTGTTTAATATATACCTGAAATTCAGCTTTTATTGTTATTACTTATATACTGAAATTATTTATTTAGTGTGTTTGCTCAGTATGGAGGGACTCAGTGGGGTACAAAAGTTGGCACTTTTTGAGCTCTACTCACAAAATAAATTCTTCACATTCGAGTTTTTGGAAAGAGACAGCATTCACAGAAAACGGCCAAAGAATTGTGCATTCTCTGTTTCCTGTGTTCCTTAGGATTTGTTTCCCCATGGTCAAGTTTAAATACGTGCATTAGTATTACTGTACTTCTTGTTCTGGATTTCTTTTGATTTGTGGAAAACATGTAACTGTCATCTCTCAGCTGCTAACTTTCTTGCCTCCTTAATGTTCCTTAATTGTGCAGGCCAATGATCCTACACTGTGTTCTTGATGCCCTCCAAAATACTAGTAACATTTAAATTGGTATTATTGATCACAATTTTTTGTATCATGAAAATAAATAGGATGTTTCACACCTCCTAGATTTCCATAATCTTGTATGGTTCTACTCCCCCCCCCCCCCCGCCCTTTGGCTCGCAATTTTAAGTGACTCTTCCCACTTCCTCCCCAGTGCATCCACACTGTACCAAAGCACCTGAGGCATAAATTTTAGACTACAAAAACATTGCTAGGTTATCTCTATCTGTAAAGCTCCAATTAGAGATGCATTTTACATCTTCAGAGAGTTCTCTGATAGTCTAATTGAGTTAGTAGTTTATATCATTTGCAAATTTGAATGATGTAAACTCACTATTAATATAGAAAGCCTTTTTTCCCATCGCGCAGTGGCAGTTAAATGTATGAATTGGGGATCAGGCCTGGTGGTTTAAAGGCTTACCAGTGGTAATTTTTGAACGTCTATATCATGCAATGGAATGAAGTCTGGAATATTTGTCCTTGGTAATACTCGTGAATGCCTGTAACTTCACACAGGATGACAGAGATGGAGCCTATTAGCTTGGGCAAAGCACTGTGTGAGAATGAATGTAGTGCTTCCTACCCAAGCTGATTCATGCAGTGCTGAGTATATATATGGTGCGAGGTATTGTGGAAAAGGTAGAAGTAGCAGATAAGTTTAATCTATAAAGTACTTCTGTGGTTTGTCTGTAGATTCTCTTTCTGTTAAATGTAGCCTGCGCGAATAACAGGATATGGGCTCAAAGTTACCGTATATGTTGAGTTTGACATGCCCTGAACCACATGGAGTATCAGAGTGGGTGGCTGGAATGGCTGTGCTGTTTGGCCATGTGATTTGTCTTTTTGATCGATACTTTGTTTTTCACCTCAGCTACTGTTTGTAACCCTATCTGAGCAAGGAAAGATTTGTAGCTGAACCTGCTTTGATTCCGATTTTGTTGCGCTACACAAATGCTACTGCAAGGATCCTTGCAGAGAGATGTTTTGTAATAATGCAGAATACATCACTCCCAAGAGGAAAACAAGTTTGGTAAAAAGTGCAATTTTTTTCAGTAAAAGCCTGTTCTACATTATCAAATTCCTAAATGACTTTGGGGAGCTAAGCAGTACATTTTGACTGTCACCCACTGTCTGAATCCAAAACTTGTGTGCAGATTTATCACAGTACATAAGATATCTTCGCTGTGCAAATTGCGTAGTGCTGGGGTATGCATAGAGCACTATGTATGCATAAATCCAAAGGTTACGTAAGTACATGTGCGTTTTCCACTTGTACAACAGGTTAAGCATCTATCAAAAAACAGCACAACTAAATTAGCAGTCTTCCCATTTTTGATATGATGATGATAGACTTAAATTTTCATTTGTCTGTTCTTGTTTCTGTGAAGGATTGTGACAGTGATATGCGGTGCTGAAGAGAGTCATGTTTCAGTTTCCTATATTAAAAGTGCAGCTTTGTTTTGGCTTAGACCAGTGCAGAAATTGTTAGTGTTGGCCGGGTCAGTGGCCTCTAACCTAGTCCTACAGGGTACTGTGGCCTTTTGCTATGTGACAGTTCCTTTAGGCTGGATCCATTGACTGATGCTGCTGTCAGGAGTGAAATCCTCATGCTGTTATTCTCAGTAGGGCCTCAAGGGGCCAAGGATTCAGTTGCCAAGTATTATACAAGAAAAAGGGCTTTGATATATGGGCAGCTTTTGTATTTATATTTGCCTTCAAAGAGTGACTAGCTTCATATACTTTCATAATGCTCTTCCCTTTTTTTTCTTGATAATGGGGGAAAAAACCAGCATCAGAATGCTGAACATTCAACATGTATGAAGTAAATGAATGATAATTTTTGATATTTTACTTGATATTATAACAAACATGGTATGTCAATGTGTTGTCTATAAAACAAAGTACTGAGAGTAGAAGAAAAACATTATTGGTTTACTTGACCTTTGTTTCTGTTTATTTAAATAAGTGATGAAAATGGCACTTGTACTAAAGATTTGACTAGTTAACACAATGTAATGTTTATTCTTATGCTGTTTTGTTTGCTTGTTGTTTTGTTTTTCTCCACTGGCAACAGAATTAATAAATTAAAAGGTTTTAATAATTTAAAGTCATACTTTTCTCAGTTTGTATGTATAGTTCCTGTTAATTAGAATCTTAAGATCTCTGTCCATGCATCAAGGAAATCATATACTCTGGAAGATAAATCTCTAGCGTAGCTGAAGATAGAAAAAAATGATCTTTTAAGTCTTACACAGATCATCAGAGTGAATGAACTCCTCTTCTTGCTTGTCTCATCAGGTCTATAAACAGAAAAGCTTTCTTACCATGCTGGCTTTGAGCAGACATTATCTTTGATAACGTTCTTCTCATTTTAAAATCCTGCACATAGAGCTTTAATGTGTCTTGGTTAAGTTTACTCAAGAACAGGATATACAAAACCTTTTCTTTCTTTCTTTTCTTTTTCCTACTTCTTCTTTCCTTCCTGAAAAAAATCAAACAAGATTCAGCCCTCCTGGAACGAGATACTGTAGAAGATAAATAACTTGTGTTTTATAAGCAGAATCATATGCCATTCTGAGTAGGGGTAGGAAAGTGCTTGTACAATCTGTGCCTTTCTGTCTCTGCCAGCAAATTTTGAAAAGCTGTTTACCTGCTATTGAGGATGTGAATTGTATGTTAGAAAAGCAGCTTAGATCTCTGAAGCCCTGTGGTTATCATTGTCACACAGTAAAATAAAATGACAATATCTATCTTAAATGTGGACTCTGGGTTCTTACAGAAAACTTATGGGGTTTTGGTTTTCCTAGTTCTCTACGTGATACAGTTATTATTTTTTAAATATATATGCTGCATTTTGTTAAGGAGAGGCAACTATACAACTTGTTAACTAACTAGATCAGGCATACCTGTTGCCTATTCTGAAGTAAAGGCCATCTTGTTTTAACAAGATAGGAGCAGGAGGTCTGTATGGAAATGGTGAAAATGCAAGTGATGGGAAAAGTTGTTAATAGCATCAGTCTCATGAAAATGGAAGATACAGATCTCCCTTTTCTCAAAATCAGGTCTAATAATAATTCATGCAGGTTACATGGCATTTTTGCAGATAGTAATTTTTGAGCCACATGATAGATTTAAAAAATGATTTCTTGGACAGTGTCAGATTACCCATGTGAACTTTTGCTCTGTGGGTGGTCTGCCAGCCTGGATTTGAGGGTAGAACTAGAACTTTGCACTTTCTTTCCTCCCACAGCTCTAAACATATTTACACTTTAGAAAAATTACTAATTGGCTTGTGATTCAGCTGACGAGCTGGATACTAGTAATGGGACATTGAAAATACTTATCATATTTATTGCGAATAGCTGTGTTCATGGCACATTTTTGAGTCTGCGGATTGCTGGCTCTAACGAGCTGCTTAAAAAAACACTGTGCAGGACAGTTGCTTCACACATCCTGCAACGGGTTGCTACAGTTCATACTGTATATATGACCAAACACATTTTGAGCCCTGTAACAGGGTATTTTCTCATTTGGAAGAGTTTGCATTTGAATAGGTGAGACAGAAACCAGGTTAAGTGGGAGAGAGGGGAAAAATCTAGTTTAGATTTATGGTGCAGAATTGCCAGCTCTTTCACCATTGCCTGCATGTCATTGTTTTCATGCTTCTGTGGGACCCATCTGTACTGTAGTGTTGTCATAAACTGGTTTGCAGTGCTGAATAATAGGGTTAATGATTACTCTTGCATTTATTCATGTCGCATTTAATTTATTAGGATATATTTATTAATGTAGGGCATCATGATTCATACCACTTATGAAGGTAATCCTTCCCTGCCTTCCACCCACAAGCTCCTTGCTCAAAAATTTCCAAAACCAGTTATCCAAAAAACCCATCTATCAAGTTTTGGAAGGTGGAGTTTTCTGGTAATGAAAACCATGATAGTTTTCAATACATATTTTTGCTCCAGGCCTATGATAAACGTGAGGTAGCTAACCAGTTGCTTATAGCTGACTGTCATCCTAGGAATTATTATTATTGTAACATGCTACTTGCACAAGTACTCAAAAAAACCCTTTTGCATGATTTTAGAAACAATTTTTATTATTGGAGAGTAGGTGTGGCATATTAGTTCTTAATGATTGTACAGTGTAATTATTTCTTTGTTTTGTGACCTCCTTTAGAAAAATAATGATGAGGTAGTGTGGAAGGATCACCTGGATAATTGTGTAAGAAGGCTGGATAACCCCTTAGAGGACACGTGTGTATCTGTGCTATCCAATAGGAATTAAAAGTACACCTGTTCCCTGTAAACACAACCGATCAGTCTTTTTTTTTTCTACCTGCAGAATTGCTCAGATTCACACTTTACATAGTAATATGCTGTCTGAATGACTCACAATCCATGGAATTTGTGCTTTAGATTTCTAACCCTATCTGACAGTAACAGCAAGTATCAAATTGATGTTATATATTCTAACAGCCATCTGAACATTGTACTAACAGATGTGGTATAAGTAAAGCTAGTTAATTCAGCTTTGGTAAACACTTTCTCAGTCAAACTGACAGTATAACCATGCATAGTCCAGCTCACAGTGGTGGCTAAACTGCTTTACTAACAGTGCCTAAGGGGTTAAACATCACAACCAAGTTAGTACAACATGTGGCAAGAAGCCTCACTCAGATGAGCAAATTGGCCAACTGCTCACCTAAGAGAGCTCTTCATTCACAGTCTGAATAGTGTTGTTCAGATGGTTATACTTAGCGTTTCTCTTTTGTACTCAATTTGGCAGTAAATAGATTTACTCTCTCTCCCCCAAAATCTATGTTTATAATTCTTACTGCTGTAACATCTAACTGCCAAATGCGCACTTGATGTTTTTGCCACAACCAGCTAAGCTTACAAGAGACTTACATGCAGCCGTCTTCCCTTTGATGTGTGTGGTAAACTTGCTGCTGTTCAGCATTGTCAGCTTTTTATCTGTAGGTTTTAAAATATGTTGGTGATATCTATGATGTATATAATTTTGGGGCTGAGTATAGAAGAAAAAGGTATACAGGAAAGGAGAAAAAGTTTAGAAACTTTTCTGAAAGTAAGGCTTAGTGGCATTCTTTGAACTGAAATTTACACTGATAATTGTAAAGGTATTTTAACAAACTTAGTGAAACTGCTGTAACTCCACAGATTGTGGTAGTGATTTAAATCTCTTCATCAAAGCTTGCATAAGCCGGATGCAGCGAAGCTGAGGTATGGTTTCAAAATTAGAAGCAATTAAGTTTAAGAGGTAGGAAGTTAATGCACCTCAGTTTTTGGTTACATTACTGATTTAATTCAGCATTGGTCTGTGCTGCTGTTGAAAGGAGTGGTCTTGGTTTTTCCCATCATGTCTTCCCAGTGTAAGTCTCTTATTCCTGCTTTTTTCTTTTGTGCCAGCAGTAGCATTTTTGGTAGGCACACCAGGCCAAGGAATTGGAGTTGATCAGGATTAAGGGACAACTAGGTGAATAAAAAACTAATTGCGTGGTCTGAGCCAGAGGGTGGTGGTTAAGGGTTCATACTGTGTGTGGAGTCCCACAGGGATCTACACAAGGAGCCGTCTTCATCAGTGACTGGAGCAGGCAATGTGGTACCCTCTCATCGTGTTCACAGGTGACACCACACTGGAGGGGGGTGACCAGGTGATATGCTTGAGGGAAGGGCTGGCAGTCAGGGATTCCTAGAAAGCAGGAGGAATGGTCTGTGGAGAGCCTGAAAATATTCAGCAGGGACAAATGCCAAGTCTTGCACCTGGGAAGGAAGAGCCCCTGGCAGGGGTACAAGCTGAGGACAGAGGGGCTTGGGGGAGCAGCTCTGCAGGGAAGGCCCTGGGGGTGCTGGCAGACAGCAACTCCCTGGCAATGAAGTTGGCAGACAGCATCCTTGGCTGTATCACCAGGCGCATAGCCAGTAAATCAAGGCAAGTGATTATCTTCCCTGATTATTCAGCACCCGATTATTGCATCACATCTAGGTACCGCATCCAGTTTTAGGCCCCTGATATGGAAGGTTGCTGATAAATTGGAGCAGGTTCAGCAGAGGCCACCATGATGGGCACTTGTCCTGCTAGGAGAGGCTGTGGGGATTGAGCCTGTTCAGCTTGGAGAAGGGGTGGACTCCCAGTGCCTATGGGGAGGTTATAGAGAAGATGGAGTTGGACTTTTTGCAGTGACTAAGTTGAAACAGGAGTGATTCAGATTAGATATAATGAAAAGCTTTTTGACTGTGATTGGGTTATGTGGTCTCTGTCCTCAGAGGTTTTCAAGACCCAACTGAATAAAATGCTGAGTAACCTGGGCTGACCTCGCAGCTGAGCCTACTTTGAGGAGGAGCTTGTACTAGAGACCTCCTGAGGCCCTCTTCAGTCTGAATTACTCTGTGTTTCCATGGTTCTGTGATCTAGCCAACCTCTAGCTGAAAATAATGCTCAACAGTTTGGTGGCAATAGAGGGAGAACTTTCTTCTTCCTTTTAAAACTGAAGCTTTACTCCTCCCTGAAGATAGCCTTCAGTGTTTAAACTAATGTCTCTTACTTTCTGTTGCAGTAGACGAGGGGAGCACATGATGGGTTGACTTTGTTAAGGAAGAGTAATACATTAGAGGAGTGTAACGTGTTTGCTAGCTCATGGTTAACTATAGAGTGGTTTGAGTCGCATTTAAACGTTTAATTGTCTTTCAGGATTTATTTTTTTTGGTTATTTTTAAACCATTTTATATTAAATGGGAGTACTGTGTTTCTAGAGACTTGCCCTCAGTTTATTTTGACTTTAGTTGTAAAAACAAGAAGTTCCTCCTAGTGGCAAGCTTGAGTCATCACATTATTTAGCTATAAACAGAGACACTGTATACAAAGTTTAGGTGGCATGGACAGTTGTCTCTTCTTCTCACGCTCATTTACACCACCATTTTCTAACAGTGAATCCCACAAATTAAATGGGGGGGGGAGTAATAGTTCATGTTTTTAAAAGTGATTATGCATATGTAAAATGGGTGAGGATTACAGTTTCTTCCCAGTATCCATTGCTTGACTGAGTCAGTTAAGTCTTGTTTACATCAGAGGGAAAAAGGGAAACGGTAAGTCTGCAGCACTGCCACTGAAAGTATCACCATATCACTCTGGTTTTCAGGATCAAAGTAAGTATTTACAATTGCTGGGGTTTTTCCTTTAAATAATGAAATATTTCTTGTAAATCAGGAAAAGTACTACAAAACAGCATTGTCTTAAGCTTCACCCAAGGCCTAATGGGGATTGTGTCAATTTGAAGCTGAACAATTTTAAATTTAATTCTGTTTTCTCTCTAATTTTGGAACGATGAGGCCTGTGTATGTCATCACCATATTGCTCCATTAAAATACGTGCTCACTGAGCCATTGCTTTATTTCTCTTCCTGAGTGCTGAAAATGTGCTTAGCTTAGTGCTACTTTATGATTTCCTGTAGGTATCTTCCATTTCACTCCTTTTGACAGGGTAATCTCTCCTTGGATGGCAAATTAAATTTCACATGTGCTGCAAATCTGAGTCAAAAAGGTGAAGAGATCTCTAAAAGTACTGGAAGTTCATCACTTTTTTTCTAATAGATGTTAAGGCCTGATATGAGCAAAAAACTGGCTCGAAAGCAGTTGTCTAAAGGTTTGTTCAGATGCAGAATTCTTTGTATTGCCATCAAGCAAATTGGTTTTGTATTTGTATTTGCCATCAAGCAAATTTAGTTTTCTTGCTTCTTTATGCTATTCAGTGTTTCCTTCCCTGGTACAGGTTTGTGTTACTGCTGGGGCAAACTATTACTTGTTTTACGAAATGCTAATCCTGCTGTTAGCATTGTTTCTATATTATAACGTAGAAGAAGAAAACTGTAAAATTATCCTGGTGATAAATTATATTGTGTTAAGAGTGGAACTGTTCTGTGTCTGGCCATGGCTTGTTCTACTTATTACTGAGCTTGTCAGGTCATCATGAGTAAAACATATGTGTTTTATTTCTAAAAATACAACAGAAAAAGTTACATTGTTTCACATTTAGGTTTGAGTGTTTTAAGAGATGTGTGTAAGAGATGTTTAATTTCAGCTTCAGGCTCTTGGATCAACACTTTCGTGGTTTATGTAAGATTAGTGCAATAAATATGTGAATCAAGTTCTTGCATTTTTAAATTTTTTTTTTTTTTTTTTTTTTTTTTAGAATTCTTACTCTGAGGGAGGTATTAAGATACTTAAGCATAGGTGTCTAAAGCTGTTATAAATTCTCCGGAAAATCATCTCTGGCTCCCTGCAGCCACTTTAAAATGGCACATATTCTCCTGTGTTTTGTGTGGTATCTGCAGTCAGATGTTTTGGATATGTCAATATAAAATGGTCCCAGACACCTGTGTTTGGACTGCTTTTTGTCAGCTGTTTTCAGATGGTTATAACATAAGATTACATTGCTTTGATATTTTTCAGGAAGGAGAGAGGAAGTAAATAGCCAACAGAACTTTGAACCTGTAGAATACTACAAGCAGTAAATTTATTTAAAAAAAAAAACCCAAACAATAAAGCAACCACTGGCATGTCACTAACATACTGGCATGGTATTTTAAGAAGAAATATTAATGCTTGAACTTTGAAATACAAATGTAGCTTGTAATGGTAATTTACTGTAATAAGCAGTCATAGCTATTAATTGCTTGATACATAAACCTTTTAACATTAATTTCTATTTTTTCTTTAATTACTTGCTTAATTAAAAAAATGTTTTGCTTTTGCACAGATTTTTTTTTTTTAGCTTTATTTATTGTTAGTATTATAGATGCCAGAATAATTCTGAACTGAGTTGTGGTCTGACTTGAACCTGTACATGTGTCAGGTGAGGCTGTGGGGTGTCAGGTGAGACTAGGGGGAATCTTGTTTTAATCTTTGTTTATTCTTATTCTATCTCCCCACAAAACATGCCAAAATAAAGAAGGTGACAGGCAGGGTGGTCTACAGCAAGATAGCCTGAAAGTGGATGGAATCAATTTTGAAGGAGTTGATTATATGAGAGTGTATTGTTTTATGACTTTTGTGGAAAGAACGATTACAAGTGGAATGAGCTACACACAGGCATGATTAAAAAAAATAAAATAATAAAGTGTTGCATTTGGAGAGAACTGTGGTTGCCATGAGGATGCGGGCAGGCTTCATTTTGAAATAGTGTCTGTAGGTTGTTTGTAAAAATGGTTATTGTTGGAAGAGCAGATGAGGTGATCTGTTCTAGGTAGTTACGTGAAATACCACCTAATGCTGAGGTTTCATTGTTTAATTTCTGAGACGTATTTTATAAAGCACACTTGTTTTTGCAGCTGATGGATAATTTAGCAGGCAGAAAATTGCCAAATATTAGAGAAATTATTAAAGTGTCTGTATTTTTGCATACAGTATTCACGTACGCTTTTTGTCCTTTCTGGGAACCTAGAGCAAGTATATATTCCAGTTCCCCATGTCCCAAGAATCCACTAGGAAGGCAGATTTCAGCCATGAAGTTCCCAGAGTAGCTGTTTTAGAGAGCCTGTCATCGTATGACATGTTAGCAACCACTGTGAAAGTTGCTGTTTAACTCTGTATGTGATGCTTTCCAGTATCTGCTTTTATTTCTTCCTTTATGTTCCCAGTTTACAGTTGGTTTAAATCTTTAAAAGGGAATGATTGCCTTGGTTTTATCACATATGAGGTAATACTAGAGAATTTCAGATTAGACTAACTATAAAAGATAGTTTTCAACTGAAAATACGCTTTAAAAAGAACTATATAATTGATGATTTGCTGTTAACAGATGCTATCTTCTAGATTAAATAGTGCTGTCACCTAAAATAGAAATAATTTTAAATCTTATTTAAATATGAAAATAAATGGTATTTGTTGTCAGTATCTAATAAGGTTAACACAATGGAAGGCAGAAGGCTGTTTCAGTTTTCTTAGACTGTGATCGGGCAGTCTTGGACTGCAATTGTGTTTAGTAAATTTTTGTTCATAGAAAGTATGCTTTTCCCCAGGACTTCTGTTAAAGTTTTAGTAATATCAATATCATCAGCAGAAAATCTAAACCAGAACTGGTCAGCAAGCAATAGCCACCCCCAAAGAAAAAACCAGATGAAAGAAGATGAAAAAAGAATGAGTAATGTTGTCAAGATTGTTCTTACAGCTGGGTAAAAGACATTAACTCTTAGTACAGTAGGAGAGGAGCATAATTTTTTCAAGCGTTTAAGTAGATAGTATAGAATTCAAAATACTTAATATTCTGTCAAGTTACATAAACTGTACTCTTGTTAAACTCTTCTTTGAAATACTAAGGGAGGTTGCTAAGGGGTGGGGGGTATGTCAACTGAAATGGCTGCAATGGTGTTACGCAGCAGAGTTAATTTCAACCTACGCTCTGCTTCTCTGCAGAAGAAGTTGAAGAAGAGTCTGAAACTACAATTGAGGTTGATTTGACTGATAAACAGAAACATCAGTTGAAGCACAGAGAGCTCTTCCTTTCTCGCCAGTATGAGTCCCTTCCGGCAACACATATCAGGTAAGAAAAAGTAATTATCTGTGTATTCTGTTGAGGTGGATTGCCTGCCAGTAGCCTACCTGCTTGAACACTTCAGCCTTTACCTTGCAAAAGGGTGTGATTGATCACAGCTGAGTTGTGCTAGGTTGTCCCATGAACTACTTTGGAGCTGCCTTTGGTTTTTCCTTCTCTTCATGTTGGAGCCTTGGAAGGGACAAGAGTCTCAGAGCTCTGGCTTGCCAGTTAGAGCATCCGTTGATAATGTGGTATAAAGTCAGTCCGTTCCTACTTTAGAAGAGTTGGGTTTTTTTTAATTATTCTGCTGGCCAGAGGAACTTCGACCGTTATGCCTGCCCAGGGAAACCACAGATGGGTTTGGAAAGGAGACAATGACTCAGTGGTCAGATGTGCAATTTAGGGCTGCACACATTTAAAAATAAAATTACCCCAGCTTACTGCAGTAAATGTGAAGGAGTCATGATTGAGTTTGGCTAAATGTTGCAAAAGCATTTCAAGTGTTGTTTTAAATTGCCCTAATGCTGATGGAGGAAGAGGCTTGCTAAAGCTCAAAAAGGGCTTGTTGATTTCTTCCTCTAAATGATGTAAGCACTCACGTCATCTTCTATTCAGCAATCAAGCGAATGCTTTTTGTGTTGGGGGGATGATGTACCTAGAAATGGAAAAGAAAGAGCACAGTGACAGGGAAGAGTGTAGTAAGTGTAAAACAAGGGCTCTTAACATTGCATTCTGAAGGAATTTTTGTTTTCTCATTACATCCAGCTCCCCTTGGCCATTTCAGACTAGAAGCTGCCAAAAAAAAAGTGTGTATGCTCCAACAGGAGAAACACTTTGTATGTGCATATGTATTTTCTGTCTCATTGGCAAATGTGTGGTTTATCTTTCTCACTGCCAACACAAAAACTGGAAGTTGGAAATTTTTGTTTTAATTTCCTGTGCTTGATTCAGCTACTTGTTCTCTGACTTCGAGAAAGTCATTTAACTGTCAAATCTCTGCTTCTCCAGCTATAGCATAGAGATAATAATCCTGCACAGTTTCTTTCACTTATTTTGACATTTAGACACTGAAATAAGGTATTCTCTTCATAGAGAGAAGATTACGTGTGAGAAGACATTTACAGTGCTTCTTCTAGCTCAGGGAGCAAATACAATAGAGGTTCTCCAGTACATACTTCACAAAGAAGCAGAAAAACACGTGAATTTGTAGTACATGCAGCACTGCACAGCAGGCAGATGCAGAGTGACGACTTGCATCTACTTTTCAGAACAGATGAATGCTGTAGGGCTGTGCTGTCATGTGTTGCTGAGACCTTTACCAGACAAATTCTGAAACAAGCTTAATGTAGTCTAATGACATTTTAACAATCTTAACTCCATTTTAAAAAGAAACAAGAATGAAAATACACGGCAAAATATTCCTTGTTTGGCTTTTTAACTTGTTAATGTTCAGATTCTGTGATTCTCAATAATTCTTATTAGTTAGCCTGCCCTGCGAAGGAGGAATGTTGTGAAGGTGCTACTCCTCCAACTTTCTCCCATCGGTACTCCAGAATATCCAAGGATGGAGATTCCACAGCCTCTCTGGGTGTTGGTTCCAGTGTTTGACCACAATTGTGGTGCACATTTTTCTCCCATCATGTAACTGGGATTTCCCTTGTTGAAACTTACTGTCCACTGCCTCTTGTCCTATCACTGTGCTTCTCAGAAAGGAGCCCAGCTCTGTCTTATTTATATATCTTTTCATTAGGTAATTGAAGACAGCAGTAGGATTTCTCCCTTTAGTTGTCATACCTTAAGAGGGAACAAATCCAGTTTAGTATCATCTGCAGACTTGCTGAAAATGTATTCAGTTAACTTGTTCAGATAATAAAGATGTTAAACTGTTTGTGCCAGTATCAGCACTTAGGGGGATGCCCCCAGTAACCAGCTGCCAGCTGGACTTTGTACTACTCACTACAATCTTTTCAGCCTGGTGGTCCAGCTATTTTTTTTCCAACCTTGCTGTTTACTTACCTAGTCCGTATGTTACCAATCCTGTTAAAGGACACTGTGGAATGCACTGCAAGCCTTGCTAGAGTCAGGGTAGATGACATTCACTGCTGTCACTGGTCTACCAAGCCAGTCATCTCCATATAGAAAGCTAGCAGATACTCATGCAATGAAAGTCTGAGTAGCTCCATTCTGTGGGCCTTTGCTCTTACCACCTGCAGTTTTAGCCCCTAGATAGGAACAATTGGCTTTACAGGAGAAAATAAATGGTACAGTGGAATAGAGCGGAGAATGGAGATCAGTTATCTCAAGAGTGAGAATACAAAAGCTCAGTCCCTTTGGAAGGAAGAGGAGAAAGCTAAAAGTAATTTTAAGAGAATCAAGGAAGCTGAACCATCTATGGTTGCTTTTGGCAGCTACAGATCTTGAACTTTTACTGACATCTTCAGCCAAGAAAAGAAACTGAGTTTGGTTGCCTTTCTGCTTGTACTTTAAGGGAATAAAATTATATTACCTGGTGTGGTATGTTTTTATTTAATTTTTACTAGTATACATTCACTGCTTTTGTTTCATCTTTCTTAACTTTACTCTTTTTATGTTTTTTAAACTGAATGGCAGAGAAAATTACAGTCCTCTGTCTGAAAAACCCTATGACTGAGATTACTATATTTGTAATTGTGAATTAGAATAAAAGTAATGTCTCATTTATACACCTGGTGCCACTACTTTATAGTTCAGATGCCTTGCAGTTATTTTAGCAGGTTAGATTTCCTTGTGCAAGTCTAATTCTGAAGCTCTTTGGTCTGTAATGTTGAGTTTTGAATAATTCTGATGTAATTTGTTTGCTTTTTAATTACTAAGTACAGTTTCATTCCTTATTCTCATGCTTTTTATTTTGCTATATACTTTATATATAACTCTCTTGAGATATAATTTGTTTTGTTATAAATAATGGGATTTTTTAGACTTCACCTTGGTTCCCCTTTACATTAGGTGTCACTATGCCATTTTAGTAGCTTTAGGAAATGGTGTAAGTTTTGACACACAAAAAAAAAAGCCAGATTTAGAAAAGAATTGGAAGTGGGTAGTATAGTAGTAATTAAACATGGCAGTGCTGCCTTGTATACAGTGTTCTGCAGTGGAATGTATTTAAGAAGGTATAACTGCCTAGCTCAGTGCAGCATCATTCTGGAGTGGTGGCATGTGGTACAGTACAAGCTGATTGTACTAGTTTGTGTCTCAAAGACAAGGCTTGTTACCTTAGTGCCTACTTGTCAAGTTACAAGTGAAACTATTACCTCCCCTATCTGCTGAAATGTGTAAGGTTAGAAGCACCCCTCCTTCCTTCCTAATTCCTGCATGTTACAGATGCTGTTTTGCCAGGCACTGTAATCTCCAGATGTCCTCGTAACAGAGTTATGCTGCCAGCCAGGCTCGCTGAACACTCTCCTTCATTAATGTCACAGAGTGAACGCACCCAGAATTCATGCAGATGGCTCCTGTAAGCAATGCCAGTCCCAGAGCGGGGCTGAGTTGAACCAAAGTGCTGTGTACTGTGGGTTTTCAGAGATTTGAGCATTACCAAACATAGTATTTTGGAAAGGCATGTGAAGGTGCATGGGAAGAAAAAATGCTGAAAGTTGTCATAAAGGTGAAATTGTTTGCCAGTGTTGTAGAATTCACCATAAAACTTAGCACGTGGTGAAATGGGTTCCTTGTATAAAAATCTGCAAAGGCTTATCTTGTTGGAGAGATGCACTGGGTTGTCTGACTTGGGCTTTACATTTATTTTTCATTCGTAAGGTCTCAAGAGTTAACAGGTGAGAAACACATTTAGATTGCAGTAAAAGATTGCATTAAATTCTAACATCCGTTGTAATTGCTTTTAAATTTAATACTTCATATGAGTTGTGTAGAAGAACTTATTGATCCATCAGGGTTCCTCTTGCCATTTCATTATCTTTGCTTAGTTCTTGTTTGCTAATAACTGTCTCAGTATTGGGGTTGTGGGTTTTTGTGTTTGTTTATTATTATTGTTATTGTTGTTGTTATTATTTATTGTTATTATTTAAAATGTTTGGAAAGCATATGTAAGCCAAGCATTTTCAGATGTAATAAAATCAGGTGTGAATCTTTTGGGCTGCTCTATACTACAGTAACAATTTAAAAAAAAAAAAGAAATATGAACTCATTTATGCAAAATAAAAAGAGACTTCTATACAGACTATTTGACTAAAGTCAAAACAGCTTGAGGATGGAGAAAAGTTTCAAAAAGTAGTGGCCATTTGTGAAGGGGAAAGAGGATTTCAAATATATAATTAGATTTGGTTGCCATCATGTTGATGATTTAGTTGGTTGATACAGTTGTGTGGTTTTTTGTTAGGGTTAAAGAATAAACTACTATGTCAAAATTTTTTCTTAGTTACAGCAGGGTGATAAATATTTATCTTGAGTAAATAAAAATGAAATCTGCTAGATTACTTCTCTTCTACAGTCCTTCTGGTAAGTTAGAGTTTGAGTACAAGTTTTTAAGAGTCCTTCCCTGGGACCAAAGAAGAGTGGTGTGGGATTGTCATAACCTCTTTGGTTGCTCTTTTACCTGATTCAGGCCACACAATTTTGTGCAGTGACTGTTGACATGATCCCAGCTGTTTGCGCTTGAATTAAATTGTGTACTTCAGTGAGACATCCATGCTTGATTGAAAACTTTCCAAGTGATGGATAGTTTACTATATTCTTTATACTTTTATAAGTTGCTAATTATGTGTTTTTGTACCAGTCCACTTTTTTTTTTTGTACGTGCAGGGATTCTGGTCACATAGTATTTTTTTTTTATAATTTTTTTTTTTCTCCTGGAGACCGTGTTTTCACTGAGTACTTTTTGCTTTCCTTGGACACAATTTCAAGACGCTGAAATTCTGGCTGAGCTTGATTCCTGGACTCAACATGTCTGTGTATGATACCTGTGCCTGTCATTATGGGAATTATTCAAATACTGTAATAAATCTACACCCTAATCTTTAATGGGGAGTATTTATTTAATCTGTCATTGAATGAACTAAGTGTTTCTTGTATTTCTTAGAGGATTATATTCGTTGCTTGGCATCAGCAGCAAATTCAAGTTTTCTATATACCTACGGCCTTAACTCAGAAAAACTTTCTGAACTCTAACTCTGAAATCTTCAGTTCTTTCTAAGTTAGGAATCCTTTTCATACATAGTCTTTATTTAAAAAACAAACAAACCAGAAAACAAACAAAACCAAACCAAAACCAAACCCCAAAGTATCTTAAGGTGCTCTTGGCTTGGTTCTTACTTCTGTTCCCACACAGAAAGGACTTAATGAGCCTTTTAAAGATTGTGATTGCATAAGATCATTTTATTAAAAGCTGATTAATATGATTGGGAGAAGGTGAATATTTTTGTGGAATGCCTGTGCTTGTCTGACATTAAAGGGCTTCTAAATATTCTGATCATGAGAAAAGTTGTTTAATTTTTATCATGAAATTTGGAGCTTCTGCATATTTTTACATGTAAGTATACAAAAAAGTGTACTCGTACTTCGAAAGTATCAAGGTATAAGAATCTTGATTTCCCTCAGTTCTGAAATTGTTCCCTGTATTAGTTCATACACTTTTACTCTTCCCCCGCCCCCCGTATTTTTTGACATCATTCTGATCAGTAATGCAGTCCAGAACACGATGTCGTCTTTTTTTTTTTTTTGGTTGGTTTTTTTTTTTTTTGAGTTTGGTATTTTGGGGATTTGTTTGTTTGTTTATTGGTGGATTTGGGTTTTGTTTGTATGTTTGTTTGTTTTGTGTTAAATTATGCCCTAGCTCCTGGGTAGACTAAAGTAACTTTGGTTGGTACCACTTCGTAGACATACTGGAAGAAGTAACTTAAGTATGTGCAGTTTATAAAAACATGCTGTGCTTACAAACTGCCTATAAGAGCATGATGCTTTTTAGATGCATAAGAAATGACTCAGTTTTATCATACAGCTTCCTTTGTGCTGTGCTTTCTTCTTCATGATCTCATCAAGACTCACTAATATTGCTATTTCAAACAACTAAGGTGTCGAGAAATACTTTTTTCTGAATGTGGGATTCCTTCATGTAAAACACACCAAATGGTCTGAAGCTCAAGACAGATAAGGCAGGTCATTTTATAGAAGAATTGCTGTGACTTTTTAAGGCATGGCACCTTAGGTTTTAGTGGTATTACCACAGGATTTCTAGTTTTGGCATTCTTGGCAAACTAGAAGTTTCTGGAGTATGGGGGGGTATGCCTGTACGCATTTATATACCTCTTGTGTGTGTGTATATACGAGATACAAATTTTAGCTAATTTTTAAAAGCTTTCTTTGAGCCTTATAAGCCTGACTTATTTTCTGGCATAAATCAGACTGGATAAGGAATGAATCTGCTTTGCATAGGTATGTGCTTACCTGATGATTTGGATTGTTAAGAAAGGAATTCTTCCTTTCTGGATTGAGTTTATTTAGAGCAAAGGGACTTTTGAAGCATGTCTGATTTTTTTTTTTCTTCTTTTTTTCTTTTCCAATAGAATTTGGAGAATTCTTACATGAATTAAGATGAAGATTCAGTCTAGGCCGAATCTGTTTTTTCAGATGTGGTCAGTAGCCAGAACCAGTAACAGTATAAGAAAAAATATATTTATCGGTAGAAGGTTGTCACTTAAATACCTGAAAATCAGTACATACTTCCCTGTGGTGACATAATTATGAAGTAGGAATCTTTCATGTGGTGCAAAACTTTAAATTCAGTTGCATGGAGTGACGTGCATTGCTTCTGAGCTGGGTGACTGTGTAATGCCACAGTGAAAAATCATTCCTAACTAGCCTCCTGTGTTTTTGTTCAATACTTGTGCATTGCTGCTGCTGTGCTAAAGGGTAACAATTTTTTTACTTTTTAGCATGAATTAACCCCTAGAGGAAAAATATCAGTGACTTGAGTTTCTTATAGTAGTTTATTGAAAGTATACATACGGTTATGCTTATTTTGAGATATCAAAGCATGTAGTTTTACTGTGCCCAGACCAAGAAAACATTTACCTCTCTCCGTGGCACTCAGTGCATTGTTCTTTCTACTCAGGGTTTTCTTGTAGACCCTTCTCAGCTACAGAACACAAGATTCAGACAGTAATGTAGACTGGAACAGTATTAGTGTAAATCCGGTTTTAAGTGATAATGTGTTGAAGCTTGTTTAAAGTGTGTGTATGTTCATAGATCCATACATTGACCTTTTAACATTTTCTGCAACTATTAAGGTGAGATCTTCTGGTAGAGTTGTTGGATACTTTGGCTCTTTGGCTAACAGCGTAGTAGTTTAAGCATATAAACTGTGTAAATTGTTACAGAATGCGAAGTCTCCTTTAATTTTGTCTTTTGTAAATTTGTTTCACATTGGGAATGCTTTTTCCTGTTTAGATTGTGACTAGACAATGGTGGTGAGAACTATATAAAAGTTGGAACCTTGAGAATAAAATTTGAACATTATCTACAAATTACTTTTAAATCCATGTCAGTTGTACATGATTGCTCCAAGAGACTGCCTTTAAATCTTACTAATTTTAAGTGTTCAGAAAGAGCACTCCAGTTCTAATTTTTTAGGCTGGAGTCTAAAACTAAATTTTTTGACTAAAAGCCATGTGCAGGATAAAAAGCATGGGCCATCCATATGATCTATGCGTATGTTTAGATGCGAGGCATTTACTGGTTCATTTAGATGTACATAAATCAATTTGGTGTGCATTCTGTTCTTAATTTTATTTGATCAAGAGTGTGTTAATCAGGGAATATCAAGTTTATTGATGTATCTTTTGGCCACAGATATACAAACTTGTAGTGTTTGGGGGATTGGTATCGTTTTGTTGGAGACACAGATCCCAGTAGTATTCACCTATCAAATGTTTTTTGTTCTGTTTTGGTTTTTTTTTCCTCATGTTAGAGATGGCTCTGTAAATGAGCAGAGCCAAATTCAAGCCAATTAAATATGAATCAATACAATGTAGATCTTTCTTCTGTCAATTCTAGTTATTGATTGAGTATTTTAAAAGTTGAACTCTAGTTAGGGGTCTGTTGCAGATTTAAATTACTCTGACGATGCTTTTATTTTCTTGGTTTTAGTGTTATGCAATAGCTTGCTCTCCAGTTTAAATATCTTTGCAATCTGGAGAACTTGAAATTTGCTATAAAGGCTTTGGTACATGCATCGTTCTGTGCCCCTTAAACTGCGCTTAAAGTAAAATGCATAAGTACTCTTAGTGTTGGCTTCCCATAACTGGGGAATCAATTTAATATAATTAGCAGAAGCTCTTTGGACTCCACCGTTCCTAGTCTGTGATTTGGTGATCATCACTGCAATTTAGACTCCTTGTAAGGGATCAGGACTTGGCTCAAAGTGGTTGTTTGATTGGAAATCTTCAGAAAACTTTCCCACTTAAGACAGTTGAGGAAAAACCTTTTTTAAGGTAGCTGTCTCCTCCTGTACTCCATATCTGGACCCTTTTTTCTCCCTTCTTTCCCTTTATGCAGAATATGGGAAAGGTTACTCCTGAGCAATACTCCTGCACAAAACCTTTCTACCCTTCTTCATTATGCACCTTCTTTTTAGTTCAGTCTCTGGTTCTTGTTGAAGTAACAACGTATGTTAAATAAGATTTTCCTCACAAACTTAATATTTCCTAATATTCTCTCCTGTTATTTTATTCTCAGACTGTCTAGCTAGTGACTCACTTCTGTGTTCCAAATTGCTACTGAGACACCAACATTTCTTGATGAAGATCAGCAAGAGACAGTTGGTATATATGTACAGAATTATCCAACATCATTCCGTCATATTCAGGAGCGCAGTTAATAATTGTTAATAGCAGAATTTTAAAGTCTGGGATCATGCCTGTATATATTATTTTCTTTCTTCAACTTGTATCTGAATGATGAAGGCATATCAATTTTCATTGACTTGCTCTGACTCATCAGAGCAATGAGTTCTGAGGGTTCTTACACTGCATCAATCTCGCCCAGACTACATCTACCTTGCCATAGGAAACTCACATGGCATAATACCATACCCAGGAGGTTGCCTTTTCCACTCCTGTGGTTTGTCCTGGTTAACAGGCACCAAGTGTTTTGTTTCTTTTGTAATTTCTTTCTGTAATTTTTGTTTATATACCTCCTGTCCCAAGAAATCCTCATTAAAATAAGATTTGTATCTCGTGGGCTTACTCGTCTGGTGAAAACATGAAGAAATTGCCTGCAAGAGTAGCACATAAAAATTTTAAAAGCAGACAAGAGCTTTTAACAAATGAGAGTGAAAGAAGGTGTAACATGAAAACAGCTTTCACATGGTTAATGCTTTGAAGAAAGAAAAAAGTTATGAGTTGTAGTCTGGTACCTAGGACAGAGGGAAGCAACTGAATCCGGAGTGGTTTATATGATAGAGGCTGGTAATACCATGAGCATATATACAGGTGATCTTTGTTGTCTCCTTTTACTGCAAGACCTCTAAATTACTTTTTATTGCTGACTGATTTTATAATATAACAAGTTTTGCTGGTATTGTTGTCAGCTCAATGGAAGAACTTCTTATTTGTGACCAGTTTAAATACAAAGTACATCTAAGAGCAGAAAGGATTCTGAAGGGACAGTTTAGTCTCATCAGACTTAAATTGTAACTGAAAACATAAAAGCTAACTTATTTTTTGTTTGCTGTTATTTGTACATTGCTGAGGTATCTGAAACTTTCCCTCAACATTCGTACAAGATAAATTTTGCCTAATTCTGTAGGAAGTAAAAAATATTTTTCTGAATGTTTTTAGTTTGAGAAAAAGGTCAAAACCAGATATGTAATCTTAACATCATTGAGACCTTCTCATGCTATTTACTAGTAATTCACCCTGTTGATACCAGTTAAGTCAAGAATGCTGCTTGGTGGAGGAATACAGCTTAAATCAAAGAATTAGAGTCGGATAAGAAGAAGAAAGTTTCATACCTGAATAAATATTTGACATCTCTCCAGTTTTTAATTTATTTTTTTTTTCTTCCATGAAAGCTGGGTAATTAGTAATTTTTACCTTAGTTTGGTTAGTTCTTGTGACACATTTCAGGCAGGAGACTCCACCAATAGAACAATGACACTATGGCATTATACTCTACCACTCTAAATAATACTCAAAACTTTCAGAAATCCTGGTGTCTGCAAAGAGAGTATCATTTTATTTTGGTGTGTAACTGATTTTACAATCTAGTAAATGTAGTTTATATTCTCTTTCATTTGTCTCTGTAGGTAGGTAACTAGCTAGGTAACTAGCACCCCCTTGCTTCTCTTCTATCTAGGTTAGAATAGTCAGATTTTATCCTGTTACATTGATTCTTTATTTGATATAACTCCATCTGTCCCAATTATCTGAAATTGTTTAAAAACATTAATGAACAAACTTCCAGAACACTGTGAGGAGGAGAATATTACATTTAAATCTGGCGAAGCTCTGGATTTTTGCATACATGCCTTAGAGAAAGAACTCCAAGTCTTGTTGTAATGTGGTTTAAACCACATTAACTTTCTCTCCAGGGCATTTTGATTATTAGTATTGGAAGAAAAGGTGAAAAGTGCGGTGGTGGTTGGAGAATATTGAGGGACATAGCACTGCAAATCTGTATTCACTAAAGTTCTTTCCTAGGCATCCATGATTGAGAGATGCCAGAGACAATATAATGAGCTAGATGCTTGGTTCAACGCTGTAGACAGTTTACAGTAGGCTGAGAGGATTTTCCTCTGATGGAAAAAAAGAGAAAGAGGAGATAGACAAATGGTAGGCTTTTATACATTTGGAAAAAAATTCTAAATAATTTGTAAGAAGTATTGCAGGTTTCTAGATTATAGAAACTGGTAACTGTAATATAGATTATTTTTCCTAATTGTGACTCTATGTAATTTACCTGTTTTCAGTTTTGTTGGTTTTTATTTTTCATTTTAATATGGTACCTACTACTGTATGCCTAGTATTGTCTTTTTTGAGACTGTAGTCTGTGCATGTGAGATACCATATATGCATATAAAATGTTACGTGTGTGTGTGACTCCAGCCATTAAATGATTAAAGTGCTGTGCAAAGAAATGTAACATTGACTAGAAATTCACTCACTCGGAACACATGCTGGGGGATTAATCTTGTCTCTTAATGAAATAAAACAAAATTCTTTAAATTACCAGCAATAAGGTATAAGGTCAGTCAATAAAATACTCTTGCAGTCGCAATGACAGTGAAGGAATGCTTCTGTAATAATTGGAGTTAAATAAGTGTAGGCTGTAGTGGACAGAGCATACTAGAGGTATATGGAATAGAAGGAAATTGGAAAGGTAAACTCCTGTTTAGCCTTGAACACTAAGAAAAGCATTAAAATAAAGTTGACAAACTGACTTAATGGTACAACATATAATTAATTTTTAGAAGCGAATGTTGTGGAATTATCAAGGCCAAAAGCTTCAAAAAACATTCAAAGACATGGTCGGGTATAGAGAAGGTTTCCTACTTCTCTGCTGCAGGAGTCTTTTCCTCTGCTGTTGTGTATTGTGCTCAGATTTTTCTCGCTGATCTTCCCACCTTTTCTCTTTGGTCGTGTGGTTCTCCTGAGAAATTCAGGAGGGTGTATACTGCAGACTTAAGTGTGGTTTAACCCCATTTCCTATGATGTGCAATGGCAATGAATAAGATGTTAGCTGGTTATGTTTGCTTAATGATCAGCTGTTAACAATTGGCATCTAATGCTTATGGTTGAGCTTAACAGTCATCGTTCACTGAAATGAATGATGGTTTTTACAATAACTCCTTTGGTGTTATCTTAAAATCAAGGAGGTCTCTGCAAACAATTACCCTTTCTATATTTGTGTGCTGGTCTGTTCCATGGGAGAAGGGTGTTCTGGGCAGAGGTCATATAGCTATATGTATAAGGCCACTGGAACCTCCTGGTAAATACCAACTAAACTGATAGAAACGGAATAAAACTTAGGTGCATGAAACACAAGGTGATGTATAAGGGGTAATAAATATATATTATTATAAAATAGTAGTTCAGTTGAAAATGATAGCATAAAAACACAGTTGCTAGAGAGATGATTCAGCACACTTTTAACATTTTTCCTCCAAATCTATATGTGTTTCTTTAAAATACCATTTGTTAAAAATAATTCTGCAGATTACTTGCAGAGGACTCAGAGGCAGAGGAATTTGAGGCCAAAGGGAATGTTGGGGGAGAAGGGGGTGAGAAAGAGGGGAGAGAAAGGTGTGGGGGTAGTGGGGTCAAACTCCCATTGCGTTATCTACACGTTATACATGGGCAGCTCTGCATCACTACTGAATAAAGGGAAGCTTTCTACTGGCAGCCTGCACAAAATGTGGTAGTTAACATTTTTATGCGGCCATAGAGAAATGAATATAATTCCATGCTTAATTATTAGAAATAATTCCATTAAAAAAAGAAAAATACTTTATTTTTACAGGCCATTGGTAAAACCTTATATTGTTTCTAGTTTGGGTTATTTTTTTCACATTAGGCATTGAATTTACTGGAGATAAGTCACTCGGAGGTGGTACTTCATTCATCCAGGCCTTTTTATTAATTGTATGTGTATTTATTGTTTGCCATAGTACCTCTTGTTCTTTCATTGCTTCTCTGTTTCCCAGTTTGGCAGAATTCCGATGTATTTGAGTGCTTAGGTCAGTACAGCCATTAATTTTGTTATTTTGATATTAATTTTGGTATCTTAAAAGTATGACAACGTGCATTTTATTATATTTTTAATGTGGAAGTTTAAAGCATAACGAAATCATTTTCTTGCAAATAACTTTTTGACTTAATAAAAATGCGAACTTTTTACAAAGTAACAGTTCTTCCTTATGTTTGTTTAGGGGAAAATGCAGTGTTGCTCTTCTGAATGAAACAGAATCTGTGTTGTCATATCTGGAGAAAGAGGTAAGATGTGACTTCTATTTGGGTAAATATTGGGATGGGTTTAAGGGGATTTTACGGCTGTATTTTTAATAAATGGGCAAACAATACTTTGAAAATATTTTCTTGGTAAGTTAGAAAAAATATGTTGTTGAAAACACTGATTTTAAAAATGTTATTTGATAAAAACTTAATTGACACTCTTAAATGATGGTTTTATTATGAGTATGGTTGTATTTAGAAAATAAGTAATGCAAAGTAATTCCTATGGTATCTTGCAAAAGAAGAACATACAGACTTTTTCCTAGTGGATGCTCAAGGGGGAATTCACATGGCTCTTCCCTGCCCCCCTCCCCCCCAAATGTTCTAGAAAGAAGAATCTTCCATAGTCAATGGACAGAGAGAGCAAGAGAGGCTCCTATAGAGGGCAACTTAGCATAGGACTTTAATTTTAAGGGCTCTGAATTATTGTATGGAAAGTATCTCCTCACCTTTCATTTCCTGTGGAAGGAATTGTATTGCAGAATACCTTCAAAATAAATATATTTTTCTTTGGAGTGTCTTAATATAACATGAGGTAGACAGTGCTTTTTAGCTGAAATTAGCATGGCTTTATTTAAATTTCTACACCAAGCCCACTGATAATCAGTAAAAATGTTTCTGAACACAAGACTTGCCCTATACTTAGATAGCTGTACCAGATATACCAATACTATTTTTCTGTAAGCCCTTTTCAGACAATGACAGTGTTTTATGCTTTTTTGAGACTAATTTATAATGCAGAGTCATTGTGGTAGAGATATTTATGAGAGGAAACATACTAAATTCAGAAAGCAGCTAATATTAATTGTTTTCAAATCCATTGATATATTTTTTTGTGTATGAATCTCTTCATTACTGCGCTGTTCTGAAATAACTGCTAGCGATGAGAGAAGCTTCAATTAGCCATTTAAAAGTACTCATGAAACATCTGCATTATTTAAAATAAGGATTAATGTACAAAACCTGTGCTTTGTAAAAGTGTGCAGGGGGGGCTACTCTAATAATTTCCAAAAGGAAGGTGATACAGGTCTACAAACTTAATTTTAAAAATCATTATGCTGTTGCAAATGTGTCTTCTTTTTTAGGATACCTTTTTTTATTCATTGGTGTATGATCCTTCACTGAAAACGCTTTTAGCAGACAAGGGAGAAATCAGAGTGGGGCCTAGATATCAAGCAGATGTGCCAGATATGCTTGCAGAAGGTAAATGTATGATCTTTGATTAGTCAAAAACATAAATCCTCATCTTGCATTATTACTTATGCTGACTTTCTGAACTAAACTAATCAGCACAGAGGCAGAGAAGGTAAAATAGTAGGTCTTAGAAAACAGACAAATACCAGTAGATATTACAAAGAAAGAAAAAAAGGATACTTGAATAGCTGTTGAAAAGACATTGTCCACTTCCAGTTTGTGCATAACGCAATTTAGGCCTTCAGTGTTTGTTTATTTAATTGTATGGTCCAGTTACTTCTTTGATGTTACGCCTCATAAAAAGATGATGTTGAGGACCAACCCAATTTGTAGAATAATAACATGGTAACAAAGCAAGTGAAAAACATATTCTTTTACTCCCTATTAAAACAGGCTCTGCATAGAGAATGTGTGTCTTTATGTCTTCTTATTTTAGAATACTGGCTTCCATCAAAGCATCTTGTCTGTTGTAGCAGGACTGAAACAAATGTTTCAAGTCTTGGCATATCTTTAAAATCACCGGTATTTTTAAAATTTTATTTCATTTCTTTATAAACTAGCACAACTACTTGTGCCTTAGTATTTTGCTACATAGGAGCTTTATTCTTTTAAAGAAAATTTCAAGTACAATATTTATTTAGTATTTGGATGTTATTTAAGAAGCATGAGCAGCTGTGTCTTATGTTTGCAATAATATTTACTTAGTAAATTTTAAAATGAGCTCGTTTGGTCAGTGAAATGGGCACTCTACACTGAGTGCTGGCAAAAGAAAAAGTTTCCTGAGACATATCTAGACATAGATACTATTTTCAAGAATCTTGGTATTTATTCCTTAATAAGATTATGTTACAGGAATATCACTTGCAGTAAGTCAGAGGAGTTCTGAATGCCCCAAATATGTATATTTGTAACCTTAAATGGTGTGTTTTCCATTTGTCATGGGCTGCTTTTTTTTTCTGCTATACTTTTTTTTTTTTCATGCAAAATAAGCATTATTTCTACAAAGCTTATTTAATAAACTGTATAAAACAAAAATGATTTCAATTCTGGCAAGTGGCAGATTATTTTACAATGGATGCTGTTTAGTAGCTCACCTGCATTATTATTCTGAATTTTATTTTAATATCCAGAAATAAACTATAGGAAATCTTTTCCAGATTTGTTTATAAGGCATACAGACTTGTTTCAGAACAAGTTTATGACTAGAATATGATACACTGCTATTCTTGCTGTAAAATATGCCTCTCATAGGGAAACAAATAATTATGTAGACATTCATATGCTCAAGAGGAAAGCTTCCCAGAGGACTAAGAGAAAATGACTGTCTCAGTGTGTGTATCAGGTAGCCAGGAAGTACTGATGTACTTTTGAAGTAGCTGGTTGAATTGTTGGGTTTTCAGGATGAGCTGGGGTTGTCTGCCAGGCAGGAAGTCTTCTCCTACTGAATACTGCTACTTAAATTCTTAAAGACAGAGTCTGATTATGGAGTAGAGAATACTACATATAAAATAAATGGTTTTCCTGTGGAAATTTTACTCATTTTTTTTCTAAAATTAAATTCTGTATTTATTAAAAGTTAAGTTACTAAGTTCTTCTGGAGTGTGACTTTGAGTTAAATCCTTGATTCAGTTAAATGAGTAGAAGATCTTTTTCTTATATCATGAAGACAGGATTTCACTGTGTGTTACTGTCTTGTTTTTCTCACATCCCATTAATCCCCAAAGTGCAATAAGTGATACAGTCTTCTTGCAGTCTTTAGTAGGCAATAATAGTCCATCAGTTATTAAGGTTCAGAAAAACCAAGTTGCCCACAAACCAAAGATCTGGTGGTATACAGAGCACTTCTTTGGCAGTTTCTCTGGATTAATCTGCACTTATTTCCAGTGGGTGGTGGAAAAAAGAGTTTGGTTTTAGGAGGATAAAACTATCTGAATTCTTGTAGTTTTGACTGATTGTTATCTAAATGTTTCTGTAGCCTTCTAACCTCCAAGGAAGAGAAAAAGATGATTTAGCTGTTACTGTGTCTTTATGCAAGCTGACAGCCTGAAAGTTAATCCATTCACTGTCAAGCCTTTTCATTCATGAAAACAAATCTAAACAATGTTTAAAATTAACAGAATGAAATACATATGTTTGGATTCTGTGAAGATTTCTGAATCTTGAAATAAATTTTTCAGCCTGTATTTTTGAAAGTGGCTAATGATCTGTATGTCCAAATTATTTATGCCATAATGTATAACTCTTTAAAACTAAAAGCCTAGAGCAATCACCTTAGGGATCACTTGAGAAAAATTAGTTTTTATGTCATCTAATAATAGTATTATATAATAAAATAGAAAGCATTGCTAACTTTATTCACACGTAAAATTTGTCCTTTAATGTATAGAAAGTACACCTTTTTGAATGTTGTTGGTAGGCATATTTTATGTTTACAGAAAATCCCTAAAGCCATTTAAAAAAAAAAAAAAGATTTAGAAAAATTGAAGAGTCACACACCATCAGTTATGTTATTTTAAAACTTACTGGCATATAAATCCAATTCAAATGACTGAAGACATGCCAGTTCAGATTAGCTTTCAGAAGACCATTCACAAAGTGGCTGAAAAATGAAAAAAGTTCTTTGAACTGTGGAAGCCCTTCCACATCTACTATAAACATTAAATTATTTTGATACAAACACACTGATGTATTCTAGTAGATGAAAAATTAAAATTGCTTGCATTTTCTCTATACTATGATAATTTGTTTTCTGTCTGAATGGACTATTTTTTTAAATGTTTTTTGGAGAACTATATGCATTTTTTTTGTGGGAGTAGATTTCCCCCCCTCCTCTTCCATTGACGGTACCATTTTCCATCTGTAAATAAAACATACTCCAAAACCTGGTGTTTAGGCCAAACTTTGGATAATGCAGCATACCATCTCCCCACCCTCCCCAACCCCGCCCTGCCCCATGGGTGAATTGGATAACTTTATATTTCTCTTTAATTTTTGAAATGAAAAGAATGTTTACTTTTTAAAAGACTAAAAGGTTTATTAAAATCAAGTTACATAATAAAGTACTAGATCCAACTGATTTCCAACTTTAAGATACAATGAATCATAAATCCTTTACACAATTACAGGAGAAAGACCAGACCAGATTTCTTTCAGCAGTCTCTTATGACTTTTGTTATGAACATCTTTGGGAGTAAAACTATGATCAAAGTTGTCAGATTCAAATGATATTATGGTTCTGTGAAGCCCTTCCTTCTACCTTCGTGCTCCAGCCTTTCTAGACTCTAGTTTGAAGATTTTGAGAGTCTTTTTGGTTGCTTTTATTACACCGGAGAACAGGAGACTATATTTTACAGCATTGACTCAAATTCTGGCTAGTACAATACTAAAGGTCCTTCCTTTATTTTTAACAACACATTCTCCAGTGGCTTATTCTGTGAATATAGCAGTTGTTTATTTTCAAATCTGTTTCCAGTGTGGGGTAACATTCTGCTCCTCTGTACAAAGCAGGAATAAAAAGGTTTATCTTGGAGGATGAAAGCACACATTTGGACAAAGAGTATCTTGTTTCAAGCATCCCTACCCTACAGTCCAGGAGCAAGGTACCTGGTTCTCTGCATGTGATGGCCAGAAGCTGCTGTCTGGTGCATCCACCTACTGT
Organism: Buteo buteo; assembly: GCF_964188355.1. NCBI lineage: Eukaryota > Metazoa > Chordata > Aves > Accipitriformes > Accipitridae > Buteo > Buteo buteo. Next base: position 14,770,621 of record NC_134182.1, read on the forward strand.
ATTTGATTAACAACTTATAAAATATGTGACTAGTAAGTTCAAAAAAACAAAACAAAAAACCTCAAACAACAAAATCCCCCTGTACAGTTTTGCTTTGGGCAAGTCATTATTATCATCGTTATTTGGTTAAAAGGTTACTTTTATAAATTGTTCTGAATATAATCAAATTGTTATCACCTTTAACTAACAGATTTTATTTAGTTCTGTTTTGTGTATGGGGAAATATGAGAAAGCTCAGGGAAATTGCTCCAAAGCAGATCAGTTCAGATACTTGGTAGACTTATGGAACATTGATCCTTCCCTATCTCACAACTTTAAAAACCAAATGTTTTTAAATTCTGAAATTTAAATTAATTTCAACCAGTATATGTCAGCAGTGGAACAACTGATGCAGTGACAAGTTGTGTTACGTGGTTGGCTAAAAAGCAGAGAATGAGAGAGAGGAAAGTACCAGCATAGCATTAGGGATGTAGTTCATGGAGTAGGATAATGCTTAAGAATGGGAGTAACTGGGAAATTTATTTTTTTGCTTGCTCTGCAGGATTGCTTTTAAAGCATTAAAAAAAATTGGTTTTCTCATATGCCTGCACTGATCTTTCTGCCTCATGCATACTGTTGTAGGTCTAATTGTAGTTGTCACACAGTAAAATGCATGACAGCTCAGCTAAACAAATACAGTCAAAGTGTTATTATAGGTAGGGAAGCCAAGTATTTAAAATAACCTCATTGGCCAAATCAGTAATTTCTTAAGTAATGCTTACTTCTATTTATTCATAGGGTTGCGAATCAGGTGGAAACACTGGGACAAAGTCAACAAAGGTCAATAATTGTTCCCCTGTCTGACAAAGCTCGATTAAAATTTCTGAAGCAAAGGATATCTTCTAAATAAACCTAACAGAGAACTTCATCATGACTGTTCTTGTCATGATATGCAAATCTAATGAAACTATTTGGAGTAATTCTCTGACTAAAAAAAACCCCGACAAAACAAAAAAAATACTAAATTGTATTTTCAAGAAAACTAATAAGATTTGGAATAAGTATCTCCTATGATTTTAAAGAAAATTAGAGATTAAGTGTAATTTGTTGAAATAAATTTTCTGATGTTACATTTCCTTTGTCAGCAATAATGAATGAACCTTTTGTGTACCAGGATTTGGTAGAACAGTGCTTTGTTAGGCAATGTAAAATGTTTAAATGTTGAAATTGGCATTTTCAAGAAAATTTAGCCCACCAGCGTATGAACAACCATGCTGAATCAGACCATCAGCTGTTTATGCATGAAGAAGATCTTATCTCTTGTGGTTTCTTAGTTTTCTTAAAACTTGTTAAAATCCAGTAGGCTATCACCTTGAGGTTCCTTACGTATCCCTATGATCTCTTTGCAGAACTTCAGTATGTATGTGAGGTGTGATTTTTTTTTTTTTTTTTATAAAAGGTGTGCTGACCTATCTCTAGTGTATCTTTGTTGCAGTTTCTACTGATATGGCTAGTGTAGTTGTGAGCCTTGACAGTGCTTAGTTGCCCACGTTTTCTCTTTAGCCCATAAACCCTCCTTCATGCCCTAGGTAACACAAAAGGATTTAAGTTCACATGTCACTATTAGTAGCTATTGTATCCTTGAGTTCCTGTAGAAATCTCAAGAGGATGCTTGTCCAAACTCCAATAACGTGTTAATGTTGATATTTTATAATTGTTCTGTAACCTCTCCTACAGATGCTACATTTTAAGATAGGTCTTTTAGATCTCTCATGAAGAATGTGCACGTCTCCCATTTTGTCCAGTTATTACAAATGCAGAGAATTAATTTGATTTCTCTGCTAACAGTTAACTTGGATTTCTCTTATTTGCTCCCTTTTTATACAGATCACATTGCAAAGGTCTTAGATCCTTAGGTAGTTTTATAGACCTTTGACTATATTGATTATCTGAGACGACTTTAATCATTTGAATGTCCTCTGAAATTTGGACAATATTGTAGCAAATAGGCTGAAAGAGTGACAAGACTAAAAAAAAAATAATAGTTAACCCTATATCTGGTAGTGTGCCTCAATCACAAGGACAGTTTTCTTCCTCTGTGGCTTGAGTTGACTTTAATTTTGTTCTACCTAAAGGGAAGATTACGGCATATGAAGGTACTCTTATACATATCTTTCATAAATGTATGAAATTTATTGGGGGATGAACAGGCTGAGGGGAGCAGCTCTGTGGGAAGGACCGTGGGGTGCTGCTGGCAGACAGGAGGGGGATGTAAGCCAGCAGTGTGCCCTGGCAGCGAAGGCGGCCTACAGCATTCTGGGCTGTGTCACCTGGCACATCGCCAGTAGATCAAGGGAAGTGATCATCCCCCTTTACTGAGTACTCATTAGATCACATCTAGATACTGCATCCAGGTTTGGGAAAATTACTGATAAACTGAAGTAAGTTCAGTGGAGGCCATCGCACTTGTTGGGGATAGAGGAGTTGCCCTGCAAGGGCAGGCTGAGGGAATTGAGGTTGTTCAACCTGGACAAGAGGTGGCTTCAAGGGGGGGGACCAACAGCAGCCCCCAGTAGCTTGGGGGAGGTTGTTGAGAAGACAGACAGGTTCTTGACAGTGGTGTGTAGTGGGAGGATGAGATAAAACAGACATAACTTGAATTGAGAGGTTCAGAATGGCCATGAGCAGAAATTTTTTTCAGATACAGATGGTCAGGCGGTGGAGCAAGTACCCAAGGAGGTTGTGTCATCTCTGTCCTTAGAGGTTTTCAAGACCCAAGTGGATAAAGCTCTGGTCTGATCTTACAGCTGAGCCTGCTTTGAGGAGGAGGTTGGGCTAGACACCTGAGCTCCCTTCCAACTTGAACTGATCCTACTATCGTACTCCAGTTTAACAGCCTGCTGATGAGATTCAGCCCACAGTCTTCTGCCTTTTACCCTTGGGAAGTGCTTCTTTATCTGTAGAGAAAGAGTTGGGACCGGAAGTTTATCTCTTACTAAACAAGCATGTGAGTAGACAGTCGTTTAATCAAAACACCTATGCTTCAAAGATGATCTTGGGCCACATCATCTTCTGTGCTTATCTAGAGTCATATTTCAATAAGAGAAGCTGCAAGAGAAACTGCTACTTAGTCGCCTTCCCTCCAGTGATGATGCTGGGTAGTATGTAACTTCTTTGTGTGTGTTCAGTCGTTCCCATTAGCATGCTTAGTTTCAGCTGACTTTTCCATAAAGGCTTGAGACAATATGTTGAGCTTTTAGCAAATCTCAGTCTAAAAATAAAAGGAACACCTGCAGATTAGGAAGTGCAAACACTAATGTTAAGCTAACAGCATTAATACCTACTGAAAAGTCTTCAGTATAATTAGATTATAATACTGCAATATAAGAAAAAGTATAATGTGCATAGTATGATTCAGTTAATAGAGCAACTGCTAACCTTTAAAAATTTTGTTTCGCTCTTGTAAAAACATTGGGTAATTTCTGAGATTTAGCACAAAACCACCAGCTTGAAAGTAGATTGTAGAGGGAGTTAACCTCTGAACTTTCTCTGTCTTAAGTTGTTCAGGTGGTTGAATGGTGTCTGGGCACACAAAGATTCCCAGCCTATGTTATCCTGGGCAGCATCATAGTGGTAGCTGTTCGCAACTATCAGTGTGCACATGCTTATCTGAGCAGTGGAAAGTGCCTGGTAAGAACATTTTACTGCTAATTAATTGCCCTGTGTACAGCAGCACCTTCTGTTGGCTCATCTAAGCTCTGCTCATAGTGCCTGCTGTAAGGATTCTGAGTGCTGAGCGAGTCGTGTGGGGCTAGAGATCACTGGGCAAAACAGAGTCATATCGGAGTGGGAAATGTGATGATGGATGCATGAAGGGTTAGGGTTGATTCGCGGTTGGTAGGAAATGAGATTTTAGTCTCCATGCAGAGGTATATGTAAGGAGACAAACATCAAGAGGTTGACAGGTGTGGTGGGGTATGATTAGGTTTAAAGGTTTATCTAGAGAACTGGCTGCTAGTCCTAATTGAGTATTGCCACCAGCAATGGCAAACTGTTTGCAAAGCCCTGTTTTAATTAGCCTGGAGGGCTGATCTTAGAGTCACTGTTACTGGGATGTCTGTGTACTGCTGCATGGAATTTTTCTGATGCTAATGGTCCCTTCCCAGCTGCAGTCCTGTTCCTAGGGCAGTGCTGCTTATCTCTTGTATCTGGGTTTGAAAGGAGACTACTGTGTTCTGGGGAATTCTTTATGGAGCCAGGATCTGACACAATTGGGTACTCTCTGGCCATTTAAAGCAGTACAAAGAGTTTGGGGTTGGCAAGGAAGAGAACTACCCCCTTACTAAGATACAGAGAGGAAGAGGAATTAGAGTCTCTGAAATGGAGGGAGAAACAGCCTGTAGGAAAGATGTTCTGTTCAAAGCTTTTTTTTTTTTCTTTTTAAAAAATAAAATTATAAACTATATTCAAAGTATCTGTATAAAAATGCAAAGTCCCTCTTGCACATCTGAAAATATCCAGAGAGTGCCTAGAAATAGCACCTGCTGTGCAGTTGGTTCCATTTCTTGAAGGCAAGGCATTTTAGAATTAATGGACTTCAAGTAGCTGAGGGCTTAATGGGAAGAAGGGAAACGGTTGGGGAAATTTAAGCTGTAGAGTTTGGATGATGAACAGAGAACTTGTACCCAAAATTTCTAAAACTTTCTGTGTTTTGAAAAACCAAACTAATTCCTTAGAGATGTTTCCTAATGTCTTCTCTGGTTTTGTGCTTCTTCCTGCAACTCAGCTGTGAAAGTATGTTGTTTTTAATAGACCAGACATATCAGATGGAAGCTATGGATGGAGTTCAAGCCTGTTAATGTTTGGGAATATTGGAATTCCAGGATTTTAAGCTTAAACATGGTTGCAAGTAAAGAGGCAGATAAGAAACTCATCATGAAAGTTCAGGATGTTTAGACTCAGTATATTGTATTTTCTGGTTCTTTGAATGCTTCCCATATACACTAAATTTTTATTTTCATTTAATATGTGAAAAATATGTTTTAGAATAGTGGAACCCAACTGTAATCTCCTGAGGAGGGATCTGTTCTGTTACTTCATGGTACCTAATACTCCCATTTATTGAAAGAACCACTGCTGTATTTGAAAATCACTCATACTAGTCAGAGACCTTCAGGAGTTGTTTTAATGGTGCATCTGATTCTCTTGTGAAAAGTCTGTGTGCTGGATTATCTCTGTTAGTGTTGATGTAGTTACAATGATTTCATTCTGTTGCGAGGAGATGAAAATCAGGCCTTTTAAAAATCGACTGATGTGAAATATTTTTAGAAGATTCTGTATTCAAATATTTAAGTTAAAAATTGGAGAGCCATGCAATTGTTAGACTCTGATAATGTGTGGCTATGAGAAATGTCTGACGGGATAAACAAGTATTGTATCTTAGTGTCCTATCAATTTTCAGAAAATATAGTCCGTAATTTGTGCTGAGTGACAGTTTTATGACAATTGTTCGATATGAGAACTAGAACTGGACACATTAATACAATAGGCAGTTCTTAGAAAACAAAATTCAGAAAATACTGCCTCTTTTTTTTCTGAGTTCAGTATCTCACAAATAGTTTATGTCTAGCCTTTTGTCTTTAACTGGCTTTAAGAAATCATGAGGGCTGATGATTTTGAGGCCATGTTAATGTTTCCTTTGTGAGTGAACCAAATTGCAGTTAAATTAATGAATTTAGTGTAAACCTACTTGCTTAGGTACGATCATCAAAGAAAGAATTGCTTTTCCTGTGCACACACAGAAAGTGACAGCAGCAGCAGCTTTAGGCTCTTCAATGAGCAGTGTGTTGGCATGTGTTAAAAAGATTTTTTGTGGGAAAAGCTGTCAATAATAAAGTACTTTTTTGGATGGTGTGGAAGAACTAGTGTGTGTAGTAGCTTGCACACCTCTCTTGTTCTACATACAGCAATTTGGAAGTCCATTGTCTGTTGTCTAAAACCAGATTTCCTGTCAATTCAAGACGACCTTACAGGGGTCTAGACAGCAGAAAGCAAAGCTCAAATTCTGAAACCAAAACTACCTTCAGGAGCAAGTATAAAAGTTTATGCCTGACTTGCATTTGCTTCAAGAAGATGCCCAGGAACCTTGTAGACACCTATTCCACCAAGTTCAATGTGAAATGCATTGAAGCTTCAAAGTTGTCGGAAAATCTAGTAACAGCAGCACAATAAATGATTCCTTCAAAATGTCAGTCAGAATATGCCAGAAGCAGAGGGATCTTTGAGGGTGATTGGTTCAACTAAAAGATAATGGCTTTCTATTTTAATGAATTTTTCAGAAGGAATGTGTGGAACAAAAGACACAAAACGCAGATTCAGGAGTTCTTACTTGTGGAAGCTGCAATAGAATACCAGACATAAAAGGTGTGATTGTGCTAACCCAGTAAGACTTACCTGTATGGTCAGAGTAGAAGAATGTTGCCTAGACTTGATTCATTTCAGCTGAAGATGGGTACCTAAAATAGATCAGAGAATGTTTAAGGTTAGATGAGATGAATCTTGACGAAGGTAATACACTAGAATGAAACTCCTGTTTATGTCTACTCAAATATATTTTGTTCTCACATGGAGTTTCTGTTGGTTGCACTTTTGACTTTGAGTAACAGAAAATTTTTTCTATAATACCTTCTAAAAGAAGGAGCTGTTTCTTGAGGGTTAGCAAATTTAAATATGGTAGTCACTTGTCCCATTTGCAGATTTTTTTCTTGTTACTAAACTCAGTGGAGTAAATTTTGCACAATTAACTGTCAAATGCACGATCATCACAAATAGTAAAATAGTCTTTACAATGTTGTTCATGTCAAATTTTAATAGGATTATAATATCCTTTACATCAGTCTTGCCAATCTCCCGTCTAGGGAACTGAGTTAGTGATTTATGTGCTGGGCAATTAAATGCATGTTTATAGACTTTTATCAGTTTTACTGTAAATTAAAAAAAACAGAAGTGCATGTAAATTACCTCTTTGTGGCTGTTTTCAGTAATGACTTCATTTACTTCTGTCTAACCTTGCAGATGCAAGGGAAATGTGTAGTTTAGGGTTGCAGCCACACATACTACAGAAGCTCAATTAGGTATTTGGAAGCTTTACATTATAAAACAGTATTTTATGAAGTCTTTTCAGTAATGTTATTGAAAAATATTTGTTGCCTTCTGGTGCAATTTGTCAAGGTATTAAGTGCATGTATAATTTTGATCAAACAAGCGGTTACATGGGTTAAGTTGGTTCTTCCTTACATACTTTCTATACTTATACTATTCTTACATAATGTTGTAATGCAAATTTCTGAACTTCAATTCTCAGATGATTCAGAACTTCTATTTTAACAGTCAAATGATAAATTAGAAGAGTTGGAAATTGTGCTGTTTAGCAATTAGATCTTATTAAAACTGCTCAACAGTTGAGGTGAGTTATGCGGGTTGTTCTGCTTGGGGATTGTTGGAGGCGTCTTTTTTTTTCCCCTGTCCCAAATTGTAAAAGGAGGTCTGCCTTTCTCAAGTTTGCTTTATGCTTGAAGAGAAGTCAGTTGGAGTTTTAAGTCTTCAAGAGAGCCATGATTTCCTGCTGTCCTTAGCTTCTTGAGGAGATTTAGGCATCTGTTCTCATTCTTTTATTGTGGTTGTTATGAACTTCCTATTTTTCAACAACTTGAAGGAAATGGTTAAAGTAGCTGTATTCTCTTTTGCCTTCTGGTTGCAGGGCAACATGAATGGTCTGTGCTGAGTTGTTGATGTGGAAGGTTGTGCATGATTGCTGTCAGAAAGATTTCTTTATTAGTAATAGCTGTAGAGCCTTGGCTGAGATTGTTCAAATACTAAATGAGTTCTGTCGGGTAGTCAGTCTTATGAAGGATACAGTTACTTACTGTATGCTGTATCTTTGCTTATTATCCCAAGTAATGTATCACAATGAGCACTCAAATCACCTTTTAAGCAGCATCTTAGGGTTTAATTGACTTTGCTGGTTTTTTCTACCTCAGTAACTTTGCCTAAATGGACATATTGTAAATTCAGAATTTTGCTTCCTTTGCTGTTTTACTGTAAGGCTTGTTTTCTCTTAAACTTATTCTGCAGAGAATGAAAAACAAATATCAGATGCAGATGAAATGTGGCTTTTACACTTGAATAAGTCAAAATACATGTAATACTAAAGTTATTCTCTAAGTTATACGTTTTGTTTAAATTTATGCAAATGAATAGTCCTATTTATCTTTAGAGTACTATAGTCACAGGGAATTTTCGTATTCATAACATTAAGTTTATTTAAAAAAAGCAAATTGCAGCACCAAAGATTTCCTTTTAATTTAGTGGGGGTTTTTTTGAAGAATACAATGTCTATGCATTGTTGTATCCCTCTTTCCAAAACAAGTATTTTAAATATTGTTAATATTCATATGTAGTATGGTACTGTTATTTATACACAGAGTCATTTTCACTATGCTTTCCTGAAAACTGTATTAGCTCATGAGTTGTTATTTCAGGAATTCGGAAAAACTGTTGTAATCATTCTGTATTCAGACTGGCCTAGGTGCTAGACCACTGCACAGTCTCTACCAACCAAAACATCATCTAAAATGGAGGCGAGGTGTGGGGAACCTTGGTGCAAGCCACATTGTTCAGGTTTATTCACAGATGTCAAAGGAGTACAAGAAGCTAATTCCAAAATAAAGGTGAATTTCAGATATTTTTTTTCATTAGTTGAGTACTTACCCTTGTCTTTGAACTGAAGGTGACCTTGTAGTTTTATGCAGTATATTAATTTAGGTCATTGCCTTTAGATTTGCCATAGAAAGTTAAATTGAAAGGGCTGACTTTTTATTATTTCATTTCTCTTGACAGTGAGGATTCTACCTAAATGTGATTTAATGTAAGGACTATAAAGTGAGGAATGGTGTGATTTTAGGACATTATGCCTCCATGTTCTTCAATCTGTGGAAGTTCCTTTTTGCATACTGTTCTGCAGGGTTTTGGGAAAGAGGCAACCTTGTTTGTTTGTTTCTTGCAGCACTGGACATTCCCATAAGCCAGCCATTCTTGATGCAGTGGTATGGAGAAGTTGGTCATTACTGTGTGGTTACAGTTTAGTTTAGTCTGAGCCCAACTGTAATTCTTTCTGTCTGTTTCTAGGAATTTAGAACATGATGAATTAAAGCTCTTTTGAGTGCTTTGTGAGGTCTTGTCTTCTGATCATCAGTGGTTGATTTATAAGCACTGCAAGGCTGAGTACTGAGAGAGCTCCAAGGTCGTTAGAGGTAGTTTAATTCGAAAGGAATTTTTCAAGTGAAAAATGACTGAATTTTTTTATACGCTAGAGCTCTAGAGGGTAGGAGGCAATTGGACTGTGTGTGTTTTATTGGCTCAGAAAATGCTCAGTAGCAGTTTAAGTTGCTGTAGACAAATAATGGGCTTGTATCACCCGATATCTTTCATTTGTAGTCTCTATACATGTAGTCTTTATATAGTCTGGTTTTTGTTTCTAGCCTTCATACATGTGTTATGTTCATAAATTGAGTTTTACCATAAGATTTGTATAAATATACAACTCATTGTCTGAACAACTAATTGAAATCTTGGATATACAACTGTCAGGCAAGCTAAGGGGGGGCAATTGTTCTGCAATTGAAAGGTAAACAGATAATTTTCCTTTTGCCTACACTTTTAAAATAATCTAAGCTTTCTCATGTTACTTTAATAAGAAAAGTTATTTGCACATAATTCAGTTCTATTTTTTGCAGAGATAGGTGTAAATTTTTGAACTTTTTTTCTGAATGATTTTTGATTATCAGTACTGGTGAGAATCACAAATCATAAAAAATAAAATAAAAAATGATTAATAAGAATTCTATGTCTGCAGAGCTTTTATAATGAGAAGGGTTGTAATTTCTGTTAGTTAAGACCAACAGTCAGCTAGCTGTTTACTTTGAATTCTGTTTATGTGGAGCTAAACTCATTAAGTGTCAGTAGATAAAGTTTGTACATCCATCTGAAAGATGTTTTTTCTCCTGTACCTCATGTAAAACTTATTTTCCCAGTGTCAATTACTTGGACGTTTTGTAACCAGCTTTTTCAGTTAAGCTGTTCATGCCCCCATCAATTGTTTGTCAAAAGCTGTGTGATGTTTTGTGATAATTAACCTCTGTGTATGAATCTGTAATTCATTTTATGCAGAATTAATATGTTGAGTGTTTTAGAGGGGGACTAATGAACTTTTCATTGAAGGAGAAAGCTCAGATTTTACTTTAGACAGACAGGCTTAATGGCTGGAACCTTGTTCATAGCTAGACAGTATGAGAAGATCCAATATGATGCTACTTTTCTCATCTGTCAGTTAGAGAAAAAGTTTGCAGACAGGCAGGCTACATAGCAACATGAGAAGGTGGTTCATGAATTGAAACCTCTTTTTCAATGGTTAGTTGCCTATGTTTAGAGTGTTATATAGCACATGAAGCTATGTTTAAAAAGACTTTTAGTATTACCTGCAGTTTGTATACTGCCCAATGGTTCTGACAAAAATCTGCTAAATGCTGTCCACTAAATCTGATCTTGTATTTCAGTAACAGAAATTTCATTGTGTTGCATGCTGAACTGGACTAAGGGAGGATAAGAACTGACAAGTCTCTCTCTTCTGCATCCTTGTAATGTAGCTAAGAGAAATTCCTGTTTCACAGGTATAAAACTGAAGCACAAAGGTGAAGACACAGAATTTACTTCTTAGAGATGTGTCAAGCATTAAGAACATAAACATCTACACAGGCCTTCATGTTTATGTGCTTAGGTACCTAGTGAGTCTGGGTAACTAATGCATGAGTCAAAACTACTGGCTGATTTCAAGATTGTGTCAAGCCCTGAATGAATTTCCATAGTAGGAGGAACTCTGCGGTACAAACTATTGGTCTGGTGTCCAAATGCTGTCCATGGATATGTCTTCCTTCTTACTATGACCAAAAAATTGCAACTCAGATTTTCTGTCCCATGTGATTAAGGATCCAGCAGCTGGTACCTCTGTTTTGCATATCATGAAAGATGGATTCACTCAGAAAGCTGAGAACTGGGGGTGTTCAGTTTATGTTTGGATTGAAGTGACTGCTAAATTACTTTTTGAATGGGAGAATAAAAAGGTATTTTGAAAAATAGTGCAAATTGTGCAAAGTACAAAAATAAGACTTTGTACCTGACAAGTTGTATCTCTAGAAACTGTCCTCCTGGCTATTTTTCAGGCAGATCCCTCATCAGTTGTTTGTCATTAGAAGTGGAATTGGCATTGTCTCCCAGAAAACCATTTTTTAAAAAGTCCAGCTTTTACAGATTTAAAGTTTCAGTTTCTTAAAAGGATACCATATTGCAGCATTGTTACAGATCTGTAAAATTAAAAGAATTACACTCTGAGAAAATGTTCATAGTTCATATTGCAAGTTATTTTCTTTTAGTTGGATATATTATAAGGAGAACATAGAATCATGGTGAATCTGATGTACTAATTACCTTGGGGATATTTATCTGCAGGAAGTGAAATCTAAAAGACTGACTAAGCAGATCTTTAAATTCTTGTAGTTCATCTTAATTGCAGTCAGTTAAAAGTTGCATTTGGTATACTTTTGTAAAATTTTTCTTAAAATGGTTTTTGGAGGGGGGCATGTCATGCTTTCCTTTGTTTAAAATGACTAACTGAAATGGAGAACTTTTTTTGTTTGTTTTAAGAAAAAAAAATAACATTTTGGTTTTTATTAGAAGAGAACCACGAGAAGTAAGGCATTGAATAATTGATGAGGAGAAAGACCAGGCATATTTCTGCTATCTACTAATGCTTTTCAGTAAAATTAAGCTTCAGGATTGGATTGGCTATAATAAAACTATAAGGAACGCTCAAAATAAATTGGATACACTGGTATGTCATATGAGCCATTCAAAAAAATAGCCTAGCACTTCTCAGAAGCTGTAATTGGTATGTTGGTGGTGAGGGAAGTTTACGCTTGTAAAACAGAACCCGAGAACCTTCTTGGATGGAATACTGAAAATGTTAAAAGTTAACCTCCCCCATTCCATGGTGGTGGTTAGATTTGATGATCTTGAAGGTCTTTTCCAACCTAAATGATTCTATGATTCTGTTTCTGTCCTGGAATTTGCAATAAAAGGAATTAATACTATGGCAACTTTGATACCTGTTCAGTTTGAATGACTTATAGTTCTGTGTCAAATCCAGCAATATAAAAGGTTAATGTAGAGCTGTTAACGGAGAAATTGTGACTTAGTTTTAAAGGGGTCTGCCACATTAAAAGTTCTATAGTATACGGTACAGGCATGATTAACTAAGGACAGACAGCTCAAGGAAAACAGAGGGGGTTTTATAATTACTATTTTGAAAGAAGACCTCCAGAAAGAAGACCTGTTTATCTTACATGATCCTCCTATACTGATTCTTTCAGCACATTCAAAGGAAGTAAACAAAATTTTTATTCCTGAAATCAACATTTCAAAGGTTTCTACAGCACCGTTTGACTGCTTCCATGATTTGATCTGTTTAGGTTGCTTTTCTTCCTGTTTAAATGATACTATCCTGCCATGTAAGTGGAAAATTGGGAATGAAGCATTTTTGCAAGTGCAGTTTGGCAGAGACCACATATCTTCTGGAAACCTGTCTACCATTTTTGCAGTAATATTTGATATTGCAAATACTACATTATATCTGTTTGGATTCTTTTGGTATAGATATTTCATTGCTCATATCCTGTTTATGTCTACTGCCATTACAAAATACTGTTTGGCAATATTTCAGATTTACCTTTATCAAGAGTTACAATGACATTTTGTAGTAGCATTTGTTTAATTACCTCTAATTGAAGTAAGACATGTATTGCAATTTCTTTCATCCTTTTGCAAACTTGGTTCAGGAGAATGACATGGTTTTGGTTGAATACTTGTGCTGTGCTTGCATGATGTTTTCTTTTTGTGACAGGTATATCCTGCCTGAGTATTGTTACGATCTCCAGTATATGATGTCCTGAAACAGTTAACTAACATAAAAGATATTTTAAAAATATATATTAACAGATTGAAATGAAGTGCTCAGAGATTATTTATAAAATGTAGAACGTCACCCACAATGTGTCTGTCACATGTGAAAAAAAGAATGTATTGATAGGTGTGTAGTCCATTGAATAAGTTTATAGACCTAAAATCCTACCCAAGATTGCCAGAAATTAACAGTTTGTCTCCAGTACTGGATGTGAATTAGTTGAAACAGAATCAGAAGTCCCATTAGACAGGCAATTCTTCATTCCTGCATATCAGTAGAAAGTAATTTACTGTGTCTTTCTGAGAATGTGACTGTGAAATTTGTTCCTGAAACATTAACCAGACAGCATGGTGCAGTTCTTAACTTGTATATTGGTAGGGATAAATATATACCACATTTTCCTTTCCTTCCAGAATGAATGTGCTAGAGAAACTCGCCATGTATGATCAGATTTCAGAAGAGCCAGTGCTTGGTTTGCAGTCTGCTTCCAGACTTTTAACTGTACGAGTTATTTCATGTCTTGATGATACTGTGCGTGTTTAGACTGGCTGTTTTCATTAAGTCATAAAAAATAGCATGGACTGAAGTGATCTTCTCTGTGCTCAGAGAGGTACCTACACAGCCTAGCTTTTTGAAGGAAATGGAAGGCTGTATTTGAGAACAGGTTTGTATTCTTGTAGTAGCTCATAAAAGTCAGAGATGAGTACTGGCAGCCAATTAAACATTGGAGTTTCTCCACATGTTCACTGAAGGAGGAACATGCTCATATTCTAAAATACCAAGGAAAGACAATGATTTTAACTTTGCTGTTGTCATCTGTTGTGGCCTTAAACGTGTTGGCCGCATCCCATAGTTTAATCTTCTCATACTAGTAGAATATGTCGTGTCTACTTAATCAGCTTCTGTAATGTTTCTCATTTTGCAGTAGAAATTATTGGTGTAGTAGTCAAGCCAAGATACAGGCTTCCATATCAGTGTGAGACATTGTAGTGTTTTCACACTTTACTCTTCTTCCAAGCAGTACAAATGCAATACTCTTTTAATAATGAATGCAGGGCAAATTAAATTTCAGAAACTGCCATGATTGTTTTGGCCAGGTGCTTGTACACAAATTGCTCTGTTCAGACAAATGGAGTTGGGAAATGATGATGTAGTATATAGTAACTTCCTTGTGCTGTAGCCTTGTATATTATTTTGTAAAAGAGTATACCTAGTCAACAGACACAGCAATTTTAATAGTTGGATTTGTGTTAACAATACAGATAATGTAGTGGCTGAGAGCAAGAGGTAAAAAAAAATTAAACAATTAAATGTACTAGACAGCATTTTTTCGTAATGATTTTTTGTTTGGGGGCATAGAATACAAATTGGATAGAATTTAATTGCTAAAGCTGGTTAAGTATACAATTAATTTTAATATAGCTTAAGTGAAACAGTAACTTTGATATAGTTAAGAAGCAATTTAAAGAAACCACTGGTTACTTAGGTTATGGTTTCAAGTTTATAATCACATTGTATTAAAGTTCCTTGATACTATGCCTCGTAAGAATGCCTCCTTAAATTTAACTGCTGATGTTAAGGGAAGTTATTTATTTTACTGAAGCTGCATTATGGAATTTAAATGGATAACTGCTGATTGTTAAGTACTGTGTGTGTGTGTGTTTAAGAATGTACAATGTCTCTTTTAAACATAGTACAAGAAATACACAGAGAAAAACATTGTGAGTAATAAGTGTTTTGTCCCATCTACCTTTTGACAGGAGAATTAGATGACAGAGAACAGGCAAAGCTGGAAGTAAAAGTATGGGATCCAGATAGCCCCCTTACTGACCGTCAGATTGACCAGTTTTTAGTTGTAGCACGGTAAGATTAAAATCCTCTAATAAAAGAAAATTCCTTTTCCTTTTCCTGCTGACTATTTATTCCCCTATATCATGTTACTCAACTTGTTTGCCATTTTGTGAGCCCTTCTCTTTCCCACAGTTAGCTAAAAGAGAAAATCAGACCATAACCTTCTGCATATATATTGAAGCTACCAATACAGAAGAGAGAAAAAGAGAGTGAGTTTTGGAATAATGCTACACTCCCTGTATGTCAGGTTATAGTGGAATTTGATACTTTAATGTAGACATCCGACTGTTTTCCCCTCAGAGTAAATGAAACAGGATTTCAGTGCTAACATTTCAGTCTTGTATTATAGTACTTGGAATTTCATAGTGTAAAATAAAACTTAAGAGTAGAAATAAAGAAAATGTTAACAAATGAAATGGATGCAGAACTTGCTGAGTTTGCCTGTAAGCTGCAGTGCTATTATTTTCGATGAATGTTGAAATAAAAGTTTTGAAGTGATGCAATTCATTAGTGAAAAAAATCTGGTCCGTTCAATTTTATAGCCTAACATAGGATTATGCAGATTTATGAGAGGAACATCAAAGCCCTTGGAATTCATAAATAACTTTAAAAATTATTTCTCTACTTTAAAAAAAAGAAAAACTTTCAAAACTCTAGGACAACTCTACACTCATAAGATACAGCATGTTTCACCTGTCCTGTAATTCATGCTTACAAATATAGTACAAAGGTACTGTTATAAGATGGCAGAGAACTCTTAATCACAGCTAATGTAGGGATTTTATCCTAAATTACTCCATCTCTTATATTTTCTGTAACCTGGTTGCAGAGTGTAGTCTCAAATCTTCTTAGACAAATAATCCTTTTACGTTCTTTCCAGTTTTTGTTCTTTATTCTTTCTCTGTTTTGAACAAAGCATTTCAGGAAGGAAGTAGAGAAGTTGCTTTATATTTTCTAGCTTATGTATACAGTGAAATGGGTTGCTGATTTATTGTTTTACAGTTCAGATGCTGATCCACCTGGATTTCTTCTCTCTCCCCCACTTTGTAGTGCTGTATCCTTTCTATACAGTAGTAAAAATGGCCTGCCGCTTTTGAATTTCCAAGCAAACCGGAGGGGTGTAGGTGTTAACATGCATCAAAAGATCACAATGCCTGGTAAATGCTCCATAGAACAGAACCCAGAAAACGGAACTACTTCTATCACCAGCAATATAATACCTGGACATGTATGGGCAGACCATTATGGAGTGCCCTAAAAAACCATCTGTATGAAGATTATGTGCATTTTTGAAGAGTTAATTCATTGCCTTCACATCCCTCCACTCCCTGTTTTGCAGTCACTCTGGGAAGCTGAAGTATTACACTGCAAAGCTGAAAATATTGCCAGAGAAGTGTACCAGTAAGCAGTCTACTGGGAAGTGACAGAGAATAAATGAATTTTTTAGAGAAAAACATTCTTCCCTCTTCTTCCCCTTATTTAAGACATCCCGTGCAATGCTGTGCCCTCACCAAGACTGCATTTGTTTAGAAGTTGATACATTTCTGTAAAGAAGGTTTCTGTTATGGCGGGAATGGGTCTTGGTCATAGCTGACTAATTGTAGCTCTCCAAGATCTTGTGGTAGACAATCACTAATGACGACCTGTAATCAAATGTTACTCAGGTACCACTTTATTGATGTTCTTCCACAAAACTCCATTCATTTTTGTAAGCTGCTTTTGAACTGACAGAAACTATTTCCAAGCTCCTATATGCTTGTATTCACAGGCTGCAAAATCACATTTCTGTTGCATTAAGTGCTTCTGAGACAGATTTTTACCAATTTCTGGAGAAACAGTTCTATGATGATTGTGGCAGCTCTAAATTCAGTAAGTTGTGTGCTTGCAGGTAAAAGTTTTCATTGTACTGGACCATTAAAAGCTGCTTGAGTAACAGTGGAGTTGGTATTATGATCTGGTAAGCTGTGCTTACAGACTCGGAAGATAGTTCTGCTGTGGCCTAACTGCAGTTCACTGGGTATTAGCTGTGCCTGCTGGGTTTCCAGTGAGAATGGTATTTGTCTGGTTATGTTTAGTTTTGCAAATTTGAAATTCTGACGATAAGAACTTTTTCCTAAATGCTTTCCTATATGTGGTTTTGGTTAAGTGTGTGTATGCTATCTGTATTTGAAATTTTAAAAGTATTTTCACATGATCATTTTTACATGCTGCATCAAAGGCATCGAGTAATTTTTTCCTCATTTTTTTTTTCAGTCTGCTCTGGTTGAAGGAAGAGTTGCTTTTAGTCCTTATAGGCTTTAGTTTTTTCAACCACACAAGCATCCTTCCTTAGTTCTTTAGAAGGTGTTTAAATGCTCTCTTTTTCTGTTTTTCTGTCCGTTTGCAAGAACATTTATATTTGGCCTCGGGCATGTAGCTTTCCCAGTCTCACAAGGTTTGTTTACTGTCCCAGGAATGGGAGGCCTTTTTTCTAGGCTTATATGCTTGGTCAGTCTGGGCCTGTCACTAAGCCCTAGTTTGCAATAAATTGCTGGATATTAACATAGATGAATATGCCTGTCCTGTCTGGAAATTGGAGGTAGCAGTGCCAGAAAAATGTATGGAGATTTTGAAAAAAGCTTGAGTTCTTGAGTGGAAAGATCCTTAACCTTGAGCTCCCTAAGTAGTCTTGCTTGACGCTCTGGATTTACAAATCTTGAAAGTACCTTATTGCTACTACTGAAGCACAATTTGGGTGAGGGCTCTTGCTTGAACTAGCAAAAGCGTCTGTTAGGAGAAGCGTGAGGCATCAGACTAATGTATTCTGGGTTTGAGTAACACATTGTCATTTATATTCTTGCAATGAGAATTCCAACACCATGTTCTACTCCATTCAAGTAGGATGCAACTTCATCAACCAATTTTTGTTCATCATATATATTGGCAACAGTTCGTCTGTGTCTACTAGCTTCAAAGAAGAGGACTCTGAGAAGCTGCAACAGCAGTTTAGATCTGTCCACGTTAGCAAATAGTACAATACAGTACAAGTGGATTTGTAGAATTGAAATGTTTGGTGCTGAGGACCTAGCATCCACACTACGCATGTTTGAGCAGTTTTATTTTTAGGCTAACTCTAATCTGGTCCTGTGGAGTAAGTATCTATGAATATGTGGAACTACTGTTTGACTTAACAGAAGTCCATTTTGTATGCTACAAGATAACTTTTGGTGTTGGTTAAAGTGCAGTAGATAAAGACTCTGGGGACAGTTGCTTTGAAGCTCCATTCCTAATTTGAACTAACTGATATAGATGCATCCTGTTTTCTCCAGTCATCAATCTCGTTCCTAATACACAATGACTACTTTATTTCCTTGTGAGAGGTCATGTTTTCTTTCTAACTCTATTCCAAGTTGCATAGGATTAGGAAATAGAAAGTTTCCTATTGTGTGTATAACATAATAGTCCTGTCCTTTTTTTTTTTTTTTTTTTTTTAGTTTGTCAAGGAGACAAAAATGGTCCTGACCAGACTCAAATGTGGTAGGAGTTGTTGGCTCCAGTCTGCACAGATGCTGAGAACCGTAGACCTGATGCTTTTTTTTAGTTTCTTTCTGTCTGCTAATTTGGTCTATAATTCATTACATGATACTTTTTTTTGATACATTCTAGTTCCATTTATGTGCTTTATGATGCAGTGAAACAATTAACAACTTAGTTCTTTTATACTGCTTCATCTAACCACATTATCAGCATCATGTTCTGGAAGGAATGTATCTCTAAATCAAGCTATTTTCCAGACATTCTTGGTTACAGCTTATTTCCCACTAAACCAGAGTTTTTAAGACTAATTATAATAGCCTTAAAGCGTTGCATCTCCACCTTAAAATTCTGTTCTTTGATTTCTTAGTAATTACAATGGCATTGCATACCTCTGGCTAATACAACATACTTCTCTTCATTTGAATGCTTGCTTATTTTTTGACGGAAAATCATGTGTTAGTCATTTTGAATTAGAGCTCGATTCTTCCCGTGTTGTTCCCACTTTTCCATTTTCTCTAAGACAGTGATTATATTCATTTTCTGTTGGTTACTACTGATTTAATTAGAAGTGCTCATGATATATGGAGGTGTATTTGTTACACGAATTTATTTTACAGTGAGGAGGGGAACACAGCGGAGCTTCAACTAGTAATGTGTTGTTCTTCATACTGAGGAAAAGAATACACTTGTCAGCTGAGAACAATAGGTAAAAACATTTAAAAGTGTGCTCAAATAGTAATACTCTGTTCTTGCAAGATAATTCAGTGTAGTCAGTGGCAGTAGACAAGCTCATCTATGAAAATAAATACATGAAAGTCGCTGGTTTGGAAGCTTCAGTATTAGTGTGCTTCTGGATTCTCTTTAGGCAGTGGGAAGTAAGAGGAGTTGGAGTTCATTAAAAGAGGTAATGAAATTTAATGGCAGAATTGCAACATAAATTTAGGTGGTAAAGATAGTGAAAAATCCTGATGCTAGTGCTGCACTTGCAAAGCTGGATGTTTGCTAGCAAGGTGAATTACAGCATCTAATGGTAGGCAGATGGTTTAGTAATAAAAAAGAAAAATACGTTCACATCAAGTTTACTAGGAGTATCAAAAATACTATGTTTCTGCCTGTCTGTCATGCTTGGCCAATATACGTTTATTCCTTTGTGTATTTTGTGTTACTATATTTCTTCTTGATTAAATTCATTTGAAAACAATTAATTCAGACTTGGAGCTGAATTTCTTTTTCCATCTTTTTTAATGAATTTTGAGCTATTGCATTAGAAAGAAAAAAACTTCTGCAGCAGTGTTTTCATGGACCTGCTTTTTGGGGGCTGTAAATCTCCTCTGTGACTGTGAAATTGGAGGATGGCATACAGATAGATGATCGCTTAAATTGTATCCGGTGAATTAAACTATTTGTATGTACCAGATTCTATTTCTGTTGAATTTGATTTCAGATATGTTCCATTTCTATTCATTACTAATGAAACTGAAGGTTAGTTGTGGTGTGTAGGGGACATTATATGTCATGCTGCTCCCTACCCTAACTTTGAGAGTCTTTCAGAGGAAGAATAGAGGCAGGTGACTTTTCATGTTTATCATGTCATCTCCCTTTGTGCTGTAAATATCTGAAGTGATAATAATGAAACATGGCACTGTACAGACAGTTGCTTAGAAATGCAAGGAAAATGTGTCTTCTGGAACAGCATCGTTTTACTTTGAATATGTTCTTCATGTCAGATTTTGCATTATCCAATAGTAAAAATCTCAGGGGTGTTTTTCAACTTTAATTAATACTGTGCTGGTGACATATATCTTCACTAAGTATTTTTTTTCTTTATTCCGTGATTTTAAGTATCATGAGACTTTTCTTGAGCGATCAGATATTAATTGGCTGTTTGTAAAATGCTGTTATTGATAGCAGTCTAAGAGGTCACCTTTTAGGACTGTTTCCAACTCTCATGGTGAAGGGGAGCATTGATGTTACAATAAGGAAAACAAAAAGCTTTCTGAATATGTAGGAAACTACCAAAGACCCACTTAATTATTTTCTTCAAAAATGTTAACTCTGAGGTGAGGCATAGGCCTTATTCATTACCTTGCAAATATGTGAAGAAAACTGTGAATTTGTGGATTCATGTATGCACAGAGGTGCTTCACTTTAAACAGATTTGTCCAGAGTATACCCACTACTCACCTCGTATCACTGCAACAGAGGAACAATGTATGAAAGTGAACAATTTTAAAATAAACATGCTCAGATTAAAAAAGATCTCTGTCTTAGCTGGATTTTTGAGAAAACAAGGTAGAAGAAAATAGAGTTACTGGCCTGGATCCAGAACTTTCTGGATCTGATTTGATGCTGGACTGCTGTTGTTACCGGGGAGACTAGTGACTATTTTTATCCTGATGTATAATCACAGTGGTTCCAGATTTTCTTTGGTAAATAATGTCCCTTTTCAGAACTAGTTACTGACGAGCATTGAAGCTTTAGAAATGCGTTATGACAATCTTGCATTTGCTGCTTCATAATTTCACTGGCTGCCACTAATACTAATCTTGTGCAAAAAATTGAACAGTTACTTCCTTTAATGTCTTAAGTTACAAGAAGTTTGGAGCAATGTATTTTCTGTGTTCGATACCTATCTGAAGTTTTGCCTGAATGTGGGGTGCACGGGCACAACAAAATGATGATGAGCTACTTCATCTCTAGAGAGTTCACTGTCAGGTTTTTTTGGACATGGATATTGTTGAGTTTCGCTGAATGTATGGATTTTTTGTGTAGTCTTAGAACCTGGCGCCAGATGATCTTGATTTTGTTCTATGTTTGTGTGGTTGTCTGCTACAGTCCCTGTTACAAGTCCTTGAGAGAACATTCTTGGTTCTGGTCTTTAAGATAATTAAACAAGGAGAATCCAATTCAGGTAACACTGGATCATTTGGTCTAGCCCTTAAAGCTCTTATACCTGCTTGCCTGTGCAAAGAGTGATCTCTCTGCTGATATCACCAATTGTTTATCATTCTTGTCCGCCTCTCTGCCACCTGCGTAATTCACGGTCTGTATGCCTTTTGGCTTTAGCTTATTCTGGGACACATGGGGAGTGTTGGTTTCTGTTTGAAGTCACAGTACTTTAATTATTTGTTGAATAATTGATTTGTGACTAGCCTGCCGAGCACTTTTTTTTGGTAACGTGAGTTTGTTATTATTGAATTAAATATAGTTTCAGTTAAACATTTACAAATACTCTTTGGATGCTACCAACTTAATGGAATGTTTATGTTAAAGGGTCTGTTCAAAAGAAAAAATGAGTAGTTAGTGTCTGACTGTTCAGCCTGCATTGGCTTAATACTGAGTTTTATTTTGGTAGCAGACAGGTGAAGACAATAGTGTGTCTTCGGGAAGTAGGCATTGGTTAGTTAGTTATTTTTGCCTTTTAACATTTTAAAAATAATTCTTTGGTGGTATTATTAGAAAAAAATATGGAAGGAAAAATGACAAAGGAAAGGTTTGACCTTTGTATCAATATGTTCCTCATATCTGTGTTTTAAGTGGAAAAACATAAAAAGGTATTGTAATGATTTCTAAAATTAATATTGAGTTTGGATTTCATGGCTGGATTATACAGAGCACTGTGTATCACTGTTAAGTTTTGAAACTAGTTACTCTTTAACAGCCAGTGCTCTAGAATTCCTACACTTAATTGGGTTGTCTTTCACTGTTTTTTCAGAAGTTTCCAGGGAGAGGTGAACTGGAAGTTACATTGATTTCAAGATATAGCCACAGACACACACATCACTGTCCCCCCCCCTCAAAATGGCACGTTGCCTGCATTTTATGGTGATTCTTACTTGTTTTGCACTCGCATACCCCACGCTCCCACACAGCATTCCTCTGACGGTTGTGATCCTCTCCTACTCAGTACAGCACTGGAAATGATGTCAACTAGTGCATCAGTTCTTACTTCTTTATCACTTATTCAAAATAAACCTAGCTTTATACTGTGTCTTAATTTTGACTGTACATACTGGGCAACATAATTCACATACGCTTGAACTCTGAAATCAGCCTAAAAAATTGGAAGGCAGCTTGATGTGCTAGAGAGTGACTTGTGAGGACATACTCTTTGTAATTTTCATAGCATACTCTGATTTTATTTTAGAAATATGGTCAAAAGAAAATAGTGTTAATTATGAAAAAGGAAGATAAGAAGCTAATAGGCAGCAGCAGAAGGGAAATACAGTCATGCGGCATGCCACTTTACTGGTTTGAACAGTAGCGACGGAAGGATCACAGGGAAGGCTGTTTAGCTACAACCCTTATCAATGCCAACATGTTTAAAGGGGTTGACTATCAGGAAATGTGTTCACAATACAGCCTTATTCCTGGGACTGATTTGTCGACAAATACTGTTGTATATACTGTCAAACTTTTTAAAAAAAAAAAAAGGTGTGTGTGTGTTCTTGTCACATATTTGCCATCTCTGCAAAGAGGGAGCAAAGGTTGTGGAACAACATTTGAATATAACTTATTCCACAGCCTTTAGAAATTTAAGCAGTTAATATCTGGAGTGTGTGAATCCCTGCTGTTGAATCTTAACTGTGTCTTACAAGTTTTTGGTAGCAACTACTGAAACATGCATTCAGTATTAAATGTTTTGAGATTCAAAGTAAAATTGCAATAACAGATGTTATTACTAGTTTCTCCACAATCAATAATACAGCTGAGTAAGTTAAACTCTTGATGCATGTTACATTATTTTATTGTTGAATATTGGGTTTATAGTACTCAATAATGTGACTCTTTCAGTGTGTTGTTCTCTGTCAATGACATGCCTCATTGATATAATTCTGCACTTATAACGTGTGGAGTGTAATTGCTGAATGAGGCTCCAGTCCTTAGTCCAGAGGCTTAGACTGTATTAAAAATGTTAGGTGAGTAATTGGGTCTCTGAATTTAGGAGGAGTTATATCATGTCACAACTGCAACAAATAATTTTTTTCTAAGTTCATAGTGACACAATGCACCTCCAGAGTCATTTTGCAACTCAGGGTACTGGAGCAACTTCTGTTCTATTAATTAATAATCTTTCTCATGTGTTGCTGCATCTTTGCTTGTTTGTGTATGATATGCTGGGACAAGTCAGATTCTCTTATGCATCTTTCCCTTCACTGTGTGTGATGTATAGATGTACTTCCAAGAAAAGTTTGCAGTTTAGAACAGTAACTATCACACTAATTCTCCATCTCTGTTCCTTATGTTTTGTTGCTCTGGTAAGTATGATAAAAGCCATGTACAATTCATCATCAAAAGTGAATAAAAAGGGTAAAGGTTTGGAGAAAAATATGTCCATTTTAATAATGCTAGGATGCTTTTATTAAGTAGGCTGAGAGATCCATTTGTTTCCTTATTACTTAAAACCTGTGACAAAAATATGATTTTGGAGGTACCTTGGACCAAGCTAATACGCTTTCTTTGCCTCACTAATGGAAGTAGTAGACATGAGTTACTGAAGTGAATAAAATGTTATTAATTTCCTCATGGGAACATGGTGAACCCCCTTTTTTAATTGTATTGTAATTTGTTAAACAGTTTTGTGGCTTTTTAATTTTACAAATAAGTCATGGTTGCAAAACCCAAACTGAGTAGGATTTTTGACTTCATAATTAATAAAAAACTGGTACATTAAAAAGTTGGCACATTAGAATTCTCTAAGTATCTTTTGTTTCCATGCTGTTGTTCTTATGTGTAGTTTGTTAATTTTGGGAGAGAATATCAGAGTTTTTACTGCTGTGTTAAGTGATTTGTCTTTATCTAATTGTCCTTGGCTAGCAAAGATCTGAAATCTTAAGAGTAACAGTATATGGCTTTTATTTTTAAAAGGACACTTTTATAGATATGACATAGTCTGATAATAAAAAAGAGGTTACATCTTTCTGTGTATTAATATCTACTGTTTCTCTGTTGTAGTGCGGTTGGCACATTTGCTCGAGCATTGGACTGCAGTAGTTCTGTCAGACAACCTAGTTTACACATGAGTGCAGCGGCTGCTTCCCGAGACATCACACTGGTACGTGGCTTCTTAACAACTCTACAACTTTTTTATATCTATGAATTCAACAGTATCTATTACTTCAGAATCCCTGTCCTCCGGATATCTGTTTTTCTTTAGATACCTGTGTGCGAGGTGCCTATGTGTATGGTAGATAATGCTGTGTGTTTTCTGTAAACTTATAAGTGCTGCCCTTGTAATCATACTGTAAATCACTTGACTTTAGCTGAAGTCTGTTTAAATATATCTTCATATGTGATAATTTGCACAGCAGAGTGGGTAATACACATTGTATAGGGATTCATTCAGTATAATTGATCAATAGTGTGATTTAAAGTATGTGGTAATAAAGCTGATTGAAAATTTTTTGGATAATCTTTTGTACTTACTAGAGGTGTGTCAGTATATTTTCTAAAGGATAAGCAATCTGACTTTAAGCAACTTTTTGAAGAACTTTTTACTTAGGATATACTTAGGGTGTTTCCTTAGCTGGTTAAAGTATTCACTGTAATGTAAGCACCTGCATCTTTTAGAGAAGGTTAAAAATATATCAATAACAGACCAAAGTTTTGTCTCTGTATACTCATATTAGCTGAGATGACAAGAAGTGCTGTAGTAGTAAAAGCATGCCAGGAAAACTATGTGAGAACAAAAAATGTTACTGTTTTGCAGAATCAAGTTTGATTTAGATTTCCAAAGACATCAGTAGGAGATGTTTATTATTTTAAGTATTTGTGTACAGAATCATGAAGATGATAGTTAAGGCTAAGGTAGATCTGCTATTCATCAGATACTTGAGTATTTGAACTAGAGGACACTCGAAACTAACATCATTTTAAAATAGTTATGGTACTGCCTTAAAGTGGCCTGAGACCCCTGGAATTTAGTTACACAAAATGTTGTTGGAACAGATAATATCAGCAGGTTAAAAAAAGGGGTTAGAAGAATTATGGACCATGGGCCCATAAATGGGTACTGAGGAGAATAGGGAGAGGTGTACCATCTAGCATTCCTAATTCCCAAGTTTTGTAGATGCTGGTGAATGAAATGGGAATTGATCTCGGGCTGTGGTTAGACTTACATACATATTTTCTCTAAGTAACATCCGTTGGTGCTGCTGTCAGAGACAGAATGCTTGGCTAAATGGATTACTGGTCTGATTCAGTAGGGCAGTTCTTATATTACACATAAAATATAGTTAGCAGTATGATGAGAAAAATATTTAATTTCTTACATTTTGCAGTGTACTCAAAGGCTATTAAACAGGAAACTGATTTAGTCTGGACTACAGTAGTGTAGTAAAGGCAGTCAGTGGCAAAATGTAATGTTTTCAGTAATACTCAAAATGAGTTTTCTGTTTTACAGTTGCTTATATGATCTTACCAACACAACCCTGCTTACATTAAATGCTTTATTTTTTTCCATCAAAATAGTTCTTTAGGTTAACATTTTTCATGTTAAGATTTCATTGGGTAAAGAATTTCTAATAAATCCCACACATTGCTCATCCTTCTTACTGTATTCAGTAATTAATAGAATAGAATAATCCTTTCAGCAGTGTCATCTTACTTGAAAGTACATGTGCAGTGCTGCTAATAAAGGGATACTCTTAGTGTTTGAGTGCCGTATAAATGTTTCTCCATTGCAAATGATCCATTAGGTTCCATTACACTTAATGAAAGGTATATGTTATAATGAGGCACCAAAGGAGCCACCCCAGGTTTAATTATTGTGTCTGTTCTCATTTTCCTACCCCCTCAGCTTTTTAAAACCCTTCTCTTTTGCTCTTTGGCAATGTACTTCCTTCTAAGTTAAGAAAAGACATATTTGTCATTGTAGTAGTTACTCTTCCAGACATTCCCATGTTAATTGGTAGCATATTTTGAGCAGCAGTTAAAGTTAGTACAGACGCTTGCAGAACTTGTGGTGTAACTCATTCATGCTTTGGAAGGGACATAGCGACATAACACTAAGAAAATTATACTGTCTGTATTCTTAATGCAAGGCAGATAACCCTTGCACCTGAAGTGCTATTAATGGGGTTTCTGTACACCACATCTATGGCTTTCCAGTGTTCCTAATTAGTTGTTTCAATTAGAGATGAGTGTAAACAGATTGATACTAAAAAAAAAACCAAACATAAAAATTCAATAAATGCATGGGTTATAAACATGAGTAAATTCAGGGTGGATGTACACATTAAGAGAGGTCTTGCAGCTTAACAGTGAGTGAGAGGCTACTTTCAGGCTTCCTTATTTTGAAAACATGGGGAAGGTAATGAGACAAAGCAGGAAACTACCAATGCTTTTAGAAAACCCTACTGAAATACATGAAACAATCTGTGTTTACCTTCTTAGATGATAGTAGATCTTCTTTTCTTACAGTGATAAAGACTTGTGAGACAGCCAACCAACTGAAGCTTGTATTTCTGGCCTTCTCAGAGGCAGTGTTTTATTTTAAAATGAAAACTGATCTCTGAGAAGAGAAAGAAACCAGGAAGACTTCCTGTTTCAGATTCCTAAACATTGTGTAGTGCATACGCTGATTATGAGAGCCATTAAAGCAAAGCAGGTTGATGGAATCGCTTGGTCCTTGTGGTGGGCTTGTTCAGAAGAGCCTGTGCTACTTTACTGTAAGGACAAGGACGTAAATCTGGTTTTGGATGTCTCTTCAAAATGAAAAGTATGAACAGGTTTTTCCTTTGTATTTTGAATAACATCTTTGTAATGATTTTTATTAGACTTCCATATATGTGGCTCCTAAGATAAACATGCCTAAAATATTACTGAATTATAGAATCCATACTCTGTTTCCAGTTTGAGTGCTTTGTTAGGGGCAGTTCGGTCTAGGTGATTTAGCTGACTACTGAAATTGCAGCTGGTTTGGGAACTGTGTGTTACAGCTTGTTTGTAGCATGCCCTGTCATTGCCTTTCTTCCCAGCTCCATGCAGCCCACCCTTAGCTTTTGGTGGATAGTTTCTTCCTTTGCTTGTCTAAATTTGGACTTGGAAGTTCCCTCTATCTCTGTGGCTAATACCTTTCCTCTGGCAGGACCCCTTGTCTCTGCTGGGCAGTATGCTCTGGGCAAGAGTTCTTGGAGAACGGTGGGTTTTCCTCTGTCCTTCAAGCTCCTGTTTGGGAGAGGCAACACGAGGTCTTCCCAGCCTCCTGCTCCTTAGGTATCAGATACCTGCTAGTTGTTTCTTGGGGTCTTCTCATCCTTGGGTAAAGCAGATAAAAAGGGCATACTGCAGGACTTTTTGTCTTGGGCTCTAGTAATGTCTTCAGTCTGCTCTTGCTTTAGCTAGCACAGTTTACTCACTGCAGTGTGGGAATTTTAATTGCAGGTGAGGGCTGACAAACCTGCAGAAGGCAAAGAGTTGTTATCATGGGAACTGGTCAGTGGTCTGTCACACAACAGCTCCGTGAAGACAGTACTTACACATGGAGTTCATTATGAATCTTTTCTTTAGTAATATCAAAAAAAGCTTTATGGAATCAGATGCTTATTATAGATGGAAAAATAAACATAAGGCAAAAGCAAGATCCTGATTTATTGACTTCTGTTGTCATTTTTAAGAAAGTTGGTATCAGTGAATAGATCCAGATTTAGCAGCTGCTCAGAAAATGCCTGATACGTACTGCTTTTCCATGAGGGCTGCAATGTAAACAAAGATTTAAACCTTGGTAACACATACACTGTAGGAGTTCAATCTTTAGGCCTGGTTTACCCATTGCCTGAATGATAAGCAATAAACAAGTGATATCACTTTACATTCTCTAATCTGAATGTTATGGATTTTGGCATTATGTTACATATTTCTGTATTAGAATACTTCATTTTAACAATGGCTTTTTCTCAAGGCTGGTGAATTCAACCTGAGCCACAAGTAAAATGACGTATTGTAGGATAATTGTGATATTACTTCTTGCAGAGGAAGCAGTTCAAGAATCTTGTGCTTGATAGATTTCAAGGAGGTATATTGAAAGCTGGAGAAAGATTTTAGCCACTCATAGGAGATCCAAAAGATAAGGAGAATTCATTATTTGCAGTACATTTGTGTGCGGAAGCTCAACTGGATTAGCTCTGTTAAGTCCTATACTGACACATAATGCAAGAGTGTTCCTTCCTTGAAAGGTTTTGGGTGCCCCCCTCTCATGAGTATAAGGTTGTGTGAGAGATTGCATGCTACAGTTACAGCTCATCACTGAGGTGGGACAAAGAGGTAGGAGACTGAAGTTAGACAGTCACACACATTATTGCACTTTATACCTCTAATACTTCTTTCAGCGTAGCAATTTAAGATTGTAGTGATGAGTCTTTTGGGATGCTGAGTCAGAAAGGCTTTTGTATGTTGCTCATTTTCTGTGCAGGTGGATTTGTGATGTAGTTGCTTACTTTTCATATTCCCCATCATTGGTTAGTGATGTAAGCATTCAGTGTCACCTGTAAGGTGAAGAATGCCCTAACTTGTTCATTTTCTGTTTTTCACTTTTTATAACAGAAAGTGAATTAACCGAAGAAACCTCATATACCCATCTCTGACGACAGAGTTTAGCAAGGGACAAAATTCTTGCTTTTTTTTTCAGTATGATGATAATGAAAAGAATGAATGACTTCTTCTCCAGCAATGAGAACATTGAGCACATAGCTGAACAGCTGCCCAGACATCTACTGTTTAGAACTTCTGTTAATTGAAAATGGCTCTTCGGTCAATATATACCACTGTCTCTATTGGGTTACTTAGAACCAATTTCTACCAGCTAAAGATTCTCTAGAAATGTTTGCTAGTAATTTGCAGGAACTATTAAACTAATGTCATTTTTAGTAAACAATTTATTAAGGCATTTCCCTTGCCAAAATAATTAATGAATTATTTTCCTTATGTTCCACAACAGAAAACCTATGATATCAAGATTGATTCTAAATTTAGCATTAGTTGAGGCTTCTTGCATGGCTTATAGAAAATAATACATTGAATTTGCATTAACTGAAATGGACTACTGTCTATTTAAACACGTTTTTTATTCTCTCCTTCTCCTTGCTAGTTTCATGCAATGGATACACTGCATAAACACAACTATGATTTGAGCAGTGCCATCAGTGTTCTAGTGCCACTTGGAGGGCCTGTCTTGTGTAGGGATGAAATGGAAGAGTGGTCAGCATCAGAAGCTAGTTTATTTGAAGAGGCATTGGAAAAGTATGGCAAGGACTTCAATGACATTCGACAAGACTTCGTAAGTATGAAAGTAGTACACTTTTCTGTTACTATGCGTTGCATGGGTGAGCATAACTGCTTTCTGTAGGTTTGGAAGATTAGCTAGAGGAGCTATCTGTATAGCTGATATATGTAATTAACATATAAATACATTTTATCTGGCTTGAAGGTCAGTATGCTTTCTTGTTCAGTGCCATTCTTTGGGGAGGTGTTGACAGAAAATAATCTGTTTAAATGGTTTAATACCAAATAGGATGTCTCATGCTGATGTGTTTTGATAAGGATTTTTACAAGGATTTTACAAGCATCTCAAAAAGTTCCAGCAACTTTTCGGAACTTTTCCACAATTTCCAGTGAAATTCATTAGTAGCTATGTGGCTGACTCCCCTGAGTGTTTTTGGAAAGCTGGGGTTTCCTTCTATGGTTAGAAGAGAGAAATTTATATTCAGATAGCTTCTAAAGTGCACTACAGGGAGTTATTTTGACATATTAGGTATTTTGGCACTTCTGAAAAGTAAAGGAAATGTTTTCCATTACGTTCTAACTACACTGGTTTTGGTACTGAAGTATCAGACTATAGGGCAGCAAAGCTTTAAATTGCTGAATTCTAATGCAGAGTAATGGAATGAAATTGATTCTAACACTGATTGCTGGAATTGCTAGTAATTTGTCTACAAATTTTTTTGTACATTTCTTGGAGAGCCTCTTTCTTTCAAGGAAAAAGATTTCCTTTGTTGTACTAGCTTAAAGTTGGGCTTTGTGAAAAGATTAGGATTTGAGCCAAAGGTATTCCATTATTTAAGACTGAAGTGGATTGAAACATTTTTCACAACAATCTCATTCTGCTTGACTCTGAGAACTCAGATTTTTTTTCTTTGTGGAAGTTACTCAGCCGTGAGGGGAAAATGGTACTGTATGGTAAATGTAGAAGTCCTTCCAAAATAGGGTGCAGGGCAGTGGGAGGAGGCTTGGCACTGAGCTAAGCTGTCTTTCCTTCACTTTCATGGTTGTGAAATGAAACAGATAATTGAATGAAGGTGGGAAGGAAAGGCTATTGTTTTTGTGAAGAACTGACATTTTGACAGGTGTATTATATCTGCATGCTTAATTTTGAGATTCCGAAGCGAGAAAATGTTCACTGCATTCATCACATAAAGTTGAAAACTGCATCATGGATGAAATAGTTCTGTTAAGTTCAAGAAAATATGATTGGAAAATAATATTTTATAGAGTTTTAGAACTGAAATCTTAATGTAAACTACAGTTCCTTATTATTTCTCATACAGATAAATGGCCCTCAGCTGTAACTCTACCATAGTTCAGTAGCTATGTCTTCTAACTAAATGTTTCCTAATACATAGTATTTGACTTTTCAAAATGCCTAAAGCATATAATACAGATTTTATTGGCTATTTACAAGTTGAGTCCTAACACAATTTGTGACCAAGTATACCTAAGCCTTGTCTCTGGTATTTATGTAGTATTTTTATTTTTTGTATAATTTCTGTGGTATGTAACATGTAATTCTGTTGATATGCATACAGTAAAGTGATACAGTGGAGTAATGTGTTGCAGGAATTGCTTATGCATTTGTAACATTTAAATGCTAGATACTTGAGTGAGTCTACTAGAAGCTGTTTAAAATGTTCAGATTTTACCTCAGGTAGACTCCTGACACTCTCCCTCTTTCACTGAATCTTTCTTCCCAAAACAGAGATATTTTCCCTTGCCCTCCTCCCAAAGTGAGACACATGCACAGATCTAGAGGTAGGGTTGCATAGCCTACTGAGGGCAGCAGAAATGGATGTGGGGCACTAATTAATTACAGTCTCATTTAGTTAGAATGGGGTGTTGTCTATCCTTAGTCACTTTTTTTTTTACCCTTGGAAAAGTGACATGTCATTTTTAAAACATCATTAGAAGAACATCTATTTTACATATCAATTTATATGGTATTGGTAACTTAGTGCACAGTCTTGATCTAATTCTATGTAATTTGAAATCTTTCAATTATATTAATCATTGTGTAATCTTGGGATATCTTAATTTCTCTAGAGTATAATTTATGTGTTCTCACTTGCCATGTTGCATTCTAAAAGTATAGGGATTTGAAAACAAACATTGGGTTTTAAGTAATCATCTAAAATAGTCCTTCAAGATTTAGATCGTGGATATATGAAAAGCTTCTGCAAGGTGAGGTAGGAATAAATACGTAGCACTTCAGCAGTGATTCTCCATGAGAATACATTTGTCTATTATCATCCCTCTCTTCAGTGGCTAGTCATTGAAAAGTAAGTACTCTTACATGTGTTGTAAGAGCATGGACAAAGAAGCTAATGCACTGGTAGTATACATGCGAACTTGTTCGAGTGTCCCTGTAGAATTTAATGATAAAATTAAATCCTGTGGTGCCTGAGATTAAACTCGAACCTAAGCAGTCACGCAGTGGTGCCACAGTACAGGCAAGACTGTCATGTTGCATGGCAGAAAGTGGTTGGTAGCAGTCTCCTGAAGCAGAAGGCTTATATAGTACCTGCTTGAGTCGTCATATGCCAGAGGAGTTGCCTTTTCTGAATCGGCCTGGACTTGCAAGGCATGGCAGCTGCAATTGCAGCCCTTACATGATAGTTCTCTAAAGAGCGGGTTCATTTAATTTTTCCAGCAGTTATTAAGAACTGGTGCTGTTTGATGTTCAATGTGCAGCTCAAGCATTAAGCTATAAATGTTAAATATTAGTAAGCAAGACAATTATTATAAATTAAATTGTGTAAAGGAGTTTGCCTTTTTTTTTTTATAGACAGGAGAAGCTCATTTCTTATCAAATTACCAGTCTAGCCTTTGAATAATCATTCTCATCAGCTGTTGACTCATCAACTGTTATAGAAGCTCATTTGTTGAGGTTTTGCTGTTTTTAAGAACCTCTATGAATCCTAATCATCCTAAACCTTTTAAGTTAATTGAATTTACTTGATGTACTTGAATTACTTTACATCCCAGGATAGTAGAAAGGAAGAAGACTGAATATTTTATGTTCTCCAAATATAACTATTTTCCTAATGGTAAGAGACAGCTGTTATGCTTGTTATTTCTTATTTTTTCATTATCAACAGTTTTCACAAATTTATAACTATTACTTCTCAAATATGGCA
Source organism: Buteo buteo (assembly GCF_964188355.1). Classification (NCBI taxonomy): domain Eukaryota; kingdom Metazoa; phylum Chordata; class Aves; order Accipitriformes; family Accipitridae; genus Buteo; species Buteo buteo. Next base: position 14,803,444 of record NC_134182.1, read on the forward strand.
GGAAAGGCCTTGGGAATCAAACTTGAACCGTTTATAGAAAACAGGAGCAACTGTTTTCCAACTTCAGAAAATTGTGGAAACATTCCTTGAAGTTAACATACTCCTTTTAAGATACTTCATAATCCTAAGGTTTTCCTGCTGGTCTGATTGGAGTGGGCCATTTTTACCCTGAAGAAACTAAAGAAACTGAAAATTCCCTCTCCCTGTTTTTGTACTGCTGACACCTCTCTGCTAATTTTCTCCTACAAAAATGTCACGCAGATAGTCATTTTTACTTCTTTCAAATAGCGTTTAATAGAATTTGGTAATGAGAGTACATTATTCTATGACTGTTCACAGCTTCTCTGGCAGTTCAGAGCAACCTCTGGAAAATTCACGTCCCTCTACAGTGTTTTGTCATTTAAGTGCATAGGTAAACAGAATACAGGATATTCATAGTCAGTGTGTCAAACAGGTTTTCTGAGTTGTGAATCAAAATGTAAAAGGATTATGGTTATCCATCCAAGCACGTTACTTACCTTTCTTTAATTGTAGATGCCTACTGAGTGAATGAATATACTGGTGTCACAAGTTAGAACAGAATGAAATATTTTCTAGAGAAATGGCAAACATAATCTTATAGCATGGATGTGTTAAGTGTTCAGGAAGGAAAATAAATAAGGAGATGCTAAAATGTACTTGTTGACAATGGAAGGTAGTTGGGGTGACAGTGTTTCATCTGGATGCCAGGAAGAATATGGACCTAAAGACTGAGAAGCAGCTCATCTGTTACCTCACACCAAACACGTGTTCCTGTCGCTGGCCTTTTCTTGGGCAGATTTCTCTTAAGGCATAATTTACCTGTGAAAGTAAAAGGATTTCAGTAAACCAAATTGTGTCGCTATTTATTGGAACATCAGCTTCTGCATTTGTTACACTGCTACTTTTTAATTAAATGCAAATGGTCAGGGATTTACACACTGTGGTACACTGCCTGAGAAAGAATTCACAGCTAAGTCTGTGGACCTGAATCCTAGCTCATGAAAGGCAGAGGTGGGAGCCAGACTCAGTTCCTCTAAGTGTCTGCAAGCAAGCAGCATGAAAAACTGGCTGTCAGCTCTGCATGCAGGGAGAGGCAGCTTGATAAGGTGTTCCTCTGTTGTTTTAGGAACTTAATTAAAGGTTCAGGAACATATTCTTTTGGCTTAATACATGCAGAAAGCCTCAAAGTGGAGTGAGTAAGGTTGGAAAGATAAGTTTCCACACCTGTGTTCTCTGGGACTTCCTAAAAATGATCTTCATTTCTGGGAAGCAGAGAATATTGGCGTTAATGCATGCATCTAGAAAATACAATGCACAAAACAGTAGCATGTTCCTAGGTTATGAAGAAAAATTGCATGAATTTTGTAAGAGAAGTACTAATTTAAATTATAGAAGCCATTTATGGAGTTAAATAGATTATTTGGTAGTAATTAAAAATGGCTGCTGCATGCTTAATTTTCTCCCCTAAACTTAGGCTAATACATTTTTGTTTTACCAATGAACATGTGCACCCAAAATCATCATCATCATCATCATCAATTGCCCTGAGTCTGCACAGAGATTCTTGTGAAACATTCATTGAAAGTGTGACTCTTGTTGCTCAAGGTAGCATTTGTCCCTAGCATCCTTTCATTTCTTGTTTAATGGTCGAGGGTATGTGGAAGTTTGTGCAAAACCAAGTGGTATTGTATGAGAGGCTGAGTTGTTATGTGACTTGAAAAACCTGTGAACTAAGTACAGTAACCATTGTATTTATTAAGAGTAAAATTATCGTGAGACTCAAATGCAGTCTTGTCAAGATGATTAATTTTAGTTCTTAAATTGTTCTCCATCTGATACACTTTTAATAGAGATACTGCCTTCTGTGTTTCCTGATGGAAATCTGGATTCTGTTTTGATCATTTTCTTTAACCATATGGCTTAAACAGGATATTACATTTGGATTTGGATGTGTAATATTGCTGTAATTCTGCATCCTTGTTAATGATAAAAGAAAGGTTGTGTATTATTAATAGTAGTATGTATTCATTTGCATATGGGTTTTAATGTAGGTATGTAATATATTCACATTTTAGTATTTGTATATCAACTACTTGATTTTAACATGTTTAATAAGATGTGGACATTGCAATTTCTTGGAACCGCTTTAATTTGTAACAAATGTTTTTCAGCTCCCTTGGAAGTCACTGACTAGCATCATTGAGTATTATTACATGTGGAAAACCACTGACAGATATGTGCAGCAGGTAATTTAATGATTATTTCAGTCTGCCACATTCTTAAAAAATCTGAACATGTTAATGCATAAAAATCTGTTTGTGTTCATAAAAAGAGATATGTTGGGAGGTCTATGGTAATATTTCAGGCTATAGACCAGTGGTTTTGTGCTGTTCACAGAGTGCATTGTCAGATCCTCTGATGCTTACTGTACATCACATAGCTGTGAAGAGCTTTTTAAGCCATTTGTATTGTATGGTGGTGTGTAGCAGTATAATTCCTGGTTCTTACTGCAGTATGGGATAAGAAGGAAATGGGCTGCAGAGCAAATGCTTTAGGCTCTGACACTGTGCATGGGACTGAAGGAAAAGGAAAAATACATTGTTTTAAAGTGGTTGCTAATGTTATGAACCTTTTATTGGTACTTCACGATAAAACATTACTTTGGCATTATCAGAATTTAAGAACAAAATTGAGAACATTCTGCATACAGTGGATGTGTTCATCCTTCAGATTGAATGTTCAGTTAGTTGGGTTGCTCTGGAGCAGAAACATAAGATCATATTGGGTACCGACACTGGGATATTTTAAGAAGGTTTAGGCAAAATTTTAGTGTTGGTGCTTTTTATATATTGCACTCCTAATATATTTACTCTTTGGTTTAGATATATAAAATATTTTAAAATACTCCATTTTAATTTATCATTTAACATTTAAGTTTGTAGCCCCTTTACTTGCTGCATAATTAGTGGCAATGTTGTGTACAGCATGTTGAAAAGAAATTTTATGCTGTTATGATTACCATTGTATTGTTAGATATGGATCTTTGGAATTGTTCCAGATTTGTTACAATGTGTCAGAAGGATGATTGCTTCAGGTTGTTCTGGTTTATTTGAAAGCATTTCTACATCGTCAGGTTAGGATATGGAAAGTAAGGGAATCATCTTTTACCACGTAGTAGAATCTTGGACTATCACTAGGACCTTTTAGTTCTATGGATAATACAAACAGAAAATAATATGCTGTGTATAAAGGCATGTTTTTCTGGGTTTGTCACCATATATTTCACTTCCAACACTTTTTTTGCGCTGTTAATCTTTATCCTAGAAAGGTATTGCCAGCAGAGATTTCCTGTGCCGTTTGTCAGCTCTTAAGGATTGGGTGACAGATGATCTTGAAGAATCGCATAAAAAGATATGATTAATACTGAAAGCCATGGAGTAAGGATAAATTGAAGGGCAAATTGAGTTTTGTCAACACTCTTAGGTTGCGCAGAGACTGATCTTGTTTCCTGTGAAATTTTTCTGAAATACTTGCTCTGGAGTGGTTGGCAAAAGACTAAGACACCCTTCCTAAAGTTCTCTAGGGCTTCGCTGTGATTCTGTTGCTACAATGATCAAGGTGTGTGATGGTGTGTTGAGTTTGTGTATCCTTTCACAGGATTAGGTTTTTAGCCTCACAAGAAAAGCGCATAGGCTTTATGGTTATCTACAAATTGAATGCTCTTATAAATGCCTGTGTGTTACTTGTAACGAAGTAAACTTAGAACATCTGAACTCAGAACATGGCAGTACACCACGTGATTGAATGGTTTAGACATGTTTTTTCAGGGTCATGCATATGATCATCAGTAACAAAACCAGTGTAGGCCAAATACCTCATTTTTATCCTGGCTAACATTTCTGTAATCCTTCCTAATGAGAGACCAGAACTTGTTCCTGCCTTTCTTTAGTTTGTTCTGGAATGGTAAAAATAATACAGTTCAGTAAAAATGATATCTGTAGGGGTTTTTTCCCCACCAGAACAAGCTGTGATAATTGAATGCATTTCAGGGAGAAAATATGTTCAGTAAGAAAGTGGCAGTTTCAGAGTCATTCTTATCTAAATATCATGCTTGAGGCGTAGGGCAGCTTGAGGGAATGGGAAGAGAAAAAGATAGACGTACATGCTTGAATCTTATGCATAAAATACAGTCTCTGAATTCTAGATTGGTGTGATTTAATATGAAAATTTGCTCTTTAATTATCTTTATTTTTTTTTGTGTGAATTGGCTGCATTATGTCAGGCATAAGAAAGATTTACTTATGTCATGGTTTAACCCCAGCCAGCAACTAAGCACCATGCAGCCACTCGCTCCCTCCTCCCCCTCTCCCGGTGGGATGGGGAGGAGAATCGAAAAAAAAAGAAGTAAAACTTGTGGGTTGAGATAAGAACGGTTTAATAACTAAAGTAAAAGAAAACACAATAACAACAACAGTAATAATAAAAAATATAATACTAATAATTGTAATGAAAATGAATATAAGAAAAACAAAAAAAAAGAGAAATAAAACCCAAGAAAAGACAAGTGATGCACAATGCAGTTGCTCCCCATGTGCTGACTGATGCCGGAGCAGCAATCTGTGCCTCCTGGCCAACTCCCCCCAGTTCATATACTGAACATGATGTTCTGTACTATGGAATATCCCTTTGGCTAGTTCGGGTCAGCTGTCCTGGCTGTGCTCCCTGCCAGCTTCTTGTGCACCTGCTTGCTGGCAGAGCATGGGAAGCTGAAAAATCCTTAACTTAGGATAAGCACTACTTAGCAACAACTAAAACATCAGTGTGTTATCAATGTTATTCTCACACTAAATCCAAAACACGCAGTACCAGCTACTAAGAAGAAAATTAACTGTATCCCAGCCAAAACCAGGACACCTTGTCATAATTGCTACTAAATATTATTCCTGCTTGGTAGCTAAAGGTGGTGATTTAATGGCAGGGGAGATACTGCTGCCACGTTGCCTTCAGAGCATGTTCCCTTGACATCAAGGTGAAGGGAAATAGATACGTTGAAGTTCTCAGTCTGTGCTGAAGCTGTTTAGCAAAACTAATTCAGGCCTTGGGTAATCATTCTTGGTGATCTGGCACTTTTCATGACCACTACATTATATAGTGTTTGAGGAAGGCCAGGTGGCTGATACCACTGAATGAAATGTGTTCTCCTTATTTGAAGTGTTCCTAAAAATCTGATTCAATGTGAAAAGACTTTTACTGAGACTTTGCAACAGAAAAAGGAGAACATATGTAAGGATAACTAAATTACTGTACTACAACAATATATTTCCCTCTCATTTATTTATTTCCACTGTTGAAAACAGTACTAATATAGGGAAATGGTAATTTCTTGGGATATTTGTCAGTTGATATTCATAACAAAAGTTCCTAAAAACAAGTAACATTCAGTTTCAAGGGTGGCCGATTAAAAGTAGTGAAGCCCAGGTGAAAAGCAGGGTTAGTGTAGCTTGACCTCCCCTACAATGCAGTCTATAAGATTTGTTTGAAATAGTTACTGTTTAAGATCAGATGTAAATTTTTTTTCAGGAAAAGCATCATCTCACTTTGTTACATTGCTCCAGTGATGTATTACTCTTGTTGTTTCAAACTGGTGCTTTGTTTCTTGTCTAAATATTTTCAATTTCAACTTCCAGCCTTTACAGTTTACCAGTTTTCATCCTCTAAACTTCAACAGGCAGAGGTTTCATCTAAGAAATTGCAACTATTTGTTGATAGTTTTGTTTCTGCATCCTTTCTTTTCTCTCTGTACTTAAAAGTTGATAGGTCAGTGTGAATTCAAACTGTGACATTTTCTTTTGCTTTTAGAGAGCAATGCTGACCATAGTTTTAGTGTGTAAAAATATAGCTTATACTGAAATGGTATTGTGTGATTATTTCATAGAAGGTGGCTTGTCATTTATTTTAGTAAATAAAGGATGAAAGCATTGCTAAAACTGCATTCCTTACAACCCCTATGCCAGCACTAAAAGTATGCCAAAATTTAATTAATGTGTATGGTCACTTCTCACTGACGCTGCCATCAGGGCTCGAAACAGCTTCCTACAAATGTCTTCACATTTTGGCAGTGCTTCAAGGCTACTTTCCTCATTTCTTTCCCTTTATTGTGTTTTTCTCTTTTTCTCTGATGATCTTGCTAGGTGTGCAGTGAGATTTATTCGTTCTTTTTGTAGAATGGGACTGGTTTGTTATGAACCTCTGTGGAACACGTTACCTGCTGACCTACAGTCTCACATGCTTTTTCAGTTTGAAAGCAAATTCTATGTTGTTGGGTAGAATATGAAAAGGAAAGAGAAACAGTTGTGGAAGGCCTGTGGCCTGAAGCTGTTAAGCAGAAAGAGTTCACCATTGAGAGCTCTTCTGCTGGGGCTGTGAAATGTTCTCAGATTAAAAACTATCAATTTATGAGACTTGGAACATGCTGCTGCTGCTGCTGTTCTTTCTCCTTGCTCTTGTAGAAACTGATTTAAGCAGACAGAGCATACCAGGTTTCTGTTTTTGCCACAGGCCCGTTGAGGGTAGTGCAGTGTTGCCAAGCCTGGTGCTGGGGAAAGACCACAACTGCACCAGATGTATCAATGGAAGTCACTTCTGTAGCTCTGAACACAACTAGGCATTTGTGAACAACAAAAACCTGTTTTTTTTAAAAAAAAAAGCCTATCATGGAAATAAATGGAAAAGGGCTCTCATATTGCATGAGAATTAATTTGTGATGGCATGGACTGCTTAGGAGTCTATTTGATTGCTCCTCAAAGATGCAACTTTTATAAATGAGAGTTACGGTGATGGACAGCACAGAGGCAACTTTCTGAAATGGAAAAGAGCAGCCATTTACATGAGGAGGCTTACTCAGGCTATTCGACCAGGCAAGCTGATTAACCCTGTGACTTGCCTTGTGGCTAAGGCAAAAAACTCTCAGAGCAGAATTTTTGATGATACTTTTCTCAAGATGGGAAATACCTTCCTGGATTGTGAATCTTGCAAAGATTGGATACCAGAAAATAGGAGTGTAGCAAAGAAGAGAATTGGCTGTTGAAGGTGAAATGGACAACTGAGTTCTAAACACCTGATAAAGAAAGGGGGAAAAGGGGGGATCTTGAGAGGTGGGGAGGTAGTGTTGGTTTATTATTGCTGGATATCAATGCCCCCCCCCCTTTTTTTTCCTCCTCTGTGATAAAATTGACCTTGTTTCAACTGCTTTTCTCTCTTTTTTTTTTTAATTTTATTTTTATTTTTCCCAAGCGAACAAAAGTAATGTCTTGTGTACAGCAAGAGCAGAGAAATAATCTTTTTTCCTTCATCTTTTACATAAGGACAAATGTTTCAGATGTCTACTGGTTATCTGAACTCTGTATTTCTTGTGCCATTGCTGAAAAAATTACTTAGTTACTTGTATAATACGTGGCAATAACTATTACTCCTCAACATTTTAGAAGTTAGTATTACTACCTTGAGTGCAATGCATTAAATTCACAGACTGTCTTGATAGTCATGTAGCTGTCCTGCTACTGCTGTGTTCCTGAGCTACAGTTTTAATGGCACTTAACGGATGTAGATGTTTAGTTATTTCTAACAGTCACTGGGCTTTACTGTTCCCCTTTCTTATACTGCTTATAAAATACTAGCCTCAGGCTTGACAGAGCACGCAGGAAGTATCGAGTTACATTGACTGATGAGGAACTCATCATGTGCAATTTCATTCATTTATTTTCTACTTATTCTGCAATGAGGTTTAGCCACAATGTCATACATGTTTATGTAGTTGTAATTTATGTAAATTATAATTGTCGTTTTTACAGTTTTGTTGTCATATGTGAGGCCTGTGAGTTTTACTGGGGAGGATAGTATGCTATAATTTCTAACTAATAATAAAACCAGAGAAATCATTTTTCATGGTTTTCATCTTGTAGATTTGTGCACTTGTTTTGGAGGTTCTTGTGGAATCACAAAATAGAAATAATTTTATGAAATCTTGTACTGGAATATAATAAAATATTTTAATGTGTTAATTTTTCAACTAGAAACGTCTGAAAGCGGCTGAAGCAGAAAGTAAATTGAAACAAGTATACATCCCTACCTAGTGAGTATAACAAAGTGATTTTTTTTTTAATAATGCACAGGTAAAATTGAAACAGTAACATGCAGTTACATGCAGTAACATGCATGATATTTTCTTAGTTGTCTTTTTAATAGTTACTTTCTAAATAATTGTTATATACAAACAGAACATACAGTGATATAATCAGAAAATGCCACAAACTCTCGCCATAAGTGAAACCTTCGTACTTAACTGAGCCCATTGTCTTTGACCTGCAAACTGCCTGTTCTGGAATGATGAGAAGTTTTACAAAAGGTGATGAAATGCTACATGAACTTCACACATGCAAGAAGGGCCTTATAATTTTAAAAGTGTTTTCTCCAGAAAATTGCTTCTGAATCCCTGTAGCACAACACTTCGTATTTCTGTAAATGCTGTATTTCAAAACAGAAGCAGTTGTTAATGTTACATAAAATAAAATCGGATACTTTCCCATTACAGTTTTATCTTGCTGATACAGTCTGTGTTTTGGCTAGAGACAAGAGATGTTCTGACTGTAAATTAAAGGTAGCACACAGGCCAAAATCTTATATCTTTGAACAAGTCTTATTAATGAAATCTGTTTTCTTCTGAGGGGTTTTAAATCTGTTTTTTTTAATTTAAACTCAGTACTATATCTGCTTTTGTTAACATGTAGTTTACAGAAACAAGATGTAATCTGTCTCTTTCATATTCATAACTTCCTCAAGATTATGTGAAGGGAAAGGGTTACAGATGACATTCTTTTAAGCTTTCTGTGGTTATATTTAGTTTATATATATGTGAATTTCCCATTGTTTGAGTGTTTGTATAACGGAAGACTAGAATACCAAATGAAATACTTTGAAAATCCATTGTTGTCTTTTTGATGACTTATATGAATTGCATATAATAGAGCTTCATTTCCATATTTCATACAGATTTTTCTCTCTTAAACAGATTTAATAATACAGCAGACTGTTCAATTAATTCTTTTAATCTCATCTCTGAAGAAACGTTGTGAGTTTTGAAGCTCAAGTCTCTAATAAAGGATGCCTTTTAAAAAAAGCTGAAAACTCTAGTATGAGTGTTCCCTAACCTTGTCAGGGAAGTGGCTGCTTTAGGAAAACTGTAAGATGCTCAGTCTTTACATAATGCTTTTTCAGTTCCATTTCCTTGGTCCATGTGGACAATTCAGGACTTTTGCCAATATATTCGCAGGAGGGACTAGTTGTATTGGATGACAAAACCTGTTATGAAGTGTAGGATTTCTGTAGTTTTTTTTTTTCTTACTGTCTGTCTTTTGCCTCCATGTCAAGGCAAAATGCATAGTCAATGGTAAGAGGGCGGTAGGACTTCTCAAGTCTTTGATAACTGTGCAATCTAGGGCACTCATGGTCAAATGGATTGCTTAACATTCTGTTTCAAGACTGATTTATAGTATTTGAAATCCAAGTAGAATTGATTCTCAGAGCTGAATACCTTTTTGAACTTGCTCATAAGGTATTTCCTGCAAAAGCAAGGTGCTGCCCTCAATACCAGAGGGTCCCTTTCAATTCATGGCTTCTCTGGAAGGTAACTAAGCAACAGATCATAATGTGCAAGACTTGATCATCTCTCCATCCCTTCCCTTGTACCTTGAGCCCACGGTACTTGATAAAGGGTATCTGGAAATTGTAAAAGTGTCTCTCAGTGGATACAGTGAAAAAGAAGGCGGCAGAAGTCAGACATGCTGGCATTTGGATTAGAGACTTGATACAGCAAAGATTTCTTTAGTGACTCATTTTAACTAGTCTTGAATATATTTTATGCTACCTAAAGTAATGAATAATCATCTTAGGAATCAGTGTATCCAGCCTTGCATTGTATTGAGAGTATAGTGTGTCAAAGGGGTAATTAACACCCACAAAGTTGGAGCTTTGGAAATACTGTACTTAACCTGGTGAGGAGTATACTAATTCTCTCTGAATTAACTGACCTGTAAAGTCCTACTTCACTGAAGTATTAGTAGGTAAAATAATCACAATAATAATATAACAAAACAGTAATCCAAACCCAGTTCTTCAGCCTTCTCAGAGAGAAAGTAGTTTAGGACAGAATCCAGACAGAACAGCCTGATATTATATGGGCGAACTTTGCCAGGGTTATAGTACATTCACATTTATTGCAGTTGGTCGGAAGGTATGTACTTCTGCTTGAGATAAGAGGCAACAGACCCTCTTTTAGGGTGGACAGCCTTGTAGTATTACAGACAGCGTTACTACTCTTACTTGTTATACTCACCCAAAGTCCAGCCTTAGCTTGTAAAGCCTTATCTGTTGACTGCAACCCCCGTCTTAAATTCTGTGCTGTGTCAGACTTTTGTTAATGCTTGACCTTGAGGTTTGGTCTTTTACTAGCTTGCCAAGTAGCTTGGACCATGTGAGAGCATTTTACAAAGATCTGTAAATTTGACTATCAAAGCAGCTAATAAGATTGATTGTTTTCATGTTGACTAGCTGGTTAGTAAAATCACCTTTATTTTTATTTTTTAAAGCAATAAGCCAAATCCCAATCAAATATCCAGCAACAATGGGAAACCTGCTGCAGTCAATGGAGCAATGGGAGCCTCTTATCAGGCACAGGCCTCGCTAATAGGTCGGGCTTGTGAAAGCTGCTATAGTAAGTAAATTTTTATATTTTTTTTTTAATAATTCGGGAGTTTGAGCTAATCTTAATATGCACTGTTTTTTAGAAACAAATGTATGTACTTCTGATTGCATGCTATAGAGGATGATTTTCAATGATTTGTGTGGCAGAAATAACTTCTACATTAGAGCTACCTTCAATATACTGATTAAATGTCAATATTCAAATCCACTTCATGATTATTTTTTTTTCACAATTCAGAAAGTACAGAAGGATAAAGTAGTATAATATGATGGCACTGAAACATTAGTCCTTTACCTTCAGAATACTAGATTCAAATTTTATTTTCGGTTCTCCTATAAGGCTGCAGGGTTTTTGAGTTGTTTCTTGGGGGGTTTTGGGGGTTCTCCCCCCATCCCCACCCCATTGTTGTTGGGGGGCAGGGAGAGGGCATGTTGGTGGGTTTTTTTCCTAGTATTTTTTGTGTTTCTGATGGTCCTTGTTGTACTTCTTACAGCCTTCAACACAGGTTGTATGAGAGTGGATACAATAAAATCTAGAAATGGGAAGAATTGAAAAGGCCTACCATGTGACAGTTCTTCAGTTATCATTGCTATGGCTGCCTGTCTCTGAAACGCCAATTAAATTAAAACCATATTTTGTATACAGGAAGTTCCAGTTACATCCTTTGTTGTTTTTCAAATCACATTTTTTTAAAAGAATAGTTTTCTTGTGAAACATTACAAAAAGAAAAGAAAAAAGGTTAAATTAGTGTTTCCTGCTGAGTCTCCACATGCACAAGATAAAGGTATACATGCATCTTCAAGGTCAATAGGAGATGTGCTTGTCCTTTTCTTACATGGATCTTGATTTATAAGTACTTACTTTGCATGACTTGAGGAAAAAAAACAGATCTTAACTAATTCTACTAAGTAACAAGCAGCTTAATAAAGCCTGTCTTCCAGGGTAAGATTAGAACTAGTGGAGGACTTACGGGGCTTTTGGGGGGTTTTTTTTTGGTAGTCCCCTGGAAGAAAAATCTCTTCTTGGCAATACAAAGCCTCTGGTTTGAAATTAAATAGGGAAGCATTTTCAAAATTTCCATTTGGGAAATTGACTTCTGGGGTGCTTTTGTAAAAAATCGACTAAAAATTTAAATTCTTATTTTCTCCTTGTCAAGTGTATTAAATATTTATCCATATAATGCTCTTACAGTGCCCTATATCATGGCCACATAAAGCCATCTATTACAGCATTTGGATTTAACATATTGAACGTAGCATGCACCGGTTTACCTGTTCTGTTTTCTCCTCGTTAGCTCCACAGTCTCACCAATGGTATTCTTGGGGTCCTCCTAATATGCAGTGTAGATTGTGTGCATCTTGCTGGATTTATTGGAAGAAATACGGTGGCCTGAAAATGCCCACACAAACAGATGACGATAAACTGTCTTCCAGCCAACCTACAGAGGTAGGTTCTGTAGATAAACTTTCCTGAAATCAAATGTGGTGATTTCACAAGACTGATGTGATTTGAATATTTAATGGCATGATTTTGTGTGTGTGTTCAACTTTGGTATTACAAAACTCAATTTATTAATCCTTTTCCTGTCTTAAGGAGAACTGAACAGTGTGCAGGTCCTGCCATGTCTTTCTTGATTAAGTCTTAGATAAACAAACATCCACTTCATGCATTTTTGGTGGACAAATTTCATCTTGTCAATAAAATAATATACTATCTATAAAATGTTAATATGATTATACAATATCTCATCTGGAATGGCATTATATATCCACTCACAGCAGAGTTCTCTACTCTGTGTTTTACAGCTTCTTACGTAAGCCCCATTTTTTTGTCTAGTGTTTATACATAATATTTGATTAGCCTTGTGAATTTATCCAAATTGTGGATTTTTTTTAATACTGTAATTCAGATGTATGGGTTGTGATTTTTTGTTTGTTTTTGTAGGAATCCCACGTTAGAACTCACATGTCCCGGCAGGCCACACAGGGAACTCCAGTTCGTAACACTGGAAGTCCAAAGTCGGCAGTGAAAACGCGTCAAGCTTTCTTTCTTCACACAACGTGTTGGACAAAACTGGCCCGTCAGGTCTGCAAAAATACTCTCCGGCTGCGGCAGGCAGCAAGACGTCCCTTTGTCCCTATTAACTGTGCTGCCATTAAGGCAGAATGTAAGATGTTTTTTTAATTCTTAGTTCTGTGTGCTGTGCTTCCCACCCATTTTTGTCTTTTAATTTTATTTTCTTTTTCAATAAACATTTCTTGTCTATACACTTTTGCTTTTCATTTTTTTCATTTGTCCAGCATATCACCAATACATTGGATAAAGTCTGGCTGCCTTGAACAGACTTCAGGCTGGGGAGATATTTCAAATGAATTAAAAAGGGGATAACTATTACCTCATTCACTTACAAAAACCTGTTATTAAAAAAAAAATTGGGGGCAGGGAGGGGAAATCAATGCTGTGACATAAAAAACATGCTTCCTACTAGGCAGTGTGAAAGAAGTTTGGTTTTATATTGTGCGTTTATTCTTTCACTGAGCAGAAAATATAGATCTGTACCTGGTTTACTACTTCTCCATGGGGTTAGTCAAGGAATAAGGAGCTAAGGATGCATTAGAATTTCAAACTGGCCTGTAATACAGCCCTTTTGTTATTGTGGTGATCAGATGGTGGTGATAGCCATGTTTATTATTACATCATAGTTGCATCTTTTTTTTTTTTGTCCGTTCCTGTTTTAAATTTTAGTTTTAAATAAAAGTCTGTATTATGCTTGTTCTTTTTATAGCCAAAATATAAAGAACTTGACAAATTCACTAGTTACGTGACAAAAGGTTATGAGTTGTTGTAGATAGCAACAGTAAGTCTCTTTATGTGCATATGTGTGTAAGTTCTGCCGCAAAGTCACTGAACGTTCCAGCAGGTTTTGTATCTGCGCTGAGCGCATTGTTTTACTGCTCATGCTGTTTGGTTTATGTTTCCCAGTCTTCCATAGATGCAGTTCTTGGAGCAGACGCTTGGTATTCCAAGATGAGCCATGCTGGCTCATCGTACTGTGAATTGTATTAGAATTGAAGACACCTTTTTTAGGATATTAGATGTTGGGTTTATAACCATGTTTACTAGATTAACGCTAAAAGTTTTCCCAGCATATTTAAGTGGGATGCTGATGATGTCAGTGTTGATTATAAGAAATTTACTCCATGGAGGCTTAAAATCTGGTTTTGAGTAATTATTTTCCTCTCATGTACTTCTTACACCAGCCGTTCTTCACATCAAACTCCTCACTTCTGCAGTCATCCAGAACTTGATGAATATTTCTGTTCATTGTCCTCGTCTTATGTATTTAGTTTCCCTGTTGGCCATTTTCTTTCTTCTTTCAAAGCTATGCAAGTCAGCAGCAGCTTTCAGATTTAAGGAAACCATATGTCCACTGTGTGAATAAAATGGGTTGTAGTTTATGGAAGAAGTGTGTCTAAAGCTGGGTTAGGATTATGTTTTTTAATCCTTAACGCAAAATAAGAGTTATTTTCTGAGAGGAAAGCATTGTACCTTTTAATTTACGTAGTTGGCACTGATTTCTGCTGAATCATGGAGGAAAAATAATTTTAGAAGTTCACTTGAACACTGAATCCTTTTATCCATATCCATATTTCTTCTCACTCACTGCAGTAACTTAGTTCGAAAGAACATGAAGCTTTTGTTTAATGACGAGAAAAAATGGAAAAAAAATGTTTCATCCAGCTGTTAATCATCGTAGTAGAACAAGTGTTATATACACAGTTCAACTTTAAAACAAAGGAGTGAAAAGCTGAGCTTTTCAGCAGGAAATAGTCATTCTTCTATCAGAATGGCAGTGCTGTGAGTGCTTCCTCTTTGTTCCCTTGAATGAAAAAGTGCCGCATCAGATTAACAACAAGAGCAGAAAGATTTTCTTTTTTCCTGTAGTCTTTGTATTTCATTATTGGTTTTGCTTAAAGCAAAATTTGGGCCTTGCAATTTTGTCTTTTTGAATGCTGATATTTCCTGATTAGACTTAGCATAGATTGGGGCGGGGGGGTGGAGTCACAGTTGTCAATGCTTTTTGAACATAGCGTTCAAATTATTTCGTAATAGCAGAAACCAGATTATACCTCATTTAATTAATTTAACTTATGTTTCTCTGTGTGTATACACACACATATATACACACACATACTCTGTTTCTGGCAATATCTCTTTCTGTGGAATCATACATTACTCTTACCTGCATTGTCATTGTCATATTCTCACTCTAGTAAAGCCTAGTAAGTAAATAAAAAAAAAAACCAAACTAAAAAAAAAAACGTTTTTGAGTTTTGTTCCTGTACTTATATCTGGTGACCTGTGTTCCATGCACTCTGTAGATTTTAATGTTATGACTAAATAGGATCTCTCTTCCTAAATGCCTTGAATCCTTTTCTAAGGATAGCTTGATGCAAGTAATTTTTTAATTTTTAAATGAGATACTTCATTAACAGTAATGATTTCATATGTTGAATACCACTAAGTAATTACAATATTGACTGAATATCTGTGTTGGTGTTACAAAAGTTAGAATTGTGCTGGCCAGAGTAGCAGATCACCCATGATGTGATATGGCATGACATGGTTAGGGCATCCTAGAACTGATTTGAAATTTGTTTTCCATGTTGGTGTGCTGAAACTTGAATCTAATGACTGTTTAGATGCTTTGTCACTCGCCTGATTCTTTGTGTGTGCCAAACCAGTGCTTGAGAACAACAGCGTTTCACAACTGTATTGCAGTAGGCACCATACCAACACTCAGAAACCGTAAAATCTAAAGACAGAAGGATGGTAGGGCACTTACCCCAGCAGCATACCAGGTTTTATGCCTTCGTAGTCATATGCAATTTGTTGAAGTGCCAGGTTGTAAATGAAACTAATTCCCAGTTCTGAGACAAAAAGTCTGAAAAAGCCAGTCAGAGCTTGCTCATAAAATAAATTGATTTTTGCAGTCCACCCGAACTCATCTGCAGATACTTCTTTTGTTTTGGAGGGGCATGGAAGCCTCTGAGAATGCTAATCTCAGGCCCAGCCATCTTTTAGGTAAAAACAGTTTTCAGACAGAGCATTTTTTTTATTACTATAATTCCACCCACATCGTCGCCTTCGGCCCATTACATCCACTGGCAGAAAACAAGGTCCTATTCTATGTTCTTCATTCCTTCAGTTAATGCAGAGAATTAGGTTTTTCTCATTAGTGAACCATACAGCATGACCCCTGCCCGGATGCCAGCAGGAGGTAGTGGAGACAATGCATTTACATCCCAGTTCAATCTAGGGATGGTCACCGGGAGGTTGAGAAGGCATGGCATCTCCTGCTAGGAGCACAACCCATTGTGGCAATCTCGGACTTTGTTCTGCCTGAAGAGAATAGACTCGCTGTAGTTGTTGACAGTAAACTTGTCTGATGGATTTTTCAGGAATAATTAGAATTGGTGGACTGTTTTAGTAAGAGGAAATTCCCATGCTGTAAATTAGGCAAAATACCTTCATTTTATTTTAAATACGTTGCACGTTTTTTTAGCAAGTTAAGCAAAATTACCCTGTCTATGGAAGGTCTCTTAATCAGAGAAAACCAGAGTGGGCATTCTTCTCCAGACAGTCACTGACAAGATGGGATCTCACTCAAGCTTACAAGCATGTTGATACATACATGGCAGTGAGCCATGATCTGTGAACCTTATTACTTCAACACAGGAAGATTTGTGAGGGGCTTTTTTTTTTTTTTCCCCTGCTTGGATATAGTTTTATGAATATAACTATATATTAATTATAGTAATTTAAATTTGGGTAACAGTACTCCGTCTGTGTAGACATGATTGTCAAAATGTTTTCAGTGGATGGTAATATATTAGCTGTATAATATATATATAGTTATTTGGAAGTGGGTATACTGTTTATGATGAAGACTTAACGTACCTTTAAATCTGCAGATTTAATAACAAGTTTGGTACACAATACTTGCTTGTTATGATCTGGTTTGATAAAACAAACACAAGTGAAAATTAAGTAGAATATGCAAAATGTTACTGATTTGTCTTTGTAAGCATACAGCCTATGTTTTACTGACATAAAACTACCCATTCATCTGAAGTGAGTAACATTTATGGGTATTGGCTCACAAACAATGTTTTGTATCCTTGATTTTGATAGCTACAGAAGATCTTTTGGCTGCATCTAGGATGAAAATATTTTCCCTACTGTTATCTTTGAATACAATTTGTGCCAGATTTTAGTAGCCAGTAAAATAATTAAAAGAACACACTATTTTTTTCCCAAAGCTTCCAAGAAAAATGCAATTCAGGGAGTACATAGAGCACAGTACATTCATTAGATAATCTGAATTTTGATAGAGATACGATGAAATGTCAAAGAGAAATAACTCCCCAGTGAGAGTCTCTAAGCTAAAGAGACCTACAAATCTAGTTTAAAAAAACCTTTCAAATCTGAAAGAACAAGCCTCATTCGCTATTATTTTCCCCATGGCATTCCTCATTTCGTTGACCTCTGTAATACCCACAACAGTCATCACTTTTCTAGGTTAAAGATTTGGTCTGTTTAAAACGTCATAAAGAATCTGTTTCACCCTGTGGTTCATTATGTTGTTCCCTGGAGTTTTTCTAATCATATTGTATCCTCTTTAGGGTTATGGTGCCCCAAATTACATGCACTTCAAGATACAGGTTTCCCATAATTTCAGTGTCACAGGTTTTCTATTTTCCTATTATAATTTCTAGTATTCTAATTTTAATTTCTTTTTAAGTGACTACTCTTTAGTGTTGCCTAGATATTTTTAGAAAACTGTTGATACTGACTCCATGAATTCTCTTCTGCATGATGGTGGTGTAGAACCCATCATTATATATTTATGTTACAGTCATTTTACCCCTTAAGAGTCAATTTACATTTATTGCTTGATGCTGCTGATGTCCTCTGCAATCAGTTTTAGCTTTGATTATGCTCAGTCATTTCTTCCTAGGAAACTTTAACTCTCTAACCACCTCTTTTCCTGATCTTTTCTATGTTGAACTGCACAGATCCTTTGGGGCTTACATAGACAATTAGTTTTAATCAGGTTTTAATACCTGAAAAAACTTCTCTTTTACCCTGTAACAGCTGGACAGCAACCGCCTTTGGTGACAGAGTTTTTTGAAAGCCAATTGAAATGCCAAGTTGGATGCCAGATCAGCTGCATGTGTGCATGTCATGATTCCTGCAGAGGATCCTGGCAGACCTGTGACACTTGCCGTTACTGGTTTACAAAACATGGAGGTAGGA
Organism: Buteo buteo; assembly: GCF_964188355.1. Taxonomy (NCBI): domain Eukaryota; kingdom Metazoa; phylum Chordata; class Aves; order Accipitriformes; family Accipitridae; genus Buteo; species Buteo buteo. Next base: position 14,821,544 of record NC_134182.1, read on the forward strand.
GGGGACCTGTGGAGGTGTCTGATCCCAGCCCCTGCATGAAGTTCCTGTGCTCGGGGGCTCTTTGTCCAGGTGAGATCTGTGTATCTCCAAGGGTGGAGACCGCAGCTTCTCTGGGCACCTGTTCCAGTGTTCGATCAACCTCACAGTAAATGATCTTTTCCTTACCTCTAGCAAGAATTTCCCCTCTCCCAGCTTGTGTCTGTTGCTGCAGCCAGCCATAGTGTGTTGTCCTACCCCTGCGTACCTCCGGGAGGGGTCTGGCTCGGCCATCCCTGTGCTCTGCCGCTAGGTGGTCTCCCCGTGGCCGCCTCATCCGAAGGCTGCCAGACCCAGCTCCCTCAGACTCTCTGGGCACGTCCTGTACTCCAGCCCCCGGCCAGCTCGGTGGCTCCCCAACAGCTGGACTCGCTCCAGTGTGTCCGTATCTCTGTTGTAGTGGGGATCCTGGGGTCTGGACGTGGTTTCACAAGGGCCGAGGGGAAGGGTGACCTCCCTCTCCCCGCTGGCTGCGCTTCTGCTGGTACGGCCCAGCGTGCCCCCGTCCTTGTTGCAAGGACACGCCGCTGAACAATGCGAGCACATTAAGCATGTTTTCCCCTTTCAAGGTCTTTGTTGGCTCCCTTGATGTTTCCATATTTAACTGTATGCCTCTATTAATAGTTCAGCCCTTTTGCCAGTCTGCAGACCTACTTACTGAAGAATGTTATCACATTTGCCGTGCTTTTGTTCTCTTGAACCAAGAGCAGTTTGAGCATTAGTTACACACCAGTAGTGTACGTGCTCAGCAGTTTCTGTTTGGATGAATTCCACCTGGTCCGTGTAACTTGTTTTTATTCATTAACTAGCTTGTTGGGAAGTATTTCCTATGGACCCTTTGACATGACACAGTTCTCATGCTTTCCTCATAAAAGAATTTTGAAAGTGAGCTTCTTTTAAGTTCTTCTGCAGTGAATGCTGATGCAAAGAATGCATTTGGCTTTTCTGCCATGCCTTCATCCTTCTTGTCTATTTTCCTCACACCTTGATCGTCTCCTATTGCTACAGGCACTAGCACACTTTCTGCTTTTCATATGTTTGAAAAAATACACTATCAAATACAATACTCTTTTTTATTATTTTTTTTTTCTCATAGCTTCCACTACATCACTGATCTCAGAAGATTTTTATTGTTCATGTGGAAACCTGTATTTGATTTTAGGACTTGTTACTAATTTTGTTTTTGACAACTTCCTACCTAAATTTTATTCTATGGTTTTACACTTGAGGGTGATGCACAATCTAATGTTTGTGGTTTTCTGTATGTAGTGCATAAAAATCATAAAGTTTATTATACTTTTTTTATGGGAGTACCATATTGTGGATTAAAGTTTGCTGCTGTGTTAAACATATTTAACTGTTTTACTGGATAAGCGTGCTTTGGAATACCCTCCTGGTAGCTTTGGTGAACATGCTTTGCCGCAGCATGGATATTGTGCTTTCTTTGCAGTCTATATTCTCAGTCAGCATATTAATATCTCACCATGATTCAATGTCTTTTTTTACAGTCAAGACATGTAGATGGAAAATTTTCTTGCTAATTACTTCTTAGGAGATGCTTTGCTGGTCCCAAAGTTAACTTTAAAATATTTACTATATAGTCTGTGCTTATTTTACTTAAGGGAGACAGTGGAGACACATTGTTCTACTCTGTCACTTAAAATATTTCAAGTGTTGTGGAATATTAAAAACATTCCAGGCACCAGGTTCAGTGCATTATTTTTTTTTTTTTTTCACTGAGAACAGTATATTTTGTTACTAAGATAAAATAATAAAGCACTTTGTGTACTCAGCATTAGGGCTCTGGCATCTTTGGGCTGCCCAGATACGAGCTTGCATTTCCAGAATTTCAAGTAGATTTCTTAATATATTGAAATAAGTTGTGCACTGTCTTTTGCATTGAAAACATCTGTGAACATATTGAAATACTTATTTCAGTCATTGCTGGGGTTTCATGACCTACATGGTTTTTACACAGAGCTGGATAGAATATATAAAGGGATTGTAAATTTTTCTAGATAGTGTCTTATCCTCTTCATGTGACTCCATCTCATGTGCTGGAATGAAGCAAACAGGAACATTTTGGTAAAATGCAAGGTGGAGGCAAAGGGCAATTACGATTACTATAATCTGTTTATAATATGTAGCTCCTGTAAAGCTTGTTAGGAAATGCAGATCTGCATGGGTGTATGTGAAACGTATAGAAAGAAAGGTGTACATGTAGGTATGTATATGTAGGAAGTAATTCCACGTGAAAGAATTCTAGATCTACACAATCAACATATTAATGCAGTTTTGTACAAAACAGACTACCTGCGTTTTAGGAATACTGGAGGACCTATATGGGGATTACTTGTGTGCTTTTGGGAGACAGATAACCCAATCATTCTGAGTCATTTAAAAAAAAAGATAGTACTCTTCCAGTAGTCTTGAAACTATTTACTGAATCCTAGTGTCTTGTGAATTTTTGCCTTAGGTTGATTGACTCCGCTGTCTAAGCATGAACCTCTTCATAGTAACACTTCTATGTTTGGGGCATTTAGTCAGATTCTCTGCTTGTGTATTTGCAGTGCCTTTAAAGGTGTGAGTTCATACTTGTAGCATCAAATTTAAGGTAGTTACTGAACTGCTTATTTTCATTTACAGGAAGTTACAATCTTTGAGACATTTTGCTCTGTTATACTTGGTCACAACTGACCACTTTGTTCAAAAGTTACAGTAAAGGGGTTTTTTTGGTTTGGTTTTTTTTTTAACCTTCATCTTGCCATGATAGCCCGAGTTCTGTTTTACTTATTAAGAATTATATGAATCACTATACCATGTGAGTAAGGCATGAGAGAAATCAGTAGTCCCAACTTTAAATCCTTCTTACTTCTGTGTTACCCTATTTAAAGCCAGACAAGCATGTAGAAAACAGTGAAGAATTCAATGTAAATTATTTTTAATAGCCAGAGCTGCTTTTATTTTAGTACTCATGTTTTCACATGTTTCATTTGCCCAGCTGACTGTCTCCAAAAAGACTTTGTCAGCAAAAAATGTGGTCAATTTGTGTTAGAACTTACATTAACTTAAAAAGAAAAAAATAGTCATAACATCACTTGCATGAATGAGGACATGGCCTGCCTCTAAATACCCATCATTTTTAGTGCTGATGAAAAAAAAGAAGAACGTGCTAAAAGGAAAAAAGAAATTTGTGGTAAAAATGCAAGTCAGAAACTGGTTGGTGTGTCCTAATTATATTTGTAACAGTAAAATATTTAAACTGAGTTTTATTCTTTAAAATTCTCAGATGCAGATCGACATTGTGAACTTGCTGGAAATCCACTGAAGATAAAAAGCACCAGAAAACCACTGTCATGTATCATTGGGTATTTAGGTGCGTATCTGCCTCCAGAGAATAACGAACCAAATGAATATTCAGTGTGTACTGATACTTAAAAATCCTATATGCATAGAATGAGAGATTTACACTTTTAGCAACAAGAAAACTACAAAATTAATAAATTTATAAAAAGTCTGGTCTGCTATCAGTTGCAAAACTGCATGATTGAACTTGCAGGATGTAGGCAGAAGGCCTTCTGATACTGGTTTAAAATGACAGAGTGAAACCTGATGTAATTTACAATGTGAAAAATAGTTGGGTAGTCTAAATAAAAAAATAAGTGCTCAAAGGGGAGATATTCAGTATACTCAGTGGTGCTCTGCTGTGCCCCTTGAATGCACTTGTAATACTCCTGTGTACTTAAAATGAGGAGACCTCAGCCACACTTAGACACTGATCTTTTAATTTGATGACATAATTTTAAAAGATGTGATGAAATCTGTACTGAGATCACAGCCAAGAGGATAATGAACTCACATAAGATAATGGGGAGAGGAGAAATCTAGTAATTGTGATTCCTTATTAAAAAAATGAAAATCATCCTCTTTGCAAGGAACCACCATTGACAAATATTTACACAGTCATACAAGAGTTGAGATACCCCAGAGGCTTTCTATTAATCCTCAGATGAATACAGAAATCAATCCATTGATCAGAAAAGCAGTGAGTAATTCTGCAGTGTATTAATCCCATTCTACAGAAGGGAAGCTGAGGGTGGAGCTCAGTCTTGATGTTTTGCTCAAAATTTCAATCAACAGGAGCTTTTTTTGTACTGGAACAAAGTACACAATAACAGGCTCTTACTGAAATAGAAATCAGCTATTAATGTAGTTATAGCTGTTCTTCCAGAACATCAATTTTAACAAAATCCAAACTGGATAATGAAGAATTAATGCCCACTCTCACTGAATTTTGATTCCTTCTGCCCTGGAGTTTAAGAAATAAGCCAGTGATAATTTCCCACAGGCATGCCAGCTGGGTGCATTACGTATGTTGTCAGAGTGGATGAGGAAAGGACTGCTTTGATTGACTTGGTGGAGCTGTGGTTGTACAGGGAGGTAATCAGAAGGGAGATGGTTCATCAGGCTGACCCGTCTGTTCAGTCAAAGGAAGAAACAGCAGCATGTGTAATCTTAGAAGATACTGCGTGTTTTTAGTGCCTGCATTTTTATTTAGTCGGTGAGGGGTTGTCTTGATACCTCTGGAAGCATAAGTCTGTAGGGTTAATGGGAGCAAATGGCTGAACAGTGTCAGACAGCATTATGTGTACTTAGGTGAAGGTTTTGTAGAAGATTAACAGTGCTAAAATATACCAGGTCTCTGTAGAGTCCACTTAGCATTTGACGGCATGGGAAATAAAGGTATCTCACTACATTTGATGGCAAATAGTATGCGTTACAGGGATATGAAGGGGGTACCCAGTGTAGCTGAGTACGTGCATCTGAATTAGCTGTATAAGGATGGCTAGAAAATGGCTTTTTGTTTGCCATTTAGCTTGGTGAGGTTGTTTTTGGTTTAGTTTGTGAGGTTTTTTTTGTTTATTTGGGATTTTTGCATGTTCCAGTGAATAAGTAATGCTTGCATTATTTTTCTCATAAAACTTAGTATTAAATATCATGTCATAGCTTATACAGGAGGCATTTGTTTTCTTTTAAAAATTCCTTCCATGCCATTCCCACAGACATTTATTGGCATACAGTTAATCGTGTGTCTCGGGGCACTACTGTTTTCAGCCCTAGTGGTAAGGCAGAGAGGATTTCAGTGCCCTACACACCCTGCATCATCGCTTCCCTTTATCCCTGTTCTGCTTCTTGGCTGCCAGTTCCACAGGTGAGACAGGTTAAGTGTTAAAAGTAGGCCCTGTCCTCTAGAGAGCTGGGGCTAATCCCCTCTAATCTCTTCAGTCATCACTGTGCTTACTAAACAAACCCCCTAAGGTGAACCACTGACTAATTAAATGTCCTATATTACCTCCTAGTTAAGAGGAAACCAGGCTAACATTTCCAGCTGGGATGCATGTTGAGGAGATGAGATGGGAGAGAGGTGCAGCTGCTTAAGCACCTCTGGAATCCAGGATACTTATTTAAGTGCCTCAGTAGGAGACTTCAGCTTTTCTTTGTTTGTTTTGGATTATTTTTTTTTTTTTTTACCCTAGTGACATTAGTAGAAATGGGAGTTGTTGTTTACTTGTTTGCGGCTGCAACTTGGTCATATAAAAAGGGTTCCTAATACATCATTCAAGTATCATTTCTCACTCCTGTTTTATTTTTATTTCAGAAATGATCAATACAGTCTGAATGTGGCCAACTGGTTATTTGTTGTGTGGGTAAAGGGATAATTTGAGTTATTTGGATGTTATATAGTTAGTTCTCTGAATAAGCAGAAGGTGCAGGTGACTAGAAGATTTTCAGTGAAGTATGAGACAATAGAACAAGGATAGGCACAGCAGGAATTAAAAGATCCTTAATTACTATTAATCCATAATACAATAATATGATGGGATAATATAATTCAGGCAAAACCCCTGAAATGCCTCATTACCCCTCTCAGGTATGATGAAGTAGCTAGTGAGAAAGTGCTGATCTAAAGCATGCAGATATTTGAAGCAAGTCTATATGTAGAGGATGAGTGAGTGTAAGGTGTAAAGACCCCACAGGAAGGACTCAGTCCATTGGGAAGTGGTCCTGGCTGTTTAATTAAGTTTGTTTCTACAACTTAAAGGGAGAGCTTGGTCTTGCTACCTTCCTCTACTGCAGAAAGAGAGAAAGGACAGCCTTTGTGGTAAACTAATGGAGGATTAGTGACCTCCAAACTGAAGAAAAGTCGAAGGAAGAAAATGCTTCCTTCTTCAACTGTTTGCTCACACTGAAAATACAAAATTACATGTCCTATACGCTGTAGACAGAAGGAGTTTATGAGTTGTTGTATGTTGGTGCAGCTGCTGGGATTGCTGCGGTTGCTGCTGGAGCTCTTTGGCAAATAAGGTAGTATTTTAGTGGTGTTAGCCCTGAAAATTAACCATTTCCTTCAGAAAATTGGAAAAGATTGCCAAATGAACATTTTAGAATCCAAATTCCAATCGTCTTCAGCAAACAGCGCAAACCTTTCTATTTCACTTTAAAGGTTTGCTTTAGCAATCAGTAGTGTTCATAACATTAAGCACGCCTCTGTTCCCATTTTGGTAAAAAAACCAAAATAGACACTTGTTCTCTACAGCATGAAGAATGGGACATGCCATGAAATCTGCTGGGTGCGTGGTGTTCCTAAACTCTTTTATATGAAAAGCAGAAGAGTACTGCAGTGAATGGCAGTAAAAAGCTCTCGTCTCAGTAAGTGGTGAGAAGATCGGTGACATCAGACTAGCCTTTACAGGGCTGCCCTGACGCAGTTACCTGTACGCCAGCCCTGTGCTATCCTAACACCTGTCTGTACACTACCATACTCTTTCTTACCTGACCCTCTTGAAGCATATTGGATGAGGGTGTTCATGCTTTAAGACTATTATTGCAAGCTCTGACCAAATCAGCGGTTAACGGTTAAGCAAAGTCTTTTCAAGAAATGTGGAAATTGTTGGCATTGTCTCCTCCTGGCATGCCATTCCCAGTGCAGCCTGGCCAAGTCACTGTGGCCATCCTGCTCCTTTCCACCTGTTTGGGTACTGGTGAAACTGTTTGGCTGTCCCACCTTTATTTATCTGCGTTTTAAAGGTTATCATGACCTCTCACGGCACACCCCCAGCCTCCCCTGCAGCCACGGCTGGTTGCTGGTCGGGCTGGGTGGGCTGGGTACCTGCAGGCTGCGGGTGAAGGCTTGCCGTGGGAGCGAGAGCGTGAGGTTGGGCAGGCGGGCGCTCGGATATCAGACTTACTTGGCATTTCTGAAAGAGGAAAAATCTGCTATCGCAGCAGACTTCAACTTTGTGCAATGATTTCTGTTTCTCCTGCTTGATAACCAGGAATGGCAGAGGCTGGAGGGCCTCCTCGTTGGATACCTGGCCTCACTTTAGATTTTGCATATTCCCAGCTTCCATGCTTTATTTTATAAACAGAAAAGCAGAAAGGGGCACTCTTCAGGAGGTGGAAACCTGGGCTGCAAATGAGAAAGTACTTAATTTTTGCCTTCTGATCTTACTCCCTTGGGGCAGCTGACTCTCCTGATCTGTCTCCCAGCCCCTCTGCCCTCATGTTCTCAGCCCAGAGGTCTCTCCTACTCCCCGGAGCAATCAGGTGGCTGGCTGTAATAGGGCTGCAAGTGCCTTGCAACCTCTGCAGTGCCGGCAGCTGGTGCCCTGCGGCCGTGTCAGAGGGACGGGGACCTGTCCTCGAGCAGTCTGACGTCCCTCACAAATCTGGGTCGGTCTGAGGGCGTATACAGTGGTGGCATTTTGAACCCAAATGTGTGATGGGAATAAGTTAATTGGTTCAGCAAATGCCTGGTGAAGGGCAAGCAGACTCTACTGAGGCTTCCTTTTGCCGCTTCTATCTGGCAGACATCAGAGAAATTCCATACAGCTGCATCAGCTTTTGGCAAACACAGCAGCTGCCACCTTGAAGTGTGCTGGCCAGATGCATTTCGCTGCCTCTTACGCACCTTTCTTCCTCCTTCTCCAAAATAATCCTGCCCCGTGAACCATATTAGATACTCTGGTACGTTTGAAGCTCCCCAGTAATGACTGTGTATGGGAGTCTGGCAGTTCCTGGGGAACCCACTGCAGTCTTAATGATTTTTGTGTTCCTGCTGCAGTTTTGGGGTACTTCTAGCTCCAGAGCTCTGCTGTGGCTGGTCCCCTGACTTTTGCACCCGGTGACCTGTGTTTGGGAAGATCCCCTAAAGCTTGTTATTGGGACAGAAAATACTGAATAGCTGAGGTAGTGAGGTGATTTCACTATAGTAAAATGCTTTTATTTGCTTGCTAAAAAATCTGGAGGCTTGTAGCTCCAATACAAACCTCAAAAGGGTAGGAAAATGTAAACACAGTCCTGTTTCAGATTGATTTGTATTAACATATTTGTATTAAGAAATTTCTCTTCAACCTCTGAAATCCTTACACTTCTACACCCATAATATTGAACTTGGGCAATCTAAAGTGAAATAGATTTTTCTGACTTGGAGGAACTGTAGGTGTGAAGACTTGTATTTGAATTGTTATTCAAGGTCCTGTAAACACACTCCTGCAAAAGAAACTTTATTTCCTTTCACTGGAAATTTAAATGTAAATTTAGTATGTTGAATAGAATACTTTTATTTATTTTTTAAATCAAGTATGTATAATTTCTCTCTCTCTCTCTTTTGTCTCAAAACAGAGATTCATCCTGCAGTGAAACCCAATGTAATCAGGTCAACACCAAGCCTTCAAAGTCCAAGTGCAAAACGACTGCTTGCACCCTCCAATCACTCTTCATTAAGTATTTTGGGAAAAAGAAACTACAGCCATCATAATGGTCTTGATGGTATGTGAAGGAATATAAAAGAAATATTCTTTAAGTCTCTGAATTGCAAAACTTTGTGTGGACCTGAGATGACATTAAATAAGGGGATACAGACCGACAAGTGTAAGACATAGCATGTGTATAGCATTGGTTCTTAATGCAGTGGATGGTGGTGCTTATTCATTGAACATGGATATATTAATGGCACCTCTTACAAAAACCCCTTTTACCATTTTTCTTAGTAATCTTGATATAAAAGGATGAGAAAAGAATAAAACAAATTTGGTGAAGGCAGTGATGCAACATGTTTTGTTTTGCCTTACTGCTTTGTGTTTTTATTTGAAGAAATATTTTGCAGAGATCTGCAAGACCCTTTGAATTATTCTGTGTGAAATTACTTATTACATACTGGGCCTGCTACTTTACAGCCAATCCCTTTGTTGTTATGTGAATTCTAAACACAGCTTAGTCTGGATTCTCAACAGTGCGATTGGTGATAGAGGGGAAAAAAACTTCTGGCGTCTTGCATCCCAAGACCGATGTCAAAGAGTCAGTTCAAACAAGAAGTAGTCCTGGCTATAAGGACTGGTGGAAGGTAGGCACTCCTTAGAAAGCGATTGTACCTGCATTTATACCGCTTGCAGAGGAGGAAGCGAAAGGGCTGTCACGGAGGTACAGGAGAAGCTTTTCCTGTACGCTATGCAGCGCCAGAGGTGATGTTTAAGCCTGTTGTATCCAGCCACTTCATTACAATATGGTGCAAATAGAGAGCAGATATGAAGCTGTGCAAAAACTGATGGAAACTTCTGGGTAAGGCTAACTTTTCTCAAATAACCTTTATTTTTTTATTCTGAAAAGTGACTGTGGATTACCGATTTTTCTTTTTTTTTTTTTTTAAATCATTAGCAGAAAGAAAGGTTTTCAACTGGAACTGTGAACAGTTTTACTTCATGTCCAAGTAGGAGGAGAATCCAGTAGGTTATAATTTCTTTGCACTGAAAAGAAATGCAAGTGTTCCTGAACTCTGTTTTTGTGAGATGTAACTTCTGTAAGCCATTAGCTTATTTGTTCTGTAATTGAACAAGGTTTTTGAGATTAGAAATCTGAAAGAAGTTAGGCTCTGAAATAGATTGTTCAGGATACGATCTGCTCAAAAGAGGTGACTGTTTAATGCTTCACAGAATAGGTTGAGGTAGAAATGAGAGGGACTCCCCTTTTAGACAAACTAATAGAAATAGTATTCCAAATACAGGAAGAAAAACTTGATCCGTTACCCATCATCTTCCCATAATGATCATGTTTTTCTGTCATTGCCAATGCTTTTTATATCTTGCAGTGAAAATACCTACTGTACATTTAATAATACCTAGACAGAAATCACTACACACTTTGACAAGAAGTGGTTATTTAGTACACACAGAAGAGAGGATCGCTTGGACCTCTGCTCAGTGTGCAAACAGTCGTTACACAGGAGGCAAATAGCTTGTGTTGCCACGCATGTTATTTGGTGGACCAAGATGACAACTATGTGACTTGTACTTGGAAGAAAAGATGATGACATTAATAGACATAGCCATAAATGCTGAATTTCCACTATGATCTTTGAGTGTGAAGATCTGCAGGGATGGTCTAGTAGTTGCTGCTTCCCCCCTCCACCAATGCTGGCCATTAGACTGGGCTTTCCATATGAGCTTTCAGAGATGAATGACTTTCATCTGGAAATAAAGATGATGTTACATTTCTACTGCAGAGAAAGCTGTAGCAATAAGTTCAAGGTAAACATTATTATGATTACGTCCCTCCTTCTGTCCCTATAAGGAGGCATGCTTGGAAGTCTAAAATTTTCCTTCTACTTAGTACGGATATTCTCTTCAAAGTAACGAGTGTATAAAACCAGTCATTAGCCATGCTGATTAGTTTGTATCAAACAGTCAGACAACTGTGTCAAGGCAATTTGCACAAAATCTAATTTGAAAAATTAGTATTGAGAACTGTAAGTCACTGCTTTAGGAGATAACTATTTCTGCTTATCTAATCTTCTGTGAAAATACAACTTACTGGAAAGCATATATCCTAAATAACTGAAATCTGTATTTTGTTAGCGTAAAAATGGCTATTTTAGTATTTAAAAATGCCTATTTTGGTTCTTATCCTAGCCCCTCTCTTTAATTAAAAGCCTGCAAATTGTATAAAATGCAAAGAAAAAGCAACAAATCAGTAGTAACGGTACTCAACAGCACAGGTCCTCTGTTCCTTTTGACTTAAAAACAATTACCTTTAATATTTACAATTTAACTCCTTCTCTGATTATTGGTAAATATAAAATACATTTTTTTTGGCTGTAATTTATCCAGCTTCTCTTTAGTACACATCAAAAACTCAGTGGCCAGATCAACTTGGGAAATTATGGTTTCTGTGTAATTGCACTGACCACAGTGTGCTATTTGTGCAATGAAAGTTTTTACCAACCTCCAGACTTTTTGTGTTACTATAATTATACTAAAAGGCTTTTTTGGTTCCAGAATACTATTGATTGTTGCAGGGTTGACTGCATTGTGTCAATTAACAGTATCCAGAAAGCCTGCTATGGAGATGATGATATATTCTGTCTTTCAGTGCATGTTCTCCTGAAGTGAGCAAACAAAAAGTAGCACAGTGGGCTTATATTAAGCCTTATCTCTTGCTATTTTCATAATCTTAATGTTATTGACATAGAAATGTCTGCATGTTCAGGTTTGCTTTTTTCCAACAGTATTAGAAATTTGTTGTAAATAAGCCATATAAATATGTTTACTTAAGATATGCAATAATTTACAGCATTCAAGTAAATGTCACTTTAGGCTTGCGTAAATATATATTTAGATTGGCATGTTTAAAGTCAGTCTTACTGCCTAGGTGAGTTGAGTGCCGTATTTTGACAGAATTTGTTATAAACAAAGTAATAATTATTGGCTCAGAAACAAAGCAATGTAATATGGAAATGGCACTTCTTTATGCCTGTATGGGGGAGTGGGGGAAGATTATGAGAAACATCTTTAATATTTGGTTTAATGCTTTTAAGAGTAACAAACAAGAACATGATTAGCATTTCTTAGAGAAGTCTTATGTTGGCTTGAGTCTTGATTTTGTCCAATGCAGCACAAGTTTCCCTTTCAATTTTCCGTGGACGCACCTCCAGCAAGAGTCTGATGCAATTGATAGGTGTAAAGGAGTCTGTAATTTCTGACTGCTATTGCTCAAGCTTTATCGAGAATGATGAGGGAACTCATTTATCTCTTCATAAATGGTGGGGTTTGTGCCCTGATGTCTTGCTATTAACTCATCTGAGTGTCAGTCACTGGTGGCCGACAGTTGTAGTTGTATGCATGAACCCATGCATAAGGCGTAGACTTAAGTAAAATTGCACTGCTTAAGCATTGTGTATTGTAACTAGATAGAAGATCTTGTACTTGTGTGTGTCCTTTATTGTAGGAGGAAGACTTTTTCTGGATGGTCTTAGAAAAGCGTTTTTCCTTTTATTTTCAAACAACAGCAAATCTCACATTCTGTAGGATGGAATGAAAAATGCCAGAAAGCTTTTTTCTATTATGGAAAAAAATCACAGTACTTTGGGGAGCTTTTGTGTAATGTGCATGCTGGTGCTTTTAACTACCCTGAGATGCAGTATTTCCACTGCTGCTGAAAATAAAGTCAACACAACATATTTAAGTGGTTCTCAGCGGTGAAGACAGTCTCTTTCAAATGGGAAAATTCCGTCTTCAGAAAATCAAAACGTTGCAGAATGTTACGTATATCCAATTTTATGACTGGAGTTGACGCTGGGAAGATTTAGGTGTGACTGTAAAGTTCTTTGTAGATGTTTTGAATCTGATCTTTAAATTACAGTGTCTGAAATTATTCCAAGCAATTACTTTCACCCACAAGCTGCTTAACTGTGAGCAACAGTACATCCAAGTAGTCAAGTTTCACATCATGCTATTGTTTTGGCAGGGTGAGTAATGATAATTTTCCTTATAATATTTGGAAAGATCAGGTAGAGGTATTTTACACGAGTATGATCTCTGTCAGCTGGCAGGCATTTCCTTACTTTTTACATGCATGAGAATCAGAATATCCACAGGATGTCCAAGATACTAACGTCACTAATGAGGTACAGAAATCAGTCTGTGCCCGTTGATACCATTTTCATGACTTACGGGCAGAAATAAGAGAACCAGTTGTTCATAGCTGAAGAGACTTTAATCAACAGCCCTGATCCTCCTTCCCTCTTCCCCTGTATTTCAGGCTGAGATGTCCTGATGCCTTCAAGAGGATTCTTTCAACAGTCAAATTTCTGTTCCTGGATGTACTGAAGTATGCAGCTGTATCCAAGAATGAGACAGGAATTTTGGGGTCCATTTTCCTAGCAATGCGCACATCTGTGGTACAGCAAGATGAGAAAGTGACATGAGCAATTTGGCAGAGGGAGAAAGACCTCAAAAAAATGCACCCTCTGTCTTAGATGCTGTTTTGGTCAATCCTTCTCTCTCTGCTTATGACTAATGCTATTGGCTCTTGAGGCGATAAGCAAGGAAGAAGGGCTTATGTTTCACTCCTATCTTTCCACAGGGAATCTGAGACTCTCCTTTGGCAAACACGTGAAAATATAAGCAGCCTAACTGAAAGGAGGTAGACTGGAATCTTTCCTGCCCCAAATTTTCTTGAAACAGAGAGCACAGTTATAATATGTGCTTCATCGTAATTAACTTCACATAACCCTATGTGAAAGTACATTAGAAGGAAGGAGTTTTCACTGTAGGATGGAATTTCTCAGCAGAAGGAGTTGGTTTTTTTCAAACGTGTCTGATGGTTGTTACCACAATACTCTTTTTTGGTAGAGATGGAGATGTTCTACTGTGGTGGCAGGCTAGCAGCATGAAATGCATACCCAAATACATCTGGCACTCCATTCCTTTAAAAAAATAAAACCTTAAATTTTCTCTTACATATTAATTTCTCTTACATATTATAAACCTACCTAAATTTTTATAAACCTTATTTTACATACCAATGATTTCCAACTGAAAGAAACGAGATGTGATAAACAAGCTACTGTGTGAATCCACTTTTGCTATTTCTTCCATGCTGAAACACAAGTATGATTGATGTTGAACTGAGTATACCCACTCTTCCCAAAAGTGACAAACAGAAGTTATATATTGTTCCACAGTCAGTTTTTCCTCTGAAATGTACTTTGGGCATGTGCGTTCTAGCTTTGATCCTTGGTATAGCCAGCAAACAATTTGAAATATTTGGCGACAGATCTTTTACTGAAATGTGTGCATTGATATCAATGGAAGTGCAAGCATTTTCTCTCTGGAAAAATTGATGTTGTGTTACTGTCATTTACTGGAGAAGCAGAGGACTATGAAAAGGGTGTTTATGACTTTGGGTTATTTCCCAACATATATTGCTCAGAGTGCTTATTCACGTCATGATATGAAATACTTTATAGTAAGAGCCTTGTGCCTTTCTATACAAAGTCATTAAAGCCATCTCAGACCCTCAAGAGATTAACCTATCAACCTTTTAACCTTTGATTTTTGCAACTTGCACAAGAGTAGCCAATTTCTGTCCATTTTCACTGTCTAATTGGAAGCAATCATTTTAAATATTTAGTAGAAAACTAAAATGCTCTAAAGCTTGCATTTCTGTGGTCAGTATATTCACTTGTTTTTGCAGAGGTACAAATGATGATACTGGAGATGATGTACTAGTGACAACTTCCAGAGCCCAAATTATGTACCTGGAAAATCACCAGGTTTATGCACCTGGAAAATTACCAGCCTTAATTACCCCAGGGTGTTACTGCTGACGTTGTCAACCATTTGTAGAACTAAGCTACTACAACTCATGTTTGCACATCTCAAGCCTTTTTTTTTTTTTTCTATTTAAATTTTTGTATTATAAAACAATGTTTTTGCCTTCAGTTTGTTTACAATGAGTTGATGATTCCCCCCTCCCCACTTTGGTCTTCATTCCTCCAACCCCAAATGAAAATGATATTGTGACTTAACACAAAAAATAATCAACTAGGAGGAAAATACTTTTGTCCAAAAACAGAAAAGAAATATCTACACACACACCCCCACCCCCCCCCCCCAGATTTCTTAAAGTTGAGAAAACAATCCGGTCATCATTTGCCTACACTGAATTCACATTACAATTATCTTCCAAGTATTTGAGGTTCTTTGATTACAAATAAAAGAACAGTCTTCCATTCTGTGTCTGAAGACTGCTCCAGTTGCAGAGTATTCTTTCAGTGGGTAAAGGTAAGCAATGTGACTTATATATGAAGAATTTGGTCACAGGAGGACTTGGAAGGAGCAAAACCATTTCTGCAAACCCATTTCCTTGAATTTCCTCTGAGAAAGAACTGTTCCTAAGCATTAGCATAGCATAGCACTGTGTTGTGGATTTTTTAAATATAGACAGTGATCGCTTTTGTTTTGCCAAAGTCAAAACACAATTTCCATTCAACTGTAGTTCTCAGGCTTGCTGTATCTTGTGAAATGTGAGTTATTTCCAAGGTTGCAAGTACACTAGAAATTGAGTAGGGGATTTTTTTTTTTCTTTTATTTCCTTCCTTTCAAAAATGTATCTTTGGATTTGTAAGGCTTCTTTGCCTACATTTGATTCACAGAAAGCCCCAAATGAGAATCGCATTCATGCTTTGATGCACCACTTTGAGTGTGCCGTACATTTTGTTGTACTAAGAAATGAATGCTTATGAAAAGATGACAGCATTGTATCTCTGTATTCACCAGTGTAACACATGCTTCTGATAACTCTGATAACAGCGGGGGTTAGGAAGAACAAGCTACGTGGGATCGCAGATAAAGGAAGGGGCACTTCATGATGAACTGCCCCTTTTCTACTGCTGAATCAGTGTTTCTTTTGTTATATATAGGTAAAATGTAGGCATGAAATTGCGGTAACACTGGCTTTTCTAATTGGCAGAATAAATCAGCTCTTAAAACAGCAAACAGTAAAAACAACACTATAATTAAGTTAGCATTTAAAACACAATGCAGATAACCAGAACCTAATTCCTGGAATCACTACTTTCACCTAGTATTACTTTAAAGAATTAAAGTTGCATAAAGAGAATCCTGTCTGTTGGATAACAGGATTAGCAGCGTATTACCTCATGAATTACGTATTCTGGATTTGATATCTGGAATTCATGCTTAAAGTGCTTCTGTGTACGATTACTGTCAAGTAGGTTGTTTATTTTTTGTAAGCTGTGATTGCAGAGCAATAGTTCTTAACAATTTTAGTACATAATGCAGTAGAGAAGGCACCTTCAGAAAGTGTTTAGACAGTGTAACTGGAAAGATCCTGAGTCTGGGGAAAATGCTTTGTGATAATTCTGTTCGGTTTTGTGCTTTTTGCTTTTCTCATCTGTATATTGTTTCTCCAGTGTTTCAAATTTCTGTCTTGGGAGACTAAGGGTCTTCCTCAAATTAAGTCAAAGTCATTCTTAGTATGATTACAAGATAGATAATATTATTTTTTTAATACTACTTTTGAAATAATACTTAATGTCACTTGTTCCATTGCTACAAACTGGTAGGAAAAAAAGAATTACATTTGGTTACTTAAAATATTCATAACCCAAGTGGAGGAGAAATAATGAAACAGTCTTCCTTTCTCAGCTTATTTCATAAGGTGGTCCATCCTGGGTGAAAAGGTTCTTTATACTCTTATGCACTATGATAAACTGGGAGTGTTACTTGGATCAAACACCTCTGCTGTTGCCCGTCTGCCTTTATTTTCCACATGTCTAAATGACGTTATCTTGAAGCATATTTATAGTTTAGAAAAAGGGCACCTTTCACCCACTAGTATTGCTCATGACCCCATTAATATAAAAGAGAAAGATGAATATCAGATAACTAAGTTTCCTATCAGCAGAACTAAAAACCAGCACATGCAACACATGAACAGCTGGAAGAGGACTGGAGTGTTATTAAGGATGTGGTTTCTGTCCTGGCTTGAAGAACTCTTAAGGGAAAAAATAATAATATGTTGCTGGGGAATAATATGTAAACTTGAAATAATTCTGTAGCTGGCACCATCCCTTAGCAGTGGACTTCTTCTGATTTAGCCTTATATGGTTTTACAGTGGGAAATTTTATGGTCTCCTAGTGCCTGTAAACAGGGAAGAACACTTGATTGGTGGTATGGTTGGAAAAGCAACTTCTAATGTGAGGAAATTTCTTTTTACAGCTTACTCATTTCTATTTGAGTTCCAATAAATATGTTGTAGAAAGAGCATATGAGCATCTTGGGCAGTTTCTGCCATCAGTGCATCAATTTCTCCACAATAATAAACTTCTAACCATCTTGCATTTACTGTAATTTACTCACGTCACATCACCAAAACCCCTTGTTAGTGATGATGTCTGTCCATTTCTGTTTAAAGTGGAGTAATCCACTAGCACTTCATCGGCCCGAAGGGGAGAATCATTCTGTATCCTGGAGTTTCCTTTCTCCTGAAGAAGTGCAAGTACAGATTATCACCTTGCACAGAATCATTTGCTGTAAGAACTTATTTATAAACCAAGTGACCACTGGTGCCAGTTTTGCTGAAATTCGAGCCCGATTATTTAAATTCCCGAAGGCATTGTAAAACTTGGCAGGTAAAACTGAAAATCCAAAGGTTTTTTTCTGTTCTGTTGAACACCAAGACATTTGTGGTTTTTAAATAAGCTCTGTTGCCCTCAAGCTGCATTGGAGGTTGATTGGCATGCAGACCTTTTGTAAAACACGCCTTTTTGAATGCTGCATGACTGCCTTTTTAATTGGAAGCAAGGGCTTTCTTCTTTAGTTACCTTAATTAAAAGCAAAGTTTTCCACAGAATTGGCCAGTGTGTGTTCATGCATAAATGTTGGTCAGATTCCTGCCAAATCAGGCTGTAATTATTTTCTGGAAGAAATCTCTGTCTCCTCAGTTCTAAAATCTGAATATTTATGTATCAGAGTATGTAAGACCTTAAACTGTGTAACAATGGCACCTTAATTAGTAGTATCTGCTAGATCCTAGAATCTTTTCACTATGTCTACTTATTAAACAGTTCTTTCCCTAGCTTTTTATTTATGAATATACTCAGGTCTTTCTAAAAGATGTTTGGCAACTCTAGATGATATTTCAGTATCTACAGCAATAAAAGCTAAGAGAGAGAGATGCAAAAACAGAGGTTGTTTTTATATTATGATATAACAGAGGGATATTACTCTACAAATATAACAAATCTTTCTTCTCTTCTTCGCCTGGTTTTATTAATAGGTTATCGATATGGTAATGTCCTGGAGTTAACAGCTGTTGGCATTGCATTAGGAGTGTCTGTAAAGTATTCTTCAAAAATACGCTGTTTAACAGCCTCCAGGTACATTTGCCTGTTCCTCAGTTCCCTTTAGGAAGATATTCTCTCTTTCACTCAGCTGTCTGTGGAACTGAGTATTTTGGGACAATCATGGCTAAGCATAGTTTTTCTAGATTTGGCATATAAAGTTAAGCCAAAAGCATAGCACCTCTGAGTAAGACTGACAATGTTATTACTGTAGTATCTGAGTATAAAAAGTATGGATTTTTGTTTGTTCACTTTGATCTTTTTGGGGATGGCTGGAAGTGCTGCGTAATGTATCTTCTCTATATTTCAAGAGGGAAGAAGCCCCATCATTCTTGTTTAACCTGATAATTCAGCTTACATTGAAGATTCCTCAGGAAATGCAGTTGTGCTCTTGGCGATAGGTTGTTGGGTTTTTTTTCTGGGTAGCTGGGCTTATAAATGGAATGAGTCCTTGTCTCAAGAGTTATTCAGGTGTTTATACCTCCATGAATGCAGTCTCTGGGTTTTCTTGGGAACATCCAGGTTCCTGAAATGTTATTTCATTGGAATGTCAAAAAAAATAAACAAACTTGTAATAACAAAAATAACTTTACTGTAAAGATAAAAATTGAACAGATTATAGAGTACTGTGATCTTCTTTTACTTTATAACAGTACCAAATGTATTCACGTGTCAGGAAACAGTAGACTGTCACAGTATGTCGTGGTTTAACCCCAGCCAGCAACTAAGCACCATGCAGCTGCTCACTCACTTCCCCCCCACCCAGTGGGATGGGGGAGAAAATCGGGAAGAGAAGTAAAACTTGTGGGTGGAGATAAGAACGGTTTAGTAGAACAGAAAAGAAGAAACTAATAATGATAATGATAACACTAATAAAATGACAGCAGTAGTAATAAAAGGATTGGAATATACAAATGATGCGCAGGGCAATTGCTCACCACCTGCCGATCGACACCCAGCCAGTCCCTGAGTGGTGATTCCCCGCCCCCACTTCCCAGTTCCTAAACTAGATGGGACATCACACCATATGGAATACCCTGTTGGCCAGTTTGGGTCAGCTGCCCTGGCTGTGTCCTGTGCCAGCTTCTTGTACCCCTCCAGCTTTCTCGCTGGCTGGGCTTGAGAAGCTGAAAAATCCTTGACTTTAGTCTAAACACTACTGAGCAACAACTGAAAATGTCAGTGTTATCAGCATTCTTCGCATACTGAACTCAAAACATAGCACTGTACCAGCTACTAGGAAGACAGTTAACTCTACCCCAGCTGAAACCAGGACACAGTAGTTAATTTTCATAGAACCAGTTTAAAACTTGCCTGGAGGACTGGTGACCTAAATGTAATTTTATATATGATAGTTTTTATGTGAAAAAAGAGAGTAAAAGAGGGCTGGAACAGGAGCTTGCAACTAAAATATTGGTGGCTTTAGATATGTTTTTGCTTTACAGAACTTTTATCAGTGGGAGGTTATTGATACCTGTATTGGTATACGTTTTTCTATTTCAATGAGATTTGGTTAAGGATGAAGACTTGGACAAATGTAAATGTAAACTAGATACAGGAATTACTGCTGCATATCGGATTGAAGTTTCTAATAGTTTGAGGTATTTAAAATGGCTTGTCTTTGTTTCTATCAGTGATTGAGCTATACCTTCAGACTGCTTAAGATGACT
Organism: Buteo buteo; assembly: GCF_964188355.1. Lineage (NCBI taxonomy): Eukaryota > Metazoa > Chordata > Aves > Accipitriformes > Accipitridae > Buteo > Buteo buteo. The sequence goes on from NC_134182.1 coordinate 14,841,456, forward strand.
CCTCAAAATGAAACACTAGTTTGAAGGTGCAATGACCATTTTTTCAGAAGGCGATGTGCAGCTGTTCTTCCTCATGTCTTTTTAATCTCTTTAACGCTATTTTTAAGAATAACAAAATGCCTGGAGAATTCTTTGTGTAAGTGATGCCAGTGGGGGCCCCCATAAGAATCACGATTTGGAACTGGGGCAAGAATAACTGAGCCATTGTAATTATTGTACATTTATCTCCCTTGCAGAATTGAGACTCTGCAGGATTGTGTACATTTACCCAGAACTGCACGTAGTGTTGCTAAATGTCTCTTCCTTAAGAACTCTGTGTACTACAGCCGATATGATGTCTTACCCAAATTTTTGAGCAAGTCTATGAGATTGCTAGTAACATCATCTTGGATCTTATAGATCAGGAGCGAATTTTCTTACAGTTTTTTTAACTTTTTAGGAGGATGTTTAGTTACTGAAGTTATAGTGCTTCGAAAAAGAACATGGCTATAATATGACAACTGTACGGTTTTAAAGCCAAAGAGGGTGAGATTTCTGTCCTTGGGGGGGCGGGGGGGAAGCAAACAGAATTTAATTGAAACAGCAGGGTGAAATCTATATTAGCCTAGTCTTGATTCCTTAGCAATTATATAAATATAACCGTGAGTTCAGTTGACTGACTCATGATTTATTATACAGGAGAGTATAATTAAGATTTCTGGATGTTACACTTTTCAATATACATTGTCAATTTCAAACTGAGAATCCACCTCAAAATTCTCAGAAAAAGAATTATCTAGTTTTATAAAGCTTTTTCAAATGGAATAGTAATAGAATTATGCTGATACTATTTGTATTTTTTTCTGCAGAGCTAATCCTCCATGTTAAATGATGCCATGTGTTAAAAGCAAAATGAAAAAACCCACTTCTTGAAACATGAATTATGAATTAGTTCTATTTTTACATTTTCTTGCAGAAGAGGATAATTAAGCAAAGAGAATGAGTGCAGTTAAGAGCATACTATAGTGTGCTGTATATTTTCAGGATCAGTGATGATTCTCATGCTCATTTCATGAGAAATCTTTCCAATCTCTGCATTTTTGCTATGTTCGTTGTTGTAGCTGAACAGTAGCATCTTAGCCTTCATGGTGAGCATCAGAAAATAGGGCTTTTATGGATAAAGACAATACTCTAACGCACTGTGGTTCTTTTGTTTTCCAGAATCATGCAGCCATACAGCAAGAACAATAATGGTAAGTATAGCGGAGATTATAGGTATCTATCTATCTATAGATATGACTTTTCCTTTGAAATCAAAGTGGATATACTAGTATCCTAAGCCATTGGCATGTTTTTTTTTTTATAAAGTCCAGTATCACTGTAGAGATAAAATGAGTCTCTATGCCACTGCATTTCATGGAAAATCTTGAGAAAAAATGGGAGGTTGAATAGCTTAAGAAGTACCAGTGCTGTCAGTTTGAATAGGTGGAAAATCCAGTTACAATTCTGTATGTTATGTTTTTAAGTGATTTTTGATTATGCCAAACTACTGTTGGTAAAATCTCTTGCATTCTATGTGTATCACATGTGCCAGAGCACATTTAAAGTTCAAAAGAATAGCTGAGTAGTTTCTTGCATCACATTCCTGTGAGGCCAGTTTCTGACTTTACGTTGAGTTTGATAGTTTGGGTTCCAGAAATAAAGAAATGTTTAAACAGGCAGATGCATCTTCAGAAATAAGATTTAGAAGTTTTATGTATAAAAATGTCATGGACTTAGTGTCTATCTTGGGTTTTTATAGAGTGAGAAATTTTATCAATCTCTTTCTGTTTCAAACTCCTAATAAAAGTTAGATAAGGACTGAACAAATATTCACATAAAGAAAATGTTTCTCTGACTGGGAATGATTCATTCCTATCCTGCAGGTGTTTGGGGGGAGGGCTATCCACTTTTGGAAAAAGACTGATTTTTGAGGTGAGTTTTGAAATTTTAGAATAAAACCCAACAAAACATGATGTGAGCTTGTTTGTGTTCATTCCTGCACTTTTCAGGGTGTCCCTTCAAGTTTATTACTTCTTCAAGTTTATTACTTCTTCTGTATGTACACTATTTGTGGGACATGTAAATTCCCACACAGATGCCTGATTCAACAAGGACAAGGGGTAGATACAGTTCATTGCCTTTATCATCAACAGTCATTAATAATCCAGTGCAAATGGATAATAAATAGGTAGGGACTACAGATGACAAAACTTCAAAATAGTAGAGAGAGATCTGGAAAAAGTGATGTTTCTGTTTTCTACTGGATGTGATGTAATCCTTGTTTGTCATGAATTTGGTCTAAATAGACCCATTTCAAAATAAGATGCTTAGTTATTCAAGTGTATTCCTCTGCTACAAAATTCTGGAAGGGATTAACAATTTTTTCAGTATTTTTCTAATTCTGCATTGGTGGTGGGAAAAGAGCTAGAGGTTAATGCTGAAGCTGGTGAAAAATTCACTCTTCATTTCCCTTTATTTTTTTTCCTATTAATTTTACTCTAAAGATAACATGTTTTGTCAGTCTCTCTTTTCCATTAATGTATCAAGCCAGCTCTAAAAACTGACCCAAAGAAATGGGGGGTTTGCCTATACAAATGTGTCCTCAAACTAAAACGTGGCCAAACTTTAAAAAGATAAGAGAAAGGTTTTTAAATAATTTGAGTTCTTGAGGTTCCTGTGTTGTGAACCTATCCAGACCTCTCTGCTGACAGCTCAGACTAATGTTCTATAGTCAGCGTGGAGTAATTGTCCATTGCACTTAAATAAGAGTAGAATTAAAAATAAGTATACTGTTTAGTGTGAAAAGGTCATAACAATATGTCCACTATTCTCTGCAATTAAAGCATAACTGAATGTCTAATGGAAAATTTCTTATTCTCTAATGAGTAGGTCGAATATGTCAGTAAAGCCAGAAAATATACTATTCCTTGCATTAGAAACAGTATGAGATTATCTGTTCAACACAGACATAGTAAAGCAATACTGCTGAGATCCACTGCTGGGTACTGCAATTAATAATTACCCTGAAATAAAGTCCCCTTTTTTCTCACTGATTATGGTTAATATTGTAACAGATAAAAAGTTAAAGCATGATCTCTGGTCAATCAGAATGTGAGAGGTCGAGCAGCAAATCTATATACTGCCTCAGATGCTTTGATGTAAAAAAACTTTTGTCTTACCAAAGTGAAGTATTTGAACTGCTTTTAAGTTGCATTTATAGGTGGTGAAAGTAAGGCATTAAGTCTGATCTTGTCTCTGAAGATTCAGATTTATGTTAAAATCAAAGCCAACGAGGAATAGAGTGTACTTTGCTAAGGAAAAAGAAATGCAGTTTTTCTGAGAACACTACAAGAATTCTTATTTTGTATTTAAATACAGTGATGTCTCCCTGTCTCCCTATTTTTTGTTTCAGATTCTTGTTCATAAAAATAAAAAACTAGAAAAAATTTTAAGGGTCTATGTGAGGGGAGGAAGAAGGGGGTCTTCTGTGCTTTAACTGTAAAATAAATTTCCTCTTATTCTGTGGATAGATGCCTAGGTTAGTCTTCCATTACTAATTTACTGGTTTATATAAATATATATTTACTTCAAAATGCTAAAATGCTGCTTTTAAAGACATGGTTTATTCAGAGGTTACATAGCTTTTGTTTAAGTTCCATGAAATACAGAGGCTATAAACATTGTAGTATTTTAGCCCAGATGCTTTGGAAAGTCAGCTGTCATTTTTTTGTTGTTTGTTTGTTTTTTCCCCTTGCACAGAAAAGTAGTTGACTTGGATTTTCAGCATTACATCTATTCTAGGTGTTTTGAGAAAGGTTTGATAGCAAATCAGGAGGTTCAAAAGTAATACTTGTGTCGACTGTTTGGTTAATATCATCTGTTTGAAAATCTTTTTTTTAAATAGCCTTTGGGTTTGTTGAATGAAGTTCTATACCCAAAATGAATGTGTGCCTGCATGCTAGTATCAACATTTGCGACTCCATGCTGTGTGGAGACTGTGTTTTGTAATTTTTGCATTCATCTCAAATCTCTATGAATGAGTAAACTAAACCAGCCCCAAACCTTGATGCTTATTAGAGGTATAATGCTAATGCCTTTGCCAATAAGAACGCTTCAGGTGTGCCGAAACAGAATCGATACCCGATTTAAACTTAATGTAATTCTACAGTTGTTTTACACTATATCCTGTATAATTAGGTCAATGCAAAATATATTGAACCATCGTGTATTACCAATCATGGATTATATGGATTATTACCAATCATCTGAGCATGCCTGATTTCTTCTGGTGATTTTTTTTTTTCCATGTAGTGAGCTTCTCTTGCTCTGCTTAATTTGATATGATTTTTTGTTTAAAAAAGTGACAAGAATTTTAAAAATGCTAATTTAAGGCAATGGGAATTTTTTTCTTTTTGAGAGGATGGGGAAAAATGTTAAGAGGTCATATATTCAAGTCCACTTAGGATTTTATGATAATCCAGTTAAACATTCTTTCAGTCACAGCATAAACATTCACTATTAGTTTTTACACTTATAATGCCTGGTGTTGGTGTTATGTATTTATTTCAAAGCTGGATGTCTTTTCAGAATCTTCAGTGGCTCTCAGTGAATAAACACTCAGCCACTTATATGCCAGTACAAGTTGAGAAACTTATAGACAGGAACCTCTACTGTGATTTGGGATCTGAGTCCCATTTCTGAATTCGTACAAGATTCCTCTCTTGATTTTCCAATGTGCATCTTGATATCCTCATGCTTGAAATTCCTCTGGGAGCTAGTGAGGATAGGAGATTTACCCTCCATAATAAAGATGCTGTATTAAGTTGCCACTTTAATACAAAGTGTTTGGGGAGTATCTTTGTAGGTGTCTTTGGAATAGTATTGAAACTTTGTTGGACTGGTAGCTGCCACTACAGCACATATCACGGATATAGTGACGCTATACAGCTAATTCCTCTGTTTCCCCGACACAGCAAAGCTTTATGCCTAGTGCACCTTGTATTGAAAGACCTGGATTTACAGTTTAGCAACTGACTGAATTAGTAACTCTGTGCTGCTGCTTCCAGAAGATTTGACAGAGAGAAACACATTCTTACGTAGCTTCTTCATGAAAGGGACCGTTGCATTCATTGAACATTGGAGGTGTCTCAGCTGCCCACTGGGAAATGAATGTTTGTATATGCACATGGGAAATCCATGTCCCTGCCAGGTGAGTTGTGATGAGCAGCACTTGCAAGCAGCTCTCAAAAACCAAGCTGTGCACCAGCCTGTGGGAGAGGGACCTGAGAATGGTGCCCCCAGATAAATGTTTTAGCAGGGGATCCGTGAAGCTGTGAACACACTATAACAGACAGTCTTCCCTTAAACTCCTCCTTGTTGAAGCCCTTGAAAAGATTGACTTTGGTCTCAGAGGTCTCTGAGGATGTGTTCAGTCTGCAGCACGGACACTTCTTGTTCAGCAGGTAAAACTCTTCCCAGAGGTAACTCTGGGCTGACTTAAATATTTGTGTTCTTTATTGGATGTAACATTGCCTGAACCAAAGCTCCCTTAGCCTTGCAAGATTTTTCTTTCAAGTGTGCTCAAAGATAGGTTTTCCCATGGTGTCTTTTGGGCATGGAACAGTTTTGTCCTAGAGGTACAAGATGTCTCAATGAATGTACCCAGACTGAGATGAGGTAAAACTTGGGAGAAAGGAGTTGCTCAGCACGGGGGAGGATTTGTCCAACATGCAGTTAGGAAGCTTTGGGTAAAGCTCCTGCTGCTCAGGTGCTGCTCTGTGATCTGCCACTGCTATGTGGACTCTTAATGCCAGTAGTCTTGTTGCAAAATCATACCACAGCTTATTAGCGATGTACACAGTCAAAATCAAAATGCCAGCTGCTAATTGCACATGGCAGTATTATGATGAAATTATTGGAGCTTTCTGCATGCAGGGGGTTTGAATGAATAGGGCTTCTGTGGTAGTACAGGTAGTATTCCTGAGGCTTTCATAACCTTTCTAGCGTAACTGTGTGCTAGAGGGGGAAAATTTAAAATCATCATAATAATTTTTAAAAAGCATTTAACAATTACGTTGTATGAAAGTTCATTTTGCTCTTGGTGTTGATACTAGTCTGACTGGCATTGAATGCTCACTTTTATGCATAGTGGCAAATATATTTTTTGAGAGGAACTAATGAACTGATTTTCTACTCAAGAACTTCCAATTGTTTTGATTAACTAGAAATTACAGACAATGTGGTCCCCAGCACAGACTGGAGAACAACGATCTTATTTTCTCTTGTCCTTAAGTGAAATGTAATTAATTTCTTACTTTTTGAGCACGATCCACTTTGTACACTATGAGATCATCAGTTAAATACCTTTATGAATTTCTAGTTTCATCCAAACCATGTATTCTATACTGAATTTATTCTAAATAACAGCTGAATTGCTTCTAGTATCATGTCCCTTAGTTCTTCCTCCCCACCAAAGCCAATACAAAAAAAAAAAAAAAGTGAAAACCAAACTGCAGTCTAGACACTGAATGAAAAAATTAGGCAAATATTTAGAGGGAATACAAGGATAGATTTACAGCCCTATGTGCAACAACTAAATTCACCATAAACCTTGTTTGTCTCTAAGACAAAGGAAAATAGTTTAGCTCTGAGAAAGTGTTATCTATGACTCACTCAAATTTGATGTCTTGTTGCTCTTTTTGTTGTTGTTTGGTTTTGTTACATCAGATCTAAGGAATCATAGAGGAGATTGTTCAGTTATTTGCACTAAAATACTGAACACTGGAATTTTTCATCAAATGCATAAAATTTGTCCCACTGGAGGGAGCAAATGGTGTGGATCAGGGTTTGTTGAAAGTTGTGGCATAATGTGAATATAATGCATTGAATATGAGTGTAAGAATTGTACAGAATAAATGGGGCCCTTGTTTATTATTTTTGGCTGTTATGTTTTTATGACATGATTTAAGAGCTCCATTTTGTTCTGCTAGTTCTGCTAGTGTTTGTGGATGCTACCAACCACTTCCTTACTCAGTGACTGTGGAATTGGTCCCCTAATTAGAGGGTACTCCCATGAATTTGTGCGTTTTAAGAATATTACAGAAATGCTATCAGTAATGTGGAATACTGGTATTATTTTACCAAGAAAACAGTATTTCTGCCTAAGAAAACATGATGTTGAATCCATGTGAGAGAAAAGAAGCAAACTTTCATCTTTGTATAATGTCTTCTATTGTATCTGTTTTAATCAAAGTGTTATTAATTAGTTCTGCTGATAATCAGTTATATGGGAAACAAGATTTAAATTTACAAGATTAATATATTCGTCATGAGATATTCTTCCAAAATGTTACCTACAGATGATATACAGAACATTATTTTCACTCTCTCCTTTTCATATATCAAAAGGCAGCTTCTCTCATTACACCTGAGTATTTGCTCTCGTTGCACAATTATTCCAGGTAAAGGTTTAGTGGAAAATTAATGCATCATTTTATGTTTAGTGTGCTCTGTATTAAAATGAATGCAGACATACTGCAGTTAGCTCTAATATATGTAATGACTGGTGAGTAAATCTAAGAACCTTGGTACCAGCAAGGCGATATAAACCTTGGTTTTTCTGCTTTGATTTAGATTAGCAGCAGGACCAAACTTATTCAGTGACTTTTATTTAAAAAGACAGATAGGCAGAGTAAGGACCTATGAAGTGAGAAGTATGGATTTTTAAAGCTTAGACTGATGCCATACTTGGATGAAAAAATAAGTCTCCTATCTCATTGGTTGGGATGCTGGGGTTTTGCTCAGAAAATGTGAATTCTCTCCTAAAAACAATGGATTTCTGTTGTGGAACTGCTTAGTTCATGGCATTGATTCATGCCTCAATTTCTCTTTGTATAAAATGGCATTAGCAATAGTTAATTTTAAGACCTGTGGATAAAACATGTCAATGCCCACAGGGTGTTATCTGACCCCCAGGTACTGGTTGAGGAGGACTAGCTGGTTTTTGAGAAGGGTGCTATGTGTAGGCTGCCCTTTACAGCAGAATTAGTTAACAGAATGATGCTTATTCTCAGGAAAATATCTTTCCTTTTTATTATGATTTCAGCATGCTGCTCCCCATGTTCATATGACTAATGGTAAGGCCTTGCAAGCCAGTGCAAGTGCCATTAAGACAAGCACCATTCCAGTGATCAAGAGACAGAGGCAAAATTGGCTTGATGCTTCAGATGATGGATTCTTTATAGCTACAGAAGAGACCAGGTAAGAGAAATGAAATCTAAGCAGGGAACGCGGCTTCACTGCGTACGTGTTATTGATCCACTATTTGAGTAACAGTTTTTGACATTATTGCTTGAGGTTGCGTTAACAGTGAGGAGCAATGTTACATCAAAACATACACCCAACTTTGCATCTCTTGCATACTAATATTATCAGTATTTCACTAATAAGACTTATTCAGTCAGGGCTACTTCTCTGTGGCAAAGCTTAGAACTTTTTAATTGTTACTAACTGTAGGTCATATGCAATGACGTTTAAGGCACCTCTGATCATTCAGCAAAATGTAAATGCCTCCACGATGTAGGTTATACTCTAAAATTTTCAGAGCTTGAAAAATACATAGCACATAATAGAGAAAAGTACAGCAGATAGCATCTTTTCCAGGCTAGAAATTGATTTCCTTTAAAAGCAACTAAGATGATCATCTTTTTCAGTCTTTCATTTACAAATTAATTGGTGAAATTTAATGAGCTTTTGCTTTTCCCAGTAGAGCTTGATATCATGGAAGAGTCACTAGTTTTCTGGAGGCTCCTCTGTTCTTTTCTTCCTCTGTTAAGATCTGGTCATTCCCTGATTTCAGTCAGGCTAAGATAAGGAGTTGCAGGCTATTTTTGTAAGCTGTGGTTGCTTGGCCTGCTACTTAAAAACCTTTAAAATCTTGCTTAACCAAGGGGATTATTATGGCAAGTAACATCAGACTGCTCCTCACTTCTGTGATTATTTTACAAGCCTAGAAAAGCTGGTAGTTGAACAAAAATGTAAATAATAAAATGAGGGAAGAGAAAGAACTTACGTAAATATAGAGCTAACCAAGGAAAATGTGCATATTTAGTCCTGTTTATGGCAGATTCAGCTAGAGAAGTCAAAATACTAATATGTGAAAATTTGGTGGTTATTTCAAGACCAATTAAATATGGCATTTCATTTTTCTTTTGTATGAGGAATGAGACAATTCAGGGAGAGTGATAGGAAGATGATGAGCTCTTAGGCTTCTGATATCTAGCTCAGATTGATAGCATTCACTAGTTTGAGAGTTGTTTGATGCAAAGAGCTTAGTAGTATCAGACTAGCCCCTAGTGATTATGCCCTCAAAGTGAGACTGGTAACCTTTCAAAGTTTTAGAATTTTCAGTTTTCTTTTTTTTTCAATTATCATAGAGAAGTGCCTGTGAAAGGATGAGATGAGTCCTACACTGGCAGCATTTGTGTCTCCCCACTGATCTCAGAGGTAGCCTAGAGAACTGGCCTAGACTAGATGTTGAAATTCGAGGTGACCAAAGTATAGTGAGATGAGTCCTGCCTTTGCAAATCACTCATCCGTGATAGCCCTGCCTGTGTCCATCCTAGGAAATCCCCCACCCCTCTCCCCTGGCTGCAGAGACCATACCCAGGCCAGGCAGCACAGTCTCCAACTCTGCACCCATGGTGGTGGGTAAGCAAGGGGCTTAGTCCTCAGGACTCTGTGCCTGGTGCTCTTCTCCAGATCATTAAAAGTTTAGAGTAACGTTTGAAATCTCCTGGTGTGGGGAACATAGGGCAGTTAGACCTCATCGGTACTCCCTCCAACGAGGAGGTGCCTGAAAACGTCATCGTGCTGCGTCACGCTGGCCAGTGCTGAGGAAGCACAGCAGGGAGTGCTCGATGACCAGCGTGGGTTGGGACCCCCAGTACAGCCGTTCCCAGTGGGACAAGAGCTAACCCTGCAGGTCCGATGCCAGTACATATGCATGCACCTTCCTTCTGTGATAGCAACACACAAGGAGTGTTAGTGCCTCGCTCACATTAATCTTCAAAACTATAACTAGTAGGAGACAGCAACTTTTTATCCTTTGAAACTCTGTTTCACATGAGATCTGTTCCTTCTCTCTCACAGGGCTTTTCTTTTTTTTTTTTCTTTTTCTTTTTTTTTTTCTTTCTCTGTCCCCGTCCCATCCCCATTGATTCCTTCCCTACCTCAGGCGTGCTTTCTCCTTTCTGACTTTTTCCTTTGATCCTTTGATTCCCTCTACCTTTACTCCAATATTATTTAGAAGAGACGGTGTAGCTTGTTCTCCTCTTGGCTCTCACTTGCCTCTGACCTTTACAGCTTGAAGTGGAAAGCATTGCCTGGTTCTGCTGCTAGGAATGCACTGATGCCCAAGATGACAGTTAAATGCTCTGCTCTTTGAGGGAGGAAGGAGGAAGAGGGAATACACACTAGTCCCTGACAGCCAGCCTGCCCGGTGATAGGAGTTCATGTAGCTGAGCACGGCTGTGATGGAGTTGAATGCAATATAATTGCAATGGGAAGAGAGATCTAGGGAGGAGACATTTGTGGAAAAAGCAGCACACAACTTATCCAGTCCTGCCATAGAATGAAAAAAAATTAAAATAAAAAAATCGGTTGCCAGTTTGCAGCCATATAGGTGTTTAAATATATTCTGAACACTCAGTTCAGAAATAACCACCCCATTTGAATCAAGGTAACAACTCCTTCTTTAGGGCACTTCTTCCATGCTGCATCAGGATCCGGTCTGTTTTACCATGTGTATTTCTTCATTGAAAATACATGTAAGACAGACACATGCTAATTACAGCAAAAGGGAAAGTAGTTTTTAGTAGATTGTTTTGTTTGCAACATAACAATTTTCATTTGTCCATCCTAAAACTTTTTTGTGTGTGCAGTGAATTAAAGTTTAAGATGCATATTTCTATAAAACATCAAGTAGAGAGTCTAGAGGGTGAATTTTCTCAGACATTTAGCTAACAAAATTGTACTACAGTAGTCAGTTGATATTATCTGAGAAAAAAATGTAATATTATTGCTGCTATACTAAATGAGGTGCTAGTCTACTTCATGCTAACCAAGCCAAAGATGCACATGAGCATTCTGAATTTTATTATCCATCAGTAGGTAAGGTGAAAATATGTATTTATGCCTATAGCTCCATTTTAGAAGATATTTTAAAATAAGAAATTGCTATCATCCTCCCCCCCTCTGGATTTAAGCAGCAATCATATTTCTGTAAAGTTAAGTCTTGTATATCTAATTGCTCACAGATTCAAGATACTTGTAGCAATGGATGAGTAGGGAGCTGAATATTCAGAGCAGTGAAAATAATTGTGGAAATCATATGTCATCTAAGCCTTCCAAGGTAAAACCTTAGAGTTACCCTAGAATTTTAGGGTGGTGCCCTTTACTCCTCACTCAGGCCACAGTTCAACAGTACCTGCAGGTACGCTTAAAATTTAGTGTGAGCATATGTATCACTGAAACAAAAAGACTGGCGTTTACATCTGAAGTTCAGCATATTTTAGGTGCTGATCTGCTCTTCAGAGTAGAACAGGAATGTACTTTTTATCAGTTGTAATGTGCATTCTCATAAATTTCAGCTTTTTTTTTTTTTGAAGTTGTAGCTATTTGAATGCAGTTTTGTCCCATGTTGTGTATCAGTATCTGCACATCTGGGGGAAAATGCCAGCATAATTCCTATTTGTATTCCCCTCTCTCCAAGCCCAGAGGCCTCTGCAAAGCTGGGTTGGATGTTAGCATGGTGCTGAGCCCCAGTCGTTACAGCCACTGGCCAGTTTGGGGAAGGGACAGAGTGAGTTTGCATCTGCCTACATATTAGTGCCATGAATGAATCACCCATATGAATTTTTTGACTGATCTATATCTATATCTATATATCCACATGTAGATCCCCTTCTTGAATACCTATGAGTATGCTCAGTGAATTTTGCCAATAAATATAGAGGTCCCCAGTTTTGCTCTTTCATCTGCAGTGACAAGCTGCACTCTCCATTCAAAAACCTTCCTGATGCCTGTGGGAGTCCAGGTCACCTGGGATTTCCACACCTCTGTTCAGTCACAGGCTCACAGCAGGGATTAATCTAAGCAGAAAACCAGGAGACAGTTCAAGAACACTTAACCTTGACATTACATCATAATTTTATGTTGACCTTTGCTGGATTTAACATTTTTGTATTTTAATTTATTCTTACCCTTTTTGAATGAAAAAGGAATTATCATTCCCTACTGCGAAATAACTTGCTCAAAATTTTATTCTAAAGTGCAAATCTGTTTACACAATTCATTGAAAAATCACTCTTTAAAGGGGCTTACATTTATCACTGCTCACCAAGGGATTTTCCTTATTTCTTTTTAATATACTTAAATACTAGCTGCTAGGATTCTCCTAGCACTAAGTGCATGCTTTAGGATCAGCCAAAAGTCTCATAACTATAAAAGAATTTTATTCAGGACATTGGGCTAAATCACCTTCACTATAAGGAAGCTTTTGGGGTTTCATTCCCCTTTTGTTGACTAGCTGTGATGTGGATTCTTTTGTAGGCCCTGTTAGAGGTTAATGCAGAAATTAAATTCTTCATACTGAATCACCATTCTGGGAGTTAAATAATAATTTTAAAAGTGGGACAGTTCATATTATAGTCTCCAGAAGTTTAATAAAAAGTGTAATATATCAGCTTAATATCTGTTGAGTTATATAAGACATAATCATAATCTATGAATAAAATCAGTAATATAGCTGTTGGATGTCAAGAGAAATGTATCTATTTATTAAAACTTTTCTTACCAATTCTAGGTATGCAGTGTGCATACAGTTCCTATACACATGCTCTGTCCGTAACAGAATGCATGTGCATGCTGATGACTGTACTTGTATAGGGACAGCTAAAACACTGAGTGGAAAATGAAATTTTTTTTTTTCAGCATTTGCTTTATAAGAAATGTGTGGAAATGTTTGGCTGAATGGGTTATAGCAGCAGATTCCATATGCTTTCCTTTCATGGGCCAAAAAGCATATTTGCATATAGAACTGCAGTTGAATGACTCGATGCTTGTTTCCTTTCAGTGCTGAAGCAGTTAGAAACCTTCTCACGGTAAGTGCAACTCCATTGGGAATGAGTTAACTGCAACTGCTAAAATTAGAACGTGATCTTTAGCTGTTACCAGCAGACATTGCTTCCTTTTTGCTGATAAAATGATTTGAGAGGCATCCCTATGGCAGCATTTTATAGGCAATTTTCATATTCTTCACTTCATGTTCTGTCTCCAAAAGGAAAAGCTTCCCTTGATTTGTTGAGGTACTACATAAGGATATCACAATCGCTGTGATAATTACCTGATACCACTCATTTTTATTTATGCATGTCTCATAGCACACACAAAAAGCTTAAAAACCAAAGTTGCATGTTGAGAAAGAAGAGAATGTGAGGCTGACAACCAACTTCAGCAAAATGTTGAGTCTTGCCTTGCCATCAGTGGTCTGGTTCTCTTGCAAAAGTGGGGGAGAGTCATGCAAGCGCTCACAGCCCTTCGTGTGCCTGCATATAATACCGCTAGCACTCTCTGCATTGTAGCTTTATCAGTGGAAACCCTAACCTGTACCTTTAAAACTTGGGTGAACCAAACCCAGTATTAAGAGTTGTGAATGAGCTGCCCTTGACCCTTCTCCCTCCCACATGTGTTTTAATCAGTGCTTAGACAAGGTCAGGCACAGTGTTTGTGTTACCCCTTGTAGCACATTGCTGGGAGAAAAGGGAAAAGTGGAGGAGTAAGTCTCCAAGTGCCCGGGTCTGATACACAGTGCACAGGTGCAGGTCTAGATCAAAGTCAGAGCTCCAGCGCTATCTGCTCTGCTCCTTCTTCCTCTTCACATGTGCAGTTCCTATCACAGAAATGTTCACAGGCATGTTTACTCTTTCAGTTGTCCCCAACTGTGCAAAAAAATTTGTGCACCAAAAAAAGTATTTTTAATATACAGTCTGCTTTTCATAAAGATGAGGCAGTTTGATTTGAATTGGGATCCTGCTTTTGAACTTCACCATACTTGGATCGAGGGCATAGTGCAATTTCATTTCTTACCTGCATGGCACTGTGGCCATTAAACCCCGACCCTGTAACCGACTGCATGAAGATGCCTGGCTGCACCCTTGGAGAGTCACCTGCAAGCCTGAGAATGTGATGCACCAGCTACTACCCTCTAACCAAAAAATCAGCCTCTAAGGATGTAATTTTCTGGTTCCTTTACTTCTGCTGTATTGTATAGTTGTCATACATCTTGAAAAGCAGGGATTACAGAATATATCCCTTAGAATTATGTCTAGTCCTCACTGATAGGATTGCAAATATCTTACTGATTGACTGCAGCTGAGCACAGGTGGGCTGACAACCATATCCAGTCACTGTGACAATACTGCATATGGGGAATTTGGGGAGGAACTGTCCTTGCTACAGTTTAGGAGCAGTCCTACTTGGCTAGCTACTGTTCAAAGTTGTTATATACTCATGAGAGGGAATAATAGTTTCTGTGAGCTGTTATCTTGACCTTATTTAGTGTGGACTATTCATTAATGCTGCACACTGTTCACACCTCATAAATGATACTTCTCTGAGCTCTAGCTGAGGTACTGCGATACAGAATCCCAACCAGTGGTATAGAAACTAGATCATAATCCTTGCCATTTGTTTCTCATTGAGCAGCTTTCATGGGTCCACAGATACTTTCTTTTGCTATTTAGCTACATGAGTTTTTCCTCTGGCTCCTTTTACAGTACCTACTAAGTCCAAGTAACACTACTGTGATAATGCAAAAGTTTGTTTTTAAAAGCAGGATCATTCCATGAAGCTAAAATCAACTAATTTGAAGAATGTGAATATTTTTTAAACTTATAAAAGGAATAATAGATATATACATTGAAAACATGTACATTACAAAACCCAAAGTTCAGTTGTGCAGTTAGTTAGAGCTGATAGGTTTGAAGAGCATCTGGTATTAAGAGTTTTGCTTTATCAGTCTTCAGAACAAATTAAATGCAACCATTCTGGTTTGGAGCTATGTATTAATCTCACAGTTTAAGATGAAGTTTCAGTGACATTGTAGTAAACTGGTCGCCCTATTTAAAGCTACATGGTAAGGGAAAGATCTTGCAGTGGTTGGAGTGCTTACCTAGGACTTGGGAGAACATGATTCAGTTCCCTGCTCCCTCACAGACTTCCCATGGGACCTCAAGCAGGTCTTTTAAGTCTGTGTCTCCAAGCATTTCGATGCCTCACTCCTTGTATCAAAATTAACAAGGTGCCAAATACTTTGTTGAAGATTTGGAGGCAATTGTCAATGTACCCTTTGTTCTTTGCCTGAAGAATCAGATGAAGAGTACTTTATTCTTTCACAGGGCTGTTGTACATGGAGCAGGTCAGAAGCCTTACAGGGAATCTTCTTTCAGAGAAAACTCTTTACCTATCTCGGTAATAAAATCTCACGGTAATGCCACCCACAGGAGTCCAGAAGCTGTTGACTGAAACTGGGTGATTTGTTAGTTTCAGAGGTGTCTCCACTGATGAGCAGGTGAAAATTAATTAGTGCACAGCTTCGGTGATGACCGCAAGGAGACTGAGGCTAAGAACAGATGGTTGTAAATGACCTAGTTACTGCTGCCTGAAGAGTCACGCTGTTGTATCTTGTAAAATGATCTTGTCTGATCCTGCCCTGTTGTAAGCAGAAATTCAAATATGCTGCCTCTCTATGGTGGCTTAAATACCAAAGTATATTTTGCAATTGCATCTTAGGTAGGAGCTTGAATGTAGTTAATTCATGTGATGCAGCTAAAGAGCAGTGACACATTTAGAGTTGTTACTCAACCACTTGCAATCTTCACTGCACTCTTTGACAAAAGTAATTTCACATCCAGACAGTAGCTGCAGAAGTAGCCAGAGCATTTTATATTTGGGAAGGGAAATATTATTTCTGAAATGAGACTTTTTGCAAAATTTTATTGCCTTGGGAAGCTTGGGGGAGGAAATGAAAAGAACTTAAATGAAACAACAGGGATGATAATAAATGCATTAAAGATTGTCTTAAACACAGATGATGGTGGAGAAGCTCCGGTATAAGTACTTAACTTTTCCAGAAACCTCGTTCACTTTGTTAGACCTTCCAGACCCAATTCAGCAAAGCTCTTAAATGCATGCCTGACTCCCACTGAGTGCGGTCTGTCAACTAGAGTACATCATGTAGTCAGTAATACACCTTATATGTCAGATGTTAAATTGGGATGCCATGCAATTCTTTTAACCTGTTTTCTTACAGTTCTTCACAAATTTTGATGTCCTGCAGTACGGTTGGCCATTTCAAAAGGTTTTCTTTCAGAAGCTGTCTTTTGTATTTGTGCAGAGGATTTGATGTAGCTGAACCCAATCCTCTTTACAGGATGTTTTAACTGAAGGTCTTAGGGCTTAGCGTTTTGTTAGCTTGCTGCTCAGCTTTTTCCTAAATCCACATACCCAGTGGGAATGTGTCATCTTGTAATATTTGGTTGTCTTCTATTGTGGGAGTTAAAACCAATTTGGTTTTGAACAAGAAGAAATTCTTCTATAAAGAAACATCTTTGTATGGGAAGCCAATTTCTTTTACGAAGCCTTGGGAAACATACAAAATAACAACAACAACAACAAAAATGCTAACTTGTCAGACTAGCATAGGCTTCTGCATATTTAAGTATCAAAGAAAAGATAAAGACAATATTAATTATACAATTGTTACCTATAGCAAGGCTAGAGTAACACTAGTTTAGGACTAAAATTAGTCCATTCTCACCATTCCTATGCCTAAACTACAGAGGTTTATCACATTAAATCTTAGCTGTTGATGATTGTAATCCTCAAACACTGCACAGTATCAGTCTTAAGAGATCTTTTTCCCTTTTTACAATTTCTGTGCCACGTGAGCAACAGTAATTAGTAGAAGCTGGACACAGGGCTAAAAATTACTTCATCTGAAGGCAGAGGAATACACAGCAATAATGTGCATGTAGATATAGAAACTAGGTAAGTCCTGTGGTGAACACACTGTTGCTAAAGTTAAATAGCAAAGAAGGTGATAAAACTCTACTGTGGTGAATATATTAAAAATGTAATGTCAGTGATCCTCACAGTCTTAAAATTCACACAGAACTGCCCACTAACTTTCATTTATAAGTTGTCCTGTATCAGATTCTTCATTTCAAATTACAGATAGAGGACTTAATTCTGAGCTAGTCTATATTTCAGTGTATGTATTTAATCATATATTCTTACTATTTTCCTCTGATTATTTTTTTTTTTTAAACTCATTAAGATCTTTTAAATGCATGGCCCTCTGGCATTAAAGTAAGTAAGGCTGTGGAAAAACAGATGTTAGTTGGTCTCTTGTGAAAAAGCTTGCATAAGTAACTACATAGGCATTTTAAATGTAAAATGCCAGGGAGAACATAATGGCTGTGACTCTGCAAGCCAATCACAGAGATAACTATCGGTTCTTGTCAAGCATTTAAGGAACCAGGGCTGGCTGTTTTTCTTACTTGTGCTATGGATAGAGGCTAAAACATTTACCTGACAATATACAATAGAAGTGTTGTTCTAGTGGAAAAAGCACAGACCCAAACTTTAAAATTTCCCCAGTTCCTCTATTACTTCATGTGAGACACCAGACAAGTCATTTAACCTCTGAGTAGCTCCATCTTTTTGTCTGTAAACTTGAATAATATTAATGTATACCTACTCTTAAGGATGCTTGCAGTTTTTAATTAAGCAGTCCAACAAGCACTATGAGATACTGACATGGAAAGTGCTGGCCGTAAGAGTGGAGAGCAGGATGAATGGCAGAAAATGAACTCGAATAGACCTTTGGTAACATGAATATTAAAAAAAAAAAAAAAAATACAGTCTTTGAAATGAAGCTGACCTTAGAAATTAGCATCAAATCATCCTGTGGCAAAGCTTTCCTCTGTTGATGCCACAGTACAGATCTCTAATCCATATTCTGCATCAGAGCTTCTGTGTGTAGTCAGTGCTGATTATGCAAGAGATTGATGGTGTGGAGCAGAGCCCCAGGGGACAGTTTCGTGAGGGAACTTTTGCTCTCTGACTGTTTCTGGTAAGATTGATTAATTTTGATTTTCAGCCCTTGCTTAATAGCAAGTAGCCAGAATGCCAAGAAGCTCCTCCAAATATACTCTATTGGTACATATAATATTCCACGAAAAGTATATGCATAATTGATAAAGAGGAAAAATATTGTCAATTTTTTGAGCCTCAGGTACTATTATAAGCTATAATACTATAAACACAGTGTCCAGGCCAAAAAATTCAGATGAAACCTACCCTGAAGTAATCAAACAAGGTAAGGAAAGAAAGAAAGAAACAAAAACAGTAATAAAAAGCCATACAAAAAGTTTTGTGTTGAAACAGTTCTCCTAATAAATAAAATACTAAAGTAGTTAAGATAGGGTGTTTAAAGTGTGTCAAAGTTGGAAAAAGCGACAAAAGTAAATGATCCCCCCCCCCCCCAAATGGAGCATATAATAGAAAGTTTTCTCTTAGCTTGCACTTAAATAAATATATTTAGTTGAAAATTTTCAAAAATATTGTGTCAATATAGTATCTAATGTTTTGGGGGAAGTGGTGCTTAATGCTTGTAGCCCAAGGCCAGAAATAGAAGTTGTATATTCTGAATATTTTCGTCACCTTAAAGTCTGGGATAATGCTAGAATTGTGAATTAATATGCCAGATGTTTAGGTAGTAGTTGAAAGCAACATTGCGTTCCACTCTTAGCCAGTTCTGATACATCTTTTCTCCAATTTCTTGGCTGTCTCAGGAAAAAATATATGCTGCCATGTGGGTAATATTTTCATCTAATAGCGGGTGATGTTTAATCAATATACAGAGTGGCCATCCTTCTGCAGAATGACTAGATGTAATGAAAATTCCTATTGGTAGAGTATAAAGTTGTGTAGGAATTCACCCACACCCTCTGATATAGCTAGGAAGAATAAAGGAGTTGCTTTGAGATCTTCTGCCGTTTGTGCCTCGAAGTTGTAGAAGGCTTTCTGGCTCCTTGGATTCCCAGGGTGCTACCTATGTATTGACAAATCTGCAGTGATCTTGGGTGAGCGTTCATGGGGAGGAGAGGTTAAGCAACTCTTTCTTTAATAGAGCAGGCTTCATGCCTTACAACCTCTGAAGTAGATGGTAGCTAAGGAGAGGCTGATGAATTTCAGATAATTTGCAGAGCAGCTGTCCCATAGCTCAGGTTACAAGTCTGTTGAAGCCTGGGCCATTGCTTTGTTTTAAGGGGTATGAATAATTTACTTTTGACCCATTCCATCCAGCTACTTTTGCTAGGATTTACTGGTTCTAATCCCCTCTACGAAGCTGGACGCTGTGGTGAAACGCCATGAATCCAAAGACAGGCCTTTCTCCCTTCTTTGAGGGGAGAACGGAGGACCGTGGCCCTGTGCATGCCGTAGTCCCTGCTGCGTGCCGTGCGATGTGAGACGTCGTCCCTGACGAGTTCACAAACCTCCACCCAAGACGTGGGGCATCCATGTTGAGCTCTGTGGTGTCCGTCATTCCTACCGACTAGATCAAGGTTTTTTTTTAAACTGAGGCTACCACGAATCAGTCTGGTAGGGCCTCCGTGCTGCTGGCTTCTGCGAGAAGTCAGCGTTGCGCTGAAACTGGTGTGTGATCGTTTTTGTCCTAGCCAGCTGCAGTAGGTAACTTTAGTCTCTTGGTGGTAAGTACCAAGCTCACAGATGAACTGGGAGGATAATTTCATTGCTGATTGCTAAGATTTAGATTTAGTCATCATATAATGACTGCTGTATGACAGCACCCTTTTATAATGTTTCTTAGGGGTTAAAAGTTTTTCTCAGTTCCAGCATTCAGCTGAAAAACGAATAGTAATGCTGAGAATAAGACTTTGCACTTCTTTAATTCCTTCTCTCCTAGCATCCTAAACGACTTCAAAATATTAATGAAATATGCTGTTTTCAGGGGAAATGAAAGCATGGAAAAATCTGTCGAACGAGGTGATTTTTCCAAAAACCATGGCAGTTGTTTGCAGTAAAACTGGATATAAATCATTTCAATAGTGGGTAAGGTTCCTGTTGTTCTAGGCACTCTAAAAATGCACACAAAGTGATGACTTCTGCTCTGAGGAGGTTTTGATCTGAGTAGATTTTAAATCAGCAGCAGGTAGAAGGAGACAGAGAGGTGGCTTGTGCCATGCAACAGGTCAGGCATGACGCAGTCATAGCAGTCTGTGCTTGTAACACTTGACCGGGATTTTTCCTCCCAGTAAAGACGACGCTCAAAAGGCATTATTTATCGCTTTATGTATATACATAGTAGTTATAAGCTGTTGCTCTGAAATACAAAACATCAGAGAAGCCCTCAAAGTGGTGCAGTGCTTGAAAATGCTCTATTAAGCTGCTTAGGAAGATCTGACACCGTAATTTGTAACTGGTGTGTCTATAAATCGTTGTTGATAGAGAACAGTTTTGCTCCGTAAATATTGATACCAAATTGGACGATAAACGCCAGCAAAGGAAAACATTTACTTGCTAGGAGGAGAAAAATAAGACAACCTCTTAAAACATTTAAATGATGTTGGCATGTCTACAGCAGTACCTCTTTAATCTTATAAAGGTTGTACCACTCTATCTGCCATCTTTATGAGTTTTATAATGTAACTAAGTGGCTCATGGCAACTGCTTTCCAGTAGCTCGATGCTTATTAAAACACTTCTGATTTGTTTTATAAATGAACATTTCACAAAGGAGCTTATTTTTAAAAGGTGTATCAGTGTCAACCCACTTCTGCCTTCCAAATATATTTCTCCTAGTTTTTGTCATTTTGAGGTTAGATTAAAAGTTTAATGGAATATGGGTAAGCTTTAGCCTCAAAGTGCTGAGGGAAAAAAAAAAAAAAAAAAAAAAGATGATGTCTAAACCACCAAGCCAAATAGTTAAATAAAATACTTCTCATTTCCATACAGGTAGAAATGTACAAAGTGCTGTGAGTCATTCAGTCTCTCTGTAACCTGTCAGGTTTCTAAGGTTCTGTGCCTACAGCTTCATCCCAGTTAAATTCTCTTTGAGCAGACAGCATTGCACACATTTTGGCCTTTCACTTTGTTTAAAAGCCTGTTGAAATTAATAGAAAGCCTATCAGCCTCCCAAGATAGTGCCTCCTCTTGTAATTTAATCCACTGAATAGTTACAGTGTACCTCTGGATACAAGAAGCCCTCAGAGAAATGAGTAATAATTGGGTCTAAGAACCCCCAAGGAATGATGGTTATTTTTTAAATAGTTGATTTTGCTAACTGGCCTTGAGCTTGCACTGAAAATCTACATTGCACAGAATTTACATTGCCCTGGAGCAGCAGCAACTTCACGTATCTTTGTCTGGAACACTTTTTCATTTTTTAGTTTAGCTTTTCTCTCTGAATGTCTTGATGGTTAGACTGATTGCAAGTTTCCCATAAAACTTGTACCAGAATGCAAAATCCTGCCTTGCTGTAGTTTATGTCTAGAACTCCACCTCCTTCCAGGGTTGGCAGTATTTTTTGTGCCTGGCGCATTTAAGTTGCTGTTTACAGTTGGCAAGTCATACCAGAATACTTCACCCCAATCTAGAGATTAGGTGGAATTTCAGCTATGATTGTCCAGGGAATCAGTTCCCTTATGTCTGCTGCCGACCTGTGCATATTCCTTGTGCTACCAGCAACAATTGGGTAATAATACATTTCCACAGCACTAGGTCTTTGTATATAATGATGTTGCTCAAATGGCATCAGTCTAAGAAAAACTCGGGCAAAAATATCAAACTGATTTAGGCAGAGCATGAAAATACTATGCCCTTCAGCTTAAAACTCTGTAGCCAGGTTTGTATTAGGTCCTTAATATATTTTTAGTGGAAACAGAGCATCAAAAGCACTTCTGGACCTTGGTATTTAAAAAGAATTATGGACATCTCAAAAGTGTGTGTGTGTGTGTGCGCGCGCGCTGGGGGCAATTCCCCTTCATCGGAAAATGTTTCTTTCCATTCCCTTTCAAAACAAGGTCTGTCATCTGCTAAAATTTCAGCAGGCCTTTACATGCAATTAATTTCTCTCACAGTAAAAAACTTCTGCCATAACATGAATTTATTTAGTATTACTTTTTAAGTACTGTTGGTATAGCTGAATAGACCAAAGTCACTCTAGTCATCATAACTCTGAGTCTCATGCAGAGGAGGCAAGACCGATGCACAACAGTTTGTATATAGAAACAGTAACAGACAGATATGCCTGATATCAATGGAGCTAAAGCAAGTAATGCCTTTAACTCCTATTAGAAAAGGCTTGAAAAACACATTCTTGACTAACATTAACTGAAGGTCACCTTTATTTTATTCAAGTTTAAAAATTGCTGCTGTTTTAATGCATGGCATAATTAGAGTAGGGATCTTTAAGTCAGCTTTTACAAATGAGAAATTTTGTTACCAGCTATCCTATTCCTGAGAAACCTGGACATAACAGAATTATATAGGATCGTGCTTAACTTCACCAGATGGTTAGTTACATGGAATTCACTTAGATCCTGGGAAGGGGGTTGGTTCATTGAAATGGTTTGCCTGATTAAATTTAAGCATGGCATGAATGCCCTATACAGCCTGTTATTTCTACCCAGTAGGTTCCAGTCTGTGTATGAAACTTGCAGAGAAAATAGGTCTCAATAGTGTGTGGTACTTATGTACATTTCCATATTTCCCTGAATAGGTGCCAGAGGTCTTATGTACCATTATCTGCAGTAACTAATTGAAGTATCATGCAGACATAAAGAATTTGTCTTATTCCGACATTAGCAGCAGTGCATCACATTTGACATAAAAATGAGCACAGTGGGCTTTATATACCAATCGCCTATTAAAAGTTTGATTCATTCTCATACCTTTGGTCTCAAGAGGACTAGAAATACAATGCAAAGGCTTTCAAATACTTTTTAATTCACGTTTCAAATGAAGTCTGTAATGCATCATACTTCAAGCTCTAGTACAAAAGTCAAAGGAAAAAGGAGGGGGAAATGGCAATTACTCTTTCATACAACTGCAAAGGATGTTATCAACGCTACAGATATTAAAGCCATTTACTTGTGATCACCAAATAAAAGCTGTATGTAATTAAAACATATGGCTGGTATTAACTGAAAAAGGGACAGGAAATTGAACATTAAAGGTGACTCTGCCCTTAATTCACTCTGTCATTGGGGGAGGGAGGAGAAGTGCTCTGAGCGAAAGGACAACGAAAATCTTATCTTTGAATTTCCTGCCTTTCATAAGCTACTATTAAAACCTGCATGATTAAGTGTTAAAAAAACCTCTGAAGCATTGTAAAACCTGATCAGTGCCTCTCAAAAAGCTTGACTGTATTTAGATGCTAAATTCTTCAGCGTAAAGAATCAGTTCCCTCCACCCTCTATATTTTTTTGCAGTAAAAAGAACAGTTTTGGCTTTTAGTGAAATGATTGTTTAAATATTACATCTAATGAAGTCAGTGGAAATTTCTATTCTTCCAATTTTATTTCTGAAAGGCTATATCCCAGAAAGCTAATTTCTGGAAGCATTTTCACAATCCTGTTTAAGTAGAAGTGCTGGTTTGTCTTTTTAGAGTGCATACCAGATTAGTTCTTCTAACAATCTATGTAGAGCTACTTTCATTTATACTAAGTGAAGAGTTGACTCTTTTTGTGGTTTACTTGATGTAATGCTGATGACTCCTCCTTTTTTGTTCTGCCTTTTTTAATGCTAGTTTTGAACCAGTATTTAATGAGAATAACTACATCTTTTGACTTTACTGTCCTTGCACAATAATCACAAATTGTAGTCACAGATACTTTACTGTCCTTATGTTTGGTGTCAGCTGCAAATTGCTTTCATTAGTAGGAACTTCTTGGCAGTTTATGAAGTAGCTGTATTAAAAATTCAAAAGGGCAAACTATTATCTAATGTTTTTGTAAACCATGGGCTTCTCAAATTATTAATGACCACATTCGTCCTGTAAATAAATACAAAGTTTTGCAAACAAATAAATCAAAAGGAATCCAGTTCTGTAAGCTTTTGCTGGAATGATCCCCATTAATAATCAGTGTGAGTAGCAGCTATTGTATATTCACATGACTTTAGAAAACCTAGCTGGTTTACGATTTTAGAAATGTGTGTTTCTACCAGTCTCATGTTACATTTTTATGATTTTACCATTCTGGAAGGTATGCAATATCTTGTCAATCAGTTGAATATCTTTTTAGGCCTAACGTAAGATGACCATGTAAAGTAAGTACTCAAACAGTAAGTCTGTGTCTCCATGGGGTTGTGTGAAAAGCCTAAATTTCGCTTTCTGGTGATTAATTTTCTTTTCTTTTGCTGTGTTTATTACTGCATGATGCTAAATCCTAATTTGATATTCCAGGCCATGAGATGCTGATGACATCCTGCTTTCAGGCAACTAACATGAATACTTCTCTCCACCTTTTAAATATATTAATCAAAATAGATGTGTTTTTCAGGCTCACTTTAACCTCTAAGAGCACAGTATATTCTCCTGATTTTTGGCTTTTGGTTTTGTCTTTGATTATGTTCTCTTCTGTGGCCCAGTTACTCGAATGGAAGCTTACATTCCTGGGAAATAGTCAACCAGTAACTAAATACCTGTTTAAAATTTAATATGCAAATTATCATTTTAGAATTCAATAGAACTTATTTTAAGCTGATCCTGTATTTTCAATGTCACATGCTACCATTTTTCAGTTTCAGATTTAACAGCCCATTAAGATGAAAGGGACAAATCACTTCTTGAGTTACCATCTCAAAGCCTTGATGCAGGTAGACGCATCATCACCTTGTAGTTTGTAGTCATATGGCATTTTCAGCTTGGAAGGTTAGTATTAGAAAGCCTGGCCTCATTTAGTGTTAGAGGCCCCAGTTTGCTTTAATTCTTTTTCCATAAGCTCAAAATCTCTGTGATTTATAAAACTACCTAAACAAAAGCTGGGATTCTTGACTTGAGTGAATTCAGAAAATAGGTCATTTTCCAGTAACATCTAATATTCAGGACTCTGCCAATGAAGGTGGTTCTTGACATACTCTGTGTGTGTCATTTCTGTGTTTGCTGATACTCTGTACCCTGGATACACTCAGCATTGTGGTTATTGATTTATAATAGTAGAAAGACAGAACAGTTAGAACATAACAAAGCTTTTTGCTTCAGAATTAACTATCCTTGGACGTAGAAGATTACAATATAAAAAACATGGTTGCTTGTAGCTAATATGTTTGATTTATCATCTGAAAGTCTAAAATTAAAGTGAATTTACTGCACCTGAAAGGCACTAGTACAAAAAACCCAGAGATGCGGGTCATGTGTTATCTTCAGAATTGATATGGAGCAAATAGTTACTCTGAGTCCATGACTTTCACAGAGGTAACACATTCACTTGGGTGTTAATGAGGTTCTTTCTCCTGTGGTCCCTTATTCCTGTAGTGATATCACATGTAAGGATTCACCATTTGAGCATTCTGCCCCAAGATTTCATATAATTAAATGTTATTGTCCAAATATTGTCTAACACCAACTCACTTTTCACTGAACAATTATCAGTTACTAGTTGGAGACAACTGTGAATCATCAGTTGATGGACAGGGCTCACTCTTGTTGACTGCAAGTCTCTTTTCCATGAACTAGCCTTCCTGCTCTGGTAAGAGTATTTGTTATGTTTGTTATTGGCTCTTGAGCAGTCTTCTGTTAAAGACTGAGATTTATCTCTTCTGTTGTCTCTCTCTTCTTTCCCTCCTTTCCTCCTTCCCTCCTTACAGAAAAATCCGTAAGAAGTTCACCAGATCACAGCTGAAAAGAGCTTCCAGAACACCTTGTTCTCCGATCATTACAAAGACAAAGTCTCTCGTGAACAGTAGGCAGGCACGAGCAGAGGCAGGAACCATCACGCACTGAAGATATAACAGCATCAGCACCATAATCATGTCAGAATCATGTTTAATTGTGAATGCAGATACAACAGGACCTTCCGCATCTTCGAGACAGAAACACTGTACAGACAGATTGTGGCTGGGTTCTGTGTTCTGGGCAGGATCCAACAGCAGCCCTTGTTTTCCCTCATCTCTGCAAGGGCTACTTCTGGTTCACTGTGCAGGCCTACCCCGGGTTGTCCTGCTATTCCCTCCATTTCCAGTCATCGCTGTTGGCTGGTCAGGGAGGGACTGTTTGCACTGACCACACTGAAGGAGTATGGATGTAGAGTCCACCCACCACATTTGTCTATGCCTTCTAGTGGCTTGATGCAAAAATATGCAGCTTTCAAAACTATTGCAGTGTCTTTAAAGCAGGATTTAGCCTTGAGGGGCTTGCATTTTCAAAAAGAGCTGCAAACTTTGGGTGTTCATATTTTTCAGTATTGGCTTGAGTCACTTTGGATTTGATTTTCTGAACTGCTGAGCATCCAGACCCTGAAATGAGGACAAGGACTTTAGCAGTTCTGAAACTTAGACGGAATTAGGAAGTGCCCATAATAAGTGGCCAGTTTTCAAAATGCTGGCCATATCAGCTTCGGTTAAAATCCTGGAAAGTGTTACGTGTGGCAGTGAACATCCAGCTGGACTAGTTGCATGTGTAGGAACTGGTCCCATTGTCTGTATATTTGCAAGCATCCGCTTATTTCTTTGGGTATTTTTTGCATTTCTTGAAGCCTGTTCTGAATAGTGAAAACCAGCAGAACACCATTCCCAGGAAAACAGGAAGAAGTAGAGTATTTCATATTAGAAATGTCTCTCCACAAAATAATTTCTACATTTTGATACGTCTGGATAAAAAGTTATCTTGCAGAATGCTTTTTGAAGTTTGTAATTGTAAGGCTGCAGGTGGATACTTACCATGGAGAGATGATGTGCCTTTTGAAACTACTTGTAGGAAACTGTCAGTCCCCCTGAAAGTGGGAATGGCAACAGGGGCAGGTCTTTTTTCTACTCAGGTACTTACAGGTGAACAATCTCTGCCCTACTTTGAAATCAAGAGGCAACCAGTGTCTAGCACTACTGTGTAAACCTAGTAGGGTTATGTTGATTATCTGAGGCAAGTTGTGTCCTTCAATAGATTTGGTTTCCATATGGCTTTTTAAAAGGTAGTCAGACACTGAACACGTCATAGTAAGCTGAGATGAGTTTCAAGCCTTTTATTTCTGTCTGTTTACTAGGTAACCCTAACGGTATTGTATAGATGTGAGGTTTTCATCCAGTTGCGGATGTGCACTCAGCTCTGTCATTAGAAAGACAAAGATATAAGTGGTGTCTCATACCTCTGGGTGATTCTCCAAAAATTATTTCCCCCCATACGATTTATGGTTTCAGCCTGAAAGAGCATCTGTGATCTCAGCCTATAACTAGCCATACTCTCCATGTAGGATTTTGAGCTCTTGAGATAGTGATCCACATGCTTCTTCAAAAAAGAAAGCACCTTGACCTCCTGAAGGGACTTGCTTGCAGGATTTTCTGGAGTGATGGATCCAGGTCTTGTCCACTGTCCTTCACCAGCAAGAAAAGGGTGAATACGAAGGAGAGATTATGACATGAAGTGCTCCTAGTACCCTGAGCACCCTAGTGAATGTCACGGATTTGGACTCAATTGGAGAAGACCTGGGATTCATCTGCTTACAGTTCTTCCCAGTAGCTGCTGAAGTATGCAGCCCAAGGAGTCTCTTCTAGCCACAGGATCTGCCTTTTCCTCACAGCAGGAGGGCTTTTCATCAGATAACTGAGCGGAGACAACCTATTCTTATTAGTAAGAATTGCCTTTATTAAATACCACATATGGAAACACCTTCTATATAATAGCTTCCTCACCCATTAAAATAAAGAAAACATGATTATTCAGCAATCTGTTTGACTGAAAGTATGAAAAACATGAACAGAAAGAGCTTTGTCTCCCTCAGGCATCAGTGAAATCACACACAGCAGACTCATTTTCGAAGTGTCATTAGCTGTAAGGTGGTGGATTTTTTACCCTGCCTTATTAAGCTTGTACTCAAATTATTTCTTTTAGTCAGTGTGCTACAGTGTCTAGCCAGTATTTTGTAAAATCTCTGTGTGTTGCTGCTTTTGACAAAAGTATTAGTATCCGTAATAGTCTGATGTGAAGTCATTTTTTCTTCTTTTCCTCTGAGGAGAGAGGTTGGTAACATGACTCCCTGTTGCGCAGCCAGCTCCCCGATACCGTTATCTTTTGCATCAAGTAGCTGAGGTAAGGAAGAATCCTTTGCAGCTTCAAGCTGAGGAGCTTCATCTGGATACACTGGAAATAATGCTGTGACCCTACCTGGCAGAGTCATTTCACAGGTTGCAATAGCCGACCCTTGGGGCAGGTAAAGCACGGAGGAGACTGTTTGCTAGAATAACTTCTGCTCCATCTTTAAACTATTTCGCATGCAGCTGCACAGAGACTTTCCCTCCCCTAAAATGCATACCGTGCACAGAGAAACTGCATGCCATGTATCACACCTTTGTATTTACCTGCTCTCTCTCCATCTTACCTTTTCTGCAAGATGTTCTCCAGAGATGGATACAGGATTTACCTGTGAATTTCAACCAAAAGCATTGATGGAAGATTAGCTGAAGACATGTTCCTGCTGGGTTTGGGCATAAAGATTTAAATTTTGGAAGAAATTGTGACACTCCTTACCACAATGTCATACAATTCCATGCTTTCTGTTGAGTTAAAGATTTTTCCACTGGCTGTGAGCAAAAATGACACATTCCTGTGTGAACTGTAACAGTATATCCACAGCAAATCAGAGCTCAGTACTGTTTTTATCAAGCTTCCCAAGATAGTTATTTTAAAACTAGCTAACATATACCAGTCATCAACAATGACACTGAGTATAAACATAAACCTCAGAAGCAAGGACAAGAAGTTTGGTTCTTACCGTGGATGTAAGCAAGAGAATCTAGGCAGCATCAGCACAGCATTTGCAATATGATCTATTTTCCTGTTAGCTAAATAAGAAATCTATCAGAAAATCTGCCTCTCCTCTTACAAATACGGGGCTAGAAAACCATGGAAAATGCACGATCTTTTTGTGTCCAGAAGTCTCATATAAGAAGTAGGAAGATTGTTTTAACTTTTAAAATGTCTATGTTGATGATTTCAACTATATAGCTATTCTGTTCGCTTGAAATATTTTGTATATTGTTTTCAGATTATTTTTAAAGGCCACTATTTAGTGATGGAAGTTTTGGTTCTGTAGGATGGCTAAATGAGGTTTTGAAATACTTGAGACTGCTTGAAATATGTTGGTGATATCAAAACATCTTTAAACTAGTGTTTTGATTAAGGGCAAATATAACTTTCACTTTTGCAGTCCAAACCTTGCAGCATGTTATGAAAAACTGGGTATTGAAACTGAAATGCAGAACAAGCAAGCAGGAGAAATGGTGAAATGGGATCTGCATTTACAGAATGTGCACTTTTTATCAATCGAAAGTAAGATTTATTTTTTTTAAAAAACAAATATAATTTCAACACAGGTACTTTCCTAATTATGAAGGCTTAAATAAAATGGAATGGCTGCATAGTATTTTCTGATATAGCCACAGCATAACATGCCACAGCCTGGCTCAGAGAACAATTATAGTCCTTCAGAAGTATTATATTGCAAAGTACGATACAGTGGACACAGTGTCTTCATATATGTGTACTACTATGGTAATGGAAGCGTTAGAATCTTCTGGAAACTTCAGCAAAATAATATTCATTTTTCATTTTCTCTTGAAGGTCCTTTAGATAAACCTGTGTATTCATAAGCCAGAGTGGGTGTCAAGAGATCTGAGTTTATATAACTGCACAGGGGAATTTTTTGGAGTAAGTCAGGACTTTTTTATTCAAATGTTGCATGTTGAGGGAGGAAACCTAATTTTGGAATACATGGGTTTTGGATAAGAGTTTTGAGGTTGTACTATATAGTGATCAACAAATTTGCAGAATATGCTTCTGTTGCTCATAAATATTTAACAGTTGGTATTGAAATACAGTATTGATTAAGTAAAAAAGAGAAGCATTAAAGAGCTGTCTTTTTAAAATTCTGTTGTTTAGACTAAAAGTGAATTTCTCAAGGGAATGGTAAAACTGGGAAGCTCAATGTTGAGTATTTGAGGATGTGGAGCACCTTAGAATGAAACATAGTACTATTTGATTTGCATTAAAGTGTCTTTGTGTACAAACTTTGTGACTCTTGGCCCTTCTTGCAGGAAACCAAATTTCTGCATTGACACTGTCATCCTGTTGTACAGTAGGCTATTGAATAATCAAGAGACTGAAAATTGATGAGCTGTTTAAACTGCACTAGAGTTAAAGACACAAGTAGTTGAAGTGGGGATGAGGAAAGAAGACTCAAAAGTCAGGAAGAGAGAGACATGAGGTATTGGTCATTGCACTGGAACACTAGAAAACTTCTTAGGATTGAACTGAAATCTAGGCAAAAAGACTCATAGTCCACAAATGATATTAGAAGTTACAGTGCATTGCAGTCTCCAGTGCATTGGCCCATCTAAACTTTGCAGGTTGACATTAGTGTCAAAAACTTTGCATGTTGTTAATTTGGTAGCACCTAGAACTGGTGACTTCTATGTGAATACGGGACATAATCTGAATCCTCTTCCTTACTAACATCTGAATAATTTCCCCAAATAAATTGGATGTTTTTTGCAGAGGAGAATCATACAAAGGGCTCTGAACAGAAGTAATGGCTGCCACTTCTAAAGGTTTGTTCAGGGCAACTCTTCGCATCTCCTAATTCCCCCATCCATTTCGGGGAAGGCAGGATTTATGTGGATCCATGCTGCTTGATCCACACACTAACTTTTGTTTGAAGTGCGTGCATTAGAACGGATTATGTTTTTCTGCGCCCCCCCCCCCCCCCCCCCAGCCTGTCCAGATTCCAAGTAGCAAAACTCAAGTTCTTCTGTGGTGTTTGGATTTATTTGGCAAGATGAGTTACATTTTTTAGTCCTTCTGGGTGAGTTGCATTGGTATCAAGGAGGGGATAATCTCTGGAAGCAGTCCTTTGCTGGAGGAACTGAGGAAATGGACATCTCTTTAACCAGGCTTACAAGGAATCTCAGACAAAAAGGAGGAGGTCCAAGATAATCATCACTTTTCAAAGTACAACTGTAAAGCCTTTCCCTTGTCTAGTTGAAATATGTATTTGAGGGACCACTTTAGTCTCTTAATTCTTTAGTTCACTGTAAAGGTATTGATCACATGTACAAAGCCTCAGCAACGAAAGGACATGTACTTAAAGTGTTTTTCTTTCCCTTGCACTAGCAGTCAGAAAAAAAGAAAAAGATTTTTTAAAAAGAAAAAAAAAAAGACTGTGCTGTCTATTTGAAAGCAGAAATGATTGGAGAGGGCATTTTACTAGGAGCTGAGGTCTGTTTTGGTCCTTGGTATATGCAGAACTTTAATAAAACACTGTAA
Organism: Buteo buteo; assembly: GCF_964188355.1. Classification (NCBI taxonomy): domain Eukaryota; kingdom Metazoa; phylum Chordata; class Aves; order Accipitriformes; family Accipitridae; genus Buteo; species Buteo buteo. Next base: position 14,873,094 of record NC_134182.1, read on the forward strand.
ATGCAGAACATATTTTCTGTGAGACTGGTTTGACACCGTGACACTTTTCCATGAAGTCAGATGCACTATGGCTATTTTATACAACAGGAAACTAGCAGATGAGTGACTGTTACCATTTCAACTTAATGTAAAAGTTCTACATGGGTTTTAGGACCTTGTTATATTACAGCCACTTGTTACCACTGTGGCAAGACCAAAGGTTCTTCAAATATACATTATTTGTGTATACATTAAATGTGTGTCCCTTATAAGCTAAGCAGAGGGATCTTTATGGAAATTAAAACTCTTTATTACTCATTTAAATGATGATAAAACCTAGGTGCCAGGCCAAAGCACTGTGTGTGGCCAATAATTTTTGAGATACACACTCAAATCAAAGTCTGCTTTGTGTACCTGGGATGTTCTTTAAGCACTAGAAATGGCACTGATACTATATGATGAGGACATCTGTTTTTAAGTGGCTTAATAGAATCTTGTAAGGAACAAAATCTCCTGCAGGAAATAAACCTTAGTCTCTGCTGCTTTGGGCAATAGAATGGGAGGAAAAGGATTAGAGCCACTCTTCCTATCAAGTTAGCAATTCATGGCTGCAGAATTTCCTCCCCAAAGCTAAGCCCCAGTGAGCCTGGAGGAGTATGATGACTCCCTAATTTGTTTGTAGAGGTTTTTTCCCCCTGCTTCCTAGCTGTGTTATTACTTTGGAGATCTGTTCCTCAGTAATCTGAATCAATAGTTTCAAATGTGGAGGAAGCGGCTCCACCTTTGGGCTATAAGTGGCTCTATCCCTAGTTTCTTCTGCTTAGTCACATAAAAGGACATTCTGTATAATAGCCAAAAAAAGGAATTTGACAAAGATTTCTGTAAAGCTAAGAAGAGTGTACAACCTTAAACTAACAGGATAGAGCAGAATAGGACACTGAATGTGATGTTCTTTTGTTACATGGGTACAACTGCCCATGACTGAAGGATCATTCTTTCAAGCAGTCCTTTCCGTTCCAGTTCCCTGGACACTGCACTTGCTTTTGCTGTATTCATCAAACTCCTCAATTTATGCCATTTGCTCTGCCCAGTAGTCACATACTGGAAGAAGAAACTACTCATACTTTAACTTTTCAATAAGAGAAGTTATTGGGGCTGATGCAATGGAAATTTAGAGACTATTATATTGATGAATGGCTCCATATTTGTTTTATTTCCTTCAGTCTAGATTTCCATTAGAATTTTAATCTCTTCAGACAGTGAATCTAAGAAAAGTTACACTGAATGACTTTGATCCTTAGGATGTGCATTTAATCCATAATCTATAATCGATAAGGTAGTTGTGTTGCATGGTCTGCTTGCAGGAGCCTGATTCTATCCAAGCTGTTAGCTAATCCTGCCCCATTGTTTCGCTGTTAGTAACAGTAAGGTCAGTATTGATTGCCCTTTTCAAGTGGACTAGACTCCATCCTGCAATTTGTACATGCACAGTTAAGGTATGGTTAAATATTTTCTCCTTTTCTGTGGCCTCCACTTGGTCTCCTGCTTCTTGCACGTGTTCAGAAGAAAGGAGAGCTCGATGCTCTTCCCCTCCCCAGTGTGTGTGGGTTTGGCTCAGTTGCTGCTGCATGCCTGGGAGAAGGAAAAGTTGGATCACTGCTGACTGTCCCTTTGTGCAGACTACTGGGCACTACAGACCACTCTGGTACTTCTTACTCTAAAATTGTAAGTATGGGGACAGCCTGTGTGGCTGGTGCTGCTGTCACCCATAGCACAATAGCATCCTGTTCTGTGGCTAAAGCAGGCACCATGGCACTGCTGCAGCTTGGAATGTAATAAATGGTTCAGAGTGGCTGAGCCCTCTGGAGATACTCCCATACTGCTGCTGCATAACTGGAATACGCTGCTGGCCCTCTCATTTAATGGCATATTTGGATCCACTCCCTTTCTAAGTTGCTTCACCAGTGCTCAGGCACCCTAATCCTGCCATGTTACATTTACTTTGCTTCCTTGAACCCTAATCTTTATGAATTTTAACTCACTTTTCAGAATGATGTCAAGGAAGTTCATAATTAAAATGCTGTAAGCATCTAGAAGTTTTTGCTCCCACACCCCTTCTTCATTTTCCAGTTTAAGGTAATTTTTATTCCATTACTCTTTCCTTTTGACCTTCCTTTCCGTTGGTCTTTACTGATAAAGATTCATGTAATACACTCAGATCTTACTTGAAATATGACATAGTCTTCAAAATCACAAATTTGTACCTATCAGGGTGAGGGCAGTGAACATATTATGTGGGCTTATAGCTCAAAAAACCTAGATAACACATTGATCAAATCATCAGAATTCAAGTCAAGATCAATATTTTAAACCTGCCCAGTTTTTCAGGTATTTGGAGCCAGTGGTTTTGTACTGTCCCTTCCAAAGACTGGGGCTTGCTGCAGACTTGCAAGCTCAACGTGTTTGGCTTTTTTACACTTCCTTAAGGCTTAGAGGAGTTCTGTTTTAGGGTTTGGCTTGACTGTACCTATTACACATGCCTTGCCAACCTGTAATTAGACCTGCTACTTGAATGCTGAGTAGCTTTCTTCTGTTTACTGCTTGTGTGGATTAAATTTGAAAAATTTCAGTAGAAGAATATAAATGAAGTGACTGCCTAGCTCTGGATTTTCTCCATCTTTCCTTGATGCACTAATGAGAATCAATTGCAGTTGCTTATTATTTTTAAATAGCAGTTAATTTGAGAAAATCTGATTCACTAGCTCTTTTCATTTTGCTGATTTGATTTCAGCCTTCTGCCCATCTGGGCCAACCTACGTATACTGTTCTAAAACCAGTGTTTAAACTCGTTGGTGCACATCACCAAAGTCAAAGACACTCAACATGACAACCCAGCAAAGTGCTGTCTGCAATAGTGTACTCTGACCCTCTGTTTTCTTTTAGGTAAAATCCTCAGTGAAAGAAGGGGCTTTACTCTGCAATTAATTCTCTCTTGTGCCTGGGAGAGAATCAGAGTACCAAACCCGTCCCATTTAACCATTCAGTTCTCTGAATGTTCAAATCTGGTGACAGTATAGAAGATTGTGGAGTTGCATAGAGAAATTATTTCCTAAGCAGATCAGTTTATCCTGTCTGGGGATGTTCTGAAAAGAATCCCACCCTCACCATAAGAAGTCTAGAATTAATCTCTGTAAAGTCGCATGATGCTTCTAGAAATGGCCTTCTGGTCAAACTCGTGCCTCTGTGCAAATCCTCTTGAAGGCAACAAAGAATTATGAAGTAGAATTGTAGGCTAAGCTGTAAGCTCTTTAGGTTAGGGCTAGTATCATCCCGTAATTATTTAAAAATACTTTTTAGATTTATAGCTTTGTGGCAATGTCTGTAACATTAAAAAAAAAAAAAAAGAGATTCAAAAGCTGGTAGTAGATACAGCGATGGACATAGGAGAGGATGTCACTAGTTTCTACAGCAGAGTTGTGCTGTTACCTGATGCGAGGAAGGAAAAGATGTATTATTCTTCTCTGAATCAAGGGGTGGATGAAGGTTACTAGCTCCTAATGGTCTCCCCACGTTTAAATCTGTGGTAAATTCTGTTCACAGCTTTTTAAATGCTTTTCACTTCATTGCAAAAAAAGATAGGATAATACACTGAAAGGTACAGGATGGTTGTATGTGATGAAACATTGCTTTTTTCATTATACACACACAGGGAAGTTGAAATGTTATTTGTAGAGGATAAAGGTGAACTTTGCTCATGATTTTATGAACTTCTTTATTGCACCATTTTCTTTGTGCAAACAGCACTTGACACTCTCTTGCCTTTTGTTATTTCCAGCAGATTGGAGTCATTTGTTTTTTAATGCTGAACTGTGACAGAGCAGCAGGTGTTGGATAAAAAGAACCAAGATCACTTTCAGATTTTATGCAAATATTTAGGGGGATTTGTGAAGTACTGTAAAATTCAGTAAGATTTGCTTCCTACCTCCTTTTCCCTAGACCACTGATTTGCAATTCTGCAATAATTTGTCATAATTTTTCCAAAACTGGAGCTGGTAGCTGGACCGGGCTAGGGCTGTGGTGGTGATGGTCACTTTGCAGACAGCCATGCTGACTGAAGATGTCACTCTGGAACAGGTACTTGCTACCAATCCTCTGCTGGGGGTTCTGCCCTCTCCCAGCAGAGAGACTAGCATGGACTCTGCTGTTCTTTGCTTCAAAGTTAGCCTGAAACCTAGGCTTAACTGTGTGGTATTTTCTGAAATGAAAGAAACAGAATTCATGTGAATCCACTAACAAGGAGGGAAGGGAGTAGAGAAGAACCTCTGATGGCTTTGGAAGGCAAATAGCTCAGGTCAGTAGCATCTTCAGCTGCACAGGTAGATCTGGAAGAGGACATATGTCCGCAGCCCAGGTTAGCCTCTGGGTTTACCTAAGGAATTATTAACCTTGCAGAAATAAAGAACTTTCCATGAGAAGCTATTAAGGTATTGAAAAAGTAGAAAAGATCTCAAATTAGTCAATGCAATGTCATCAGCTAGAGTCAAGCATCTGTGTGTTTCTGACTGTTTCAATGTCTGCATGTATCTCTGCCTGCGACCAATCCAGCACTGCTGTCAGTGTCTGCTCCTCACCAGTTCTGTGTTCTCATCTGTGTCTGAATATGACCATTTGTGTTCAATCACTGCCAATTCAGGAGGGTCTATCAGTCTTCAGCTAGGACTGGACACCTATTAAATAGTGTCAGACTCTGAATTGCTTAGTCCTTTCTCTCTGTGCTGCTTGAAAAGAACCTGATTTGCTCAAAACTCAGTCTGCAGCTAAGATAAAGGTCAGTGACATACTTGGTACAGTTTATCTGTTTGAAATGCCAAGTAACATGATAACTTTTCCATAAACTAATAGGTTAATCCAATATGATCACTGAGAAAGAAATAATTCTATTTTCAAATGTTTCCACAAGCTGGTACTGTCATGAACAGAGATACTGAATTTCTGATGGCTGGTGCAATGTATTTCCATGTTATTTGTATTTGTAGCTGTGTACTTACATTCATGTAATTCATTCAGCTCTCAATAATGCAGGATGTTATAAGGAACTGCAAAAACTTCATAAATATGTAGCTAAAAATCAGTAGTGTTTATGAAAAAAGCTAGTGAAATACAGTTTTAGTAAAATGCATGATGATCGGCAGTCAGGAAGACACTCAGGTAAATAGGCAGTTTTTCCTGATTTCATGTTGTAAGAACTGCAAAGGAAGAACATGTATTTTGCTAATCTAATGAAAAGTTTATCAAAGTTGCCACTCATTTTTTAACTTGAGCACCATCTAGCGTGCATGATAAAAATAATTTAAAAAAATAAATAGAAAGCCAGTTCATTATAGCACTTAGCAGTGGAAGTGCTGGCATGTTTTTGATGTCAAAAGGAAACAAGCACATCAGAGCTTAAGTCCTGCTAACTTTCAGTAGAACAAGCTTCAACTGACATACATTCTTATGAGGCCTCTCCCCCTTTTAATTTGTGCCTCACTTAAACACTTGCTTGCACTTAAAATAAATGCAAGAAATGAAATGCACAAAAATTAAATGTATCTATTTACAAGCAGGTTAAAAATTCAAAAATCAACAGCTTTTTTTTTCCAAATGCAAATACGTATTTGTATATTCATGAAAATATAAATGTGGAGTCCTGCACATTGCTGGAAGTTGATACTGTCTGCTCCACCAACCCCCTAGCTTTCAGCTAAATGTAACTTGGCAGATGTTCTTTAGATCTTGCCTAAACTTGGCATGCAGTCAGAGATGAATTTCTTTCCTGTGTGCCTGGATCAGAATTGAGTGCATTTATGAGAAGTTCAGTGTGCTGTTACTTTTCCTGTTAGCATTTCTTCATGCAGCATGTGCTCCATGGCATACTATGGGAGAGGTCCATCCATTATTACCATTGCTGATGAACGTCATATTGCTGTTTGCAATATGCTTTGTTTGCACTTGTGTTGCAAAGTCCCTCTGGCAATAACTTCTGCCCTTTTTCTAGTCACTTCACATTCCTCAGTATAACAAGATTTAGAGCTGCTGCTGGAGAGCGTTACTCATTTTCACTTTAAGCCCTGAAATGAATGCCAAAGCTGGTAAAACTACACCCAGAGAATAAACTTTCTATAGAACTAAGGAAGGAAAAAAGCTTATTTGGGGCATTTCTCTTTCTCAGTTCAAACAAGGTGGGGAGGGTTCTGGGAATGGACATCACTGGTCTCAACAGGCCCATGTACTCTGGCAAACTTAAGAGCTCCTTGCTCTGATACTGTGTTTCTATGTGACCTAGCTCTAATCTGGAATAATTCAGATCAATAAGTTCAATTTTTTAATGCTTAATAGCTGTATTTGGATAAAGCTTTTGAATTTGACCTATCATTTGCTGACTTGCTATCCAGACGTCTAGTCTCTAGTGCAGCACAAACTGCAAACTTTTCACCAAAGCCACATACAAAATTAATTTTCAGAATATATTGTACAGATACTGAGTGATAGAAACTACATTATGGTGAGTGACCCCATTGCCCACTGGGGTTTGAACTTGCATGCGTGAGAGTTGTATGCTGTATGATCTAGGGAACAGATTTAATAAATGCTTGTTTTGGGGGGATTCTCTGATGGGAATTACCTTCTCCATTCAAAACACTCTTTCTTTGGATTATGCTACGTAAAGACTATGCAGTGTGAGGTAACCTCTTAGGCAGAGGAAGTCATCCCTTTCCAGCCATTTGATACACTCTAGGAGTGAGATACCAAATGGAAAATATACTGGGCTAGAAAGAAAGGGATGTCTCTGTAAATTCAGGTGAGATGTCAGAAAATTGAGAATGTCAAACATTCATGAAAATAATTTTTAAAACCTGTTAAAGTTAGATCCCCTACTCTTATTAGTGTTGTGTTTACTGTCTGGTACTTTTATGACATTTATTTCAGCTCAGATTGTAATATCAGTACTGTTGAATGATTCATAATAGACTAATTCAGTTTTTCTTTTGGAAAGGAAAATCTTGCTGCAAATCAGATGTTGTGTCTGAAATTTCATGGATAAATTGATTTCAAAAGCACACACAAACGTGTACTTTGTCAGAGGCTTGAAAGCAGACAGGAACTGCTTATTTTCCCTTAAATGTAAATATGTTGAAGAGAGCAACAGTGAAGTGATTTATAAGGACTGTAAAATTATCAGTATTCAACCTTACTCCCACCACCACACACATGTATCAAAAGACTTGCCGTCTGCTACAACACTAAGGAGAAATAGAAAATGCCACCAATGTAAAGGTTAAGCATGTTGCTTCTAGCACTGCTGGAATTGGTTTGCTTACCTGAAGCACACAGAGCAAAGAGAATTTGGTGGTGCAGTCTCTTAGAAAGCTCTGCTTCAGTGGTTCTCCATTTCTTTGTGTAATTTCTAAAGTGTTCAGCAGTTAATTCCTAGGTGTTTTAATACTCCTTGCACAGTCAGCTATTAAAGCTATCTGCATGGAAAAGAACTGCTTCCCATTAGTGCTTTACTGGCAATATAGGAGTTCAGTATCTCACAAGGGCTTTGGCTTTATAATTTGGAATATAGATCAAGAGCTTTGCCATTCTGCCTTTTCATCAAAATTGTAATTTTTGATGGGATTGTTAAATAGAGTTTCTGTTTGCAAGTAGAGATATGTATTCTTTTCTTCCAAGGGCATGGTTTTAAAAGCACTTAGATTTGGCTTAACTCCTTTCTTCAACAGTAGTTTTGTAATACTTGAAGACTGTTAAGTCTACTGCAAACATTCATTGGTCCCCACACCCTCCAAGAGTTTTTTCAAAAGACAAAATCTAACAGATGGGTGAAGCAGCTTGGGCCATCATACCACATGGGATGAGGAGGGGACATCTGACATCCCAGCACGAATTGCAGTCTGAAGCCAGGCAGAGTTAACACCACAAAGCTCTCAGTCTACGTAGCCACTTTCAGTGCTGGGGCAAGGGTCTGTGCTTGAGTGCTTGTGACAGTCCAATACAAAATGTTAAAATGGGAACAACTAATTCTTAAAGGCAGTGAATGAAGAGGAGAGCTGCTGGTCTGATGCCAGTGAATGGGGAAGTCTGAACACCAGCACACCAAGCTGCCTACCAGAACAACTGGCTTTGAGAGAGGTATCCTGAGAGGCACAATAGAATTCTGTCAAAATGTTGTCATTTTTCTGTCATTTCATTCTGTGGAAAAAGTAGCAACTAGTCCTGTTCCCTGACCTAGTCATCTGTCTATGTGCTACTGGTATACCATCTGTGAAGTTAAGGAATAGGCTGAGCTCACTGAATTCCCGTCTTACCAGATGTTCTGTATTTGTTGATATCTCATGAAAGAAGACAGACTGTCCGACTGAACAAATGGCTTATCTGCATTTCTGGTTTTCAGAATATATGTGTGTGTATATATATACATACATATATATATATATATTTAAAGTCCAGGGACCTCAAATCTTCAACGTTTTTTTCGATCAGAAGTGAATAGTTCTTCATGGCAGAGTCTGAAGGCCACACACCTGCATATTCCCATTTCTTCACCCTATAATTAACTCCTGAGAGCAGCTCCCAAGAATACTTAAAATCTTATCTTATCTTATAAAAATGAAACAGCTAGCCTTAGGAGAATTGGTTAGTTTAACAGGCAAGGTTTATATAATGATGCTGAACAGGGAAATTAAGACCAAATGAGCAGCAGACTAACATTTGGCTGTGGTTATATTGAAGACCACCCTTTATGGAAAATTCTAACGTGCTATTTTTTTCATATAGGTCTATTGCATATTGTGCTTTCAGGAGTAATTGGATTAGATCATGTTAATCCCTTCCCTGTTTATGTCTGGTCATTAATGTGACCGATAATTTTTTTAGTCTGTATGTGTTATTCCTGAAGGTAATCACCTTAGCTATCAGTGAGATAACAGAAAATAAAAATAGACAACAAAACCTGTTCAAATATATGTGTTGCTCATTGTTCTGTTTAGAGGCTTTACCATCAGCAATTCTGTAACCCAACAGTGAAATTGTGCCTTATAGCATCTTCCCTGCCTGCAAGCCTGGCAGGGGATTTCAGACTGATACAGTCTCATCTAGAGATCTTCAGTGCATGCTTTAAGATTCTTCTTCATTAGCAGGCACAAGTGTAGCCTGAGATGTCCTAAGTAGCTTCTTTTAGAGAGTGTATTTACTCTTCTGAATACTTGCTGCCATCACAATTTAAAACCCAGCATATGAAAGTAATCTGACTTTAGTGCTTGTTCTTCTAAATATTTTGGACTAACAGCTATGATTCAGTATCTGCTGCATCAACAGTTGAGTTGTTCCTGCAGCAGAGGTGATGCAGCAGTAACTGTTTTGATTGAACTATACATTAGCGCAGTTGGCAGCAGGGCAACTAGAAATTGTCCTTATGCAAGGTCTCATTTTCCTCATGTCATCATTTTTTCTATTAGTTCAATGTAACCCTTAAAATACTGTGCCACAGGCATTAAGCATGGTTTCTGGTCTGGACGTGAAAAACAGGAGAGAGATGTTGGGAAGAATCACCTGCCAGCAGAAGATGTGCAATGACAACCCAAACAGACTTCTGCTTTGGTCTGCTTGTATTTGGAGTTTGAATGGTCATTTAATGTATGTATGAGTCTCTCCCAAACTGTCCCCAATGAACACAGCTCATATGAAAAGTGTAGGCCTTGATCAAGGCAAAACTCCTTTGTGATTACAGTGGGGATCAGGGATATGTGGTTCCTCATATCCATAAGGAACTTGTCAATGACAAGGTACACTAAAAGGACTCAGTCTAGGCTGTCACCTGGGAATGGGGCTTCTCTAGAACCCGCAGTAATGTATCCATACTCAAGGTATTCTACTAAGAATACTTCCCCTTAAAAGACTACTGAATATAAGCCAAAAAACTAGTGAAGAAAAGCAGGAATAAATGGCTACCAGGTTCCAATAGATAATGCCACAATCCAAATTTAAATGATCCATGCCCTAGATCCTTTGTCAGAGACTAGGTACAATCAGTCTGGATTTTGCTGCTTAATACAACTCCTGTCTCTGTAGATTTATCAGCACAGAGATCTGACTCCATTTTATACCGTCAGACTTGTCTATTGTGTCAGATCCACAGCTGACTCTCAGCATCTGTAAATCAGTGCATCTTTTTTTATTTCAATCTTAGTATGTTTCCTATTCACCAGCTGAAGACCAGACCAAGAATTTGCTGACTTTCTTTCTCATCTGGGTTGTATTCTGTATTTCTAGTTATATACTCTTAGTGACTGTAGTTTTTCCTCTGGCTATAACTTTTGCTCTGGGTTTATTTGCTAGATTAAAGCCGTATTTTAATGCATTCTTTCTATTCTAGCAAGTTGCCTTGAAGTAGTTTACTGAATCAGAAAGCAGAGTAGTACTTTTTAATAATAAAAAGAAAATGTGGAATCTCCATCATAAAATGTCCTGTCTTTAAAATTATTGCCTGTAAGTAATTGGCACCTTTCTGGGCTGTCCTTTACTCCAAACTTTATTTTGATTTTTTTCATCCAGCATTTCCAGACTGTAGCAGACAGTGGTGAAAGACTGGTGCATGAGGCTGTGTAACTTTGTGTCTTAGGTTCCTTTTGACAGGTGTAGCTAAAATCTGGAACATGTACTAACATGTCTGTAAAAGCAAAGAATTGCAATGTATTAAATTCAAGTTCTCTGGTTTATCACTTCCTGTAGAAAAAACTTGGAACTAGGTATCTTTTCTCTGGGATCTGATGGTCCTACTAAAGTTTTTTAAAAATCCAGAGATTATGATTCAAATACAATTTTCCTTGTATTTGAATCATATTCAGACTTGTATTTTCTTGTATTTTGTATTACAAAAGCAGTATCTCTGTGTTTGTATATGCAGCTACCATCATGTGTTACTAAGGGTGAATGTCCTCTTTGTGCTCTTACCTTTTAGCAGTTGTGCATGTAGTCCTCCTTATGAAGAGACAGCTCTTCTAAAGAGGTTCACCTCATTTTTCATCTCATCCAGAAATCAGAGTGTCTCAAACTACTTTCTTCTGTTCAGAGCTTTCAGAGGTGGAAAGCCAGCTGGAAAGGGCTTTGTCTTCCCTTCTCAAGTGCTTACTCAAGATATGCTCTTGCTGCTAAGAAATGGCAAATGTAACTTAAAATAACTAGTGTAGCTGCACGTAACGATCTCTGCTCCCTTCAAAACTGGATAATAGGTACTCCTACAGCCACTTAGGAATGTTCTGGTAGAGGATAAGAGAGGTTTTTGAGAAAGATGGGTAAAACGTCTTTCCAAGATCTCTTTCATCATGAATAGTTGTGACGCCATGCAAACATGGTCAAGAAGGGAACATTAGGATCTCTCTGTATCACTTTTATTGTTTTCTCTTTAGGACAAACTCCTTCCAAAAAGCATAACCGGGAAGTCTCACTTGCTAACAGTAAACTCTAAACTTCTGAAGGAGACAGGTGGCCACTGGCAGCATCTGAGTCACGATGCAATGCGCAATGTGCAATGTGATGTGCAGTGTCATGGGTTGACTGTCGTGCTCATGGAAGAGGACACAAGGGAACTCTGTTTTCAGTGAACAGGAAGGGGACTGAACCTCCAGCTCCTTGAATGTAATTCTTTTTAGCAATCCATTTCAATTTAAAATGAAGTACTTTGATTTACTGTTGTGAAAATTATGCTTCTTGAAATTATATATCTCCTTGGATGAGCAGAAAGAAACTGGGCGTTTGCAATGCCAGTCATCTTGAAGAATGCACAAGCATGCTGTTAAAAATGTCATCATCACAGCATAGGCTGCATGGCAGAAACATACTCAAGGACTAAAAAACAGCTGGATATAAGAGTCCATTGTAATGCGATCTCATGACAGTTTGTGGATAATATGCAATGCATGGAATAGAACCTCGTTCTCAATAGGCTCTCGCTAACTTTCAAAATTAGAATTTTTATGAGGTTCAAATATGAATTATATTTTTGTCTCTGTGAAAGCAGTGACCTTCCTGGATAAGCTGGGGAATAAATGGCAATAATTGGTTATGTCTTGCAAGAAAATATAGCTTTGGGCATTATGCCTGTATTTGTAGGAAAGGGGTGGCAGCTGCTTGTAAAGGCTTCTCTTTAGATCTAAATGTGCTTAGTAATGACTTAATTTTTATCTCTTTCTGACAGCATGAGGGTTAGTAGGAAAACCTGTTGCAATTGATTCTGTTTTACCTCTTTTTGATGCTCAGATATGGCACAGGAGAGTGGTAAGGGAATTAATGAACTTTTAGAGCTGTGAAGTGCTTCCAGGTCTGTTGTTAACACAGATCAGCTGTGGTTGGAGTTTCTAACCGGCAAGTAGATGGAGTCCTCTGGTGTAATTCCAAGGGACAGTTTGGATGAACTGCTTCTTTCCCTAGATGGGACAGTTCATCAGGATTCCCTGTATTAGGGAAGAGAGGGCAATATCTCTGCTGTACTGAAGATATCAAGTGTCGTATCTACCCAGACTGCATGAGTAATCTAATATCTGAACAAGACAGAAATATCAATTAGGACAATGTCGTGGTTTAACCCCAGCCAGCAACTAGGCACCATGCAGCTGCTCACTCACTCCCCCCCTCTCCCAGTGGGATGGGGAGGAGAATCGGAAAAAAAAAGTAACTCATGGGTTGAGATAATAATGATTTAATAACTAAAGTAAAATAAAATACACTACTACTACTACTGCTACTACTACTACTACTAATAATAATAAAGGAATATAATAATTAAAAAATAAAACCCAAGAAAAGACAAGTGATGCACAATGCAGTTGCTCCCCATGTGCTGACTGATGCCAGAGCAGCAATCTGTGCCTCCTGGCCAACTCCCCCCAGTTTATATACTGAGCATGATGTTCTGTACTATGGAATATCCCTTTGGCTAGTTCAGGTCAGCTGTCCTGGCTGTGCTCCCTGCCAGCTTCTTGTGCACCTGCTTGCTGGCAGAGCATGGGAAGCTGAAAAATCCTTAACTTAGGATAAGTGCTACTTAGCAACAACTAAAACATCAGTGTGTTATCAACGTTATTCTCACACTAAATCCAAAACACACAGTACCAGCTACTAAGAAGAAAATTAACTGTATCCCAGGCAAAACCAGGACAGACAAACAAACAGAAGTTGAACTGACACAAAATCTTATTATCCCAATCAGTAAAGTAGCTATGGGTTTATATTAGCCCTTATATTAGCATTTATCACAGCATTACAGAGGGGTTGAGGTTGGAAGGGACCTCTGGAGGTCATCTTCACCAACTGTCTTCTCAAGCAGGGCCACCTAGAGCCAGTTCCCCAGGATCATGGCCAGATGGCTTTTGAATATCTCCAAGGAGGGAGACTCCAACACTTCTCTGGGAACCTGTGCCAGTTCTCAGTCACCCTCACAGTAAAAAAAGTGTTACCTAATGTTCATAGGGAACCTCCTGTGTTTCAGTTTGTGCCCATTGCCTCTTGTCCTGTAACTGGGCACCACTGAAAAGAGCCTGGCTCCATCTTCTTTACACCTTCTTTTCAGGTATTTATATATACATTGATAAGATCTGCCCTGAGCCTTCTCTGTTCTAGGCTAAATGGTCCCAGTGCAGCTGTTTATTCTGCTTCACGCTTTAGGAACCTTACTAGCTTTTAGACAGTTTCTAGATGCTCAGTCAGTAGCTGTGATCAAGAAGAATGAAAGATCTTTTCCCAGGTGTTGGCTTTGCTGTAATTGCAGCATTTGCTCTAATGCTATAATGTCATCATAATAATGATGGCATTCTATCTGTGGGTTCTGATTTCTGCAACACAATCCTCTTTGCTTTGCAGGGCAATATGTAAAAAAACCCATATCACAATTAGATCAAATACTAAATTTTGGCCATTGGCTTTCTTGCTGTGGGATGTGCCACAGTACTTTGTTCTTCTGTAACCTGCACTGGCTGCAACCTGCACTGGCTGCCCATACTAGCTGACTGATGTTTGTATCCATGGACAGTTCCTTGATGAGTTCTAGAAGAGGTCCATAGTTGAGTGTTGTTGATATGGCAAATTGACAGGGCAGGTAGGGTATGGGGCAAGTTCTTGTGACATTTCTTAGCAAATGGAAAGCAGTCACCCGAAATTACTTTCGTGTGTAGTGACAAAAATGATTAGGGATTTTACCAAGACAGAGAGAGCCTGAGAACAGATCATCCTGTTTCCCCTGCTCTGTTAGGAAGAGAATAATGGACACATGCTGTGGAGAGACAAGGTTGATTTGGTAATCACCAAAGATTGGTTATAGACTATCATATTTTAGTTCTTGAGCGTGTGGGAAATTTAAATACATTTCTCATTTTTTACAGAGGTCTTCTTATTTTTCAGGACCAGTAGGGTTGGAGTAGTGATGTGTGTTTAACCTGTGTTGCTTGTTAGGTCAGAATAATCAGTTCCTAGCAGCTGGGGTCCCTATGCTTTCTTGAACCTTCACAGGACTACAAAAGAGAGAAGCTGCACTCCTACCAATGCCGATACATGTTCTACAGAGCAACACTTCTGCCTCAGCTGTCAGAGGGAAGTCCAGTCAGGAAATTTCATACTGCCCGTTCATGGCAGATGGAGCAGCTGCTCATCCCTTAGCCTATCTGCTGGTGACACATCTGTGCAGTCCCAGAGAACTGCTTCTGGGAAAGAGCTGCTGTGCCTTCCAACTAAAGCAGACTTTGGCAGCTGCTCAAGAGTTCTGCATGAATTTTGACTGTGCCTTTACACCAGAATATTCTGAATTCCAGTGGAATTGTGCTGGTGTCATATAAGGGAGAACAGCATCTGCTTCCTACTTGCTTTCAAATGGGTTTTTAAATAAAGATGTCGGGTTGTGTATATTGCAGACTATTCCATGCGGGAGTAACAATCCTGCAATGTATTCATTGCATACAATGAATTAAAGTGAAAGACTTTCATGAACTTCTTTCAATATTTTCCAGGAACTAACTTTTAGGTCACATGGATCCTAAGAAATTGTGTAGTAAAAGCCATTGGACAGATTGATATCTAGTTTTTTTCAGTGTATTTACTCTACTGTTGTTTAAAACTTGAGGATATAAACAAAATAAAATTATAGAACACTAATTAATCCATTATATGACACATTAAATGAAATGTCTGAAGGGACATTTCTAAATGACTTCTCAGTAGGAAAAAAACCATTGGGGTGAATATGCAAAGTTGGATAACTACTCAAGACTGCATGCTATGTTTGTTACTGCCATTGAATTTGCTGCAATGCATTTGGCTTGCTATTTTTTTAATTAAATTTGGAGTTTATTTCATTTTTTAGAAAACACTACAACAAAAGTCTAAGAAGAAAGCAACAAAGATGCACATAGGTTGTGTACAACCCACATCAGGAAAAAAACAATCTTTCCTTGTCAGCATCTGAGATAATACAGAAAAGAATTAATTAATAGGTATTCTGGAAATCACCTTCAGCAAGAGACTGTCCTTTGTTCATAGATGTGTAAGGGCAAGCAGTATAACTTCAAGGGTTACAGTGATCGCCAAGCTGCTTGGCATCTCCTTCTCCACTTCACTTCCTACACTTTGCATGGAAAAATTGGAGGGAAGGGGTAGAGATCAGGCTAAGTTCTCCTAGAGGGATTCAGCCATTTTCCTAGCTATATAAACCTAAACCCATTTATTTCGTGATTTCAGAAGACTTCTGTATCACAAACATGAAAGAATGGGCTTCCAAAACCAAACCAAACTGGGGGGAGGGGGGGGAATTTAATTTAGGGGTTGTCTGAAACTTAGGAAAATGGCAAAAATCTTGTTTACAAATTCAAAGAGAAAAATACCTTTACTATTAATAACTTGCACCCAGCACTAAGATTCTGTTTGTAAAAGTATAACTTTAGATATTTTTTATGTTACATAAAATTGTTTTTCCAGGACATGGTATTAGCCGGGAGTTTACAAGCTTTAGCTCAAGCATGTCCTTAGAAATATAGTTGTCACAATATGCAAGATCTTATCATCTCTTATTGCTAATCCTCCTCAAAAGGTAAAAGTAGACAAAAAGCTAATGAGATAAAAATATTAAATGAAACAATGCCATCAAATGTTCTACTTTTCTAAGTGTTTAATCCAGAGATTTTATGTGGTCCTAAACTTAGTCCGTGGAAATACCACAGGCCTGCAAGTGGATGGAAGCACTTAATTTCATATGGTTTGAATCTGATATTTGAATATCTTATCCCCATCTTTACATATACAAGGAGTATCATTAAGTTGGTTGATCAAGCCTATAAGGTCCTTGGGGCAAAAGCTTTTGCAAAAATTGCTTTTTTAGCATTCTGTAAAGACCCATGGTAGCATTAAAGGCATAAGAAGAACAAATCAACACATTAGATATTGCAGAATTTTTATTAAGTAATGATTATTCTGTGTGAATATCTTTGTATTACTGTAATGAGCTCCTTATTTCCTTTATTATTGGCTACATTAAAATGGTTACACATTTTTAAGAAACAGTTTAAATCTCTGAAAACCAATACTCAAGAAATACTTTGGAGATAAAGTATTTGAAGCAAAACTAATAACATTTATTATTGGTAAGTACCAATAAATGTTTCTATTTCAGCCACTGGGAACAGTCTTCTACCAGAAAGGTAGAAACATGAATAACTGCTGTTACTCTAAGGCAAAGACTATTTCTTTTCTGTGCTGGGAATCTTCTCTCCCCACACCACATGTTAGTATTGTGTCCAAATCAATTATTTCACATAATGACAGTAAAGGTGTGGTAATGGTTCTGTCACAGGAGGAGTATTTCCCCCTTTGAAAATGAATGTCTTGTCTTTGGCATGTTTGTTGACAATGTGAGGGAGACCATTTATTATTGAATAACACGGTATTATCTCTTCACTAAATTACAGGAGCCTTATTTAAAGACAGCTTTTGTTCAGCAGAGTTTGTTTGGCAAGCAAGGACTGGCTCGTCCTAGCTAAGTGCTGAGTTGCACATGCAGGCTACGCTCCCAACACTTTGCATTTTTTTTGGTCAGCTTCTATACCTCTGTCTCCTATCTTATTGCAAGAAAATGAGAATTTTAAAGACATGAACTAGGAAAAATAAAGCTTTTCTTTTAATATTCATTGCAGCTGCAAACAAATTCAAATCCTCAAGCAGTTCATTATATTTTTGTCTCAGGTGCCTTCCAACCTGAATTATCCCATGCTATCTTTTAATTTTATTTTTAAAGTATTTAAAGTCACTTTTAATTAAAAGTCGCATAAAGTGTCAAGTGTCCCCTTCCACTCAAAGCTTACTTTATTTTGAGAAATAGTTATAGCTACCTTATTGCTGAAATGCTGGTGATTTTCAAAAGTATATGCTGTATTTGCAGGCTCCTATGCAATTAGGCTCCTGTGTCCTGAAATAACCAGACAATAGTTACAGGTACGTAATCTAAATGTATTGATCATGTTAAAATTGAAAGCGTTCTGTTGCTGTAAGAAATGCAGGCTCAGTGAGAGCTGCGCGTAGCTGGACTTTTCATCTGATGAGGCACCTAGGAGCACTTAGAGCTGATTACCTGGATGCAGGCCACCACACTTTATGGGGCATGTCAGTACATCGAAATGGAAAGGGAAGGCAGCAGGAAACGTGACCTCTCACCATCCTGTCAGCCCACGACTTCCAGCTGGGAACAGCTCTGATGGCAGAGTGCCCTGAAATGGCTGCCTAGGAATGGCCGCCCTGAAATGGCTGCGCTCCAGGTGAGCTGGTGTGGAGGCCAGTGACCAAGCGTGCCTCAGGTGGGTCACTTGAGATGGCCAGTCTGGGCCTTGTCGGCTGCCATTTGTAACACTGCACTCAGGGAGAAGCACAGGAATCAGCACTGTGGTAAAATCTCCAGAGCTGGTGACAGACATTTTCTGGGTGTGCTACAAGTATACATGATTTATAATGGGGTTTTCAGTAACACTGGTAGCCCTCCTGATCTGGCCCCCTGCTTTAGGAGAAAGCTTTTAAAAATCTGACGCACTTTCAGTCACTTTAAGAGTTTTGGCCTGGCTGTTGCTGCAGCAAGGTATTCCTTGTAGACCCCGTAGGCTGCTAATGGAAGCGGGCAGCACTTTATGCCTGCCTTATGTCCTGGCCTGTAACGAATCACTCTCCAAAGTCCATTACAAAACCAGTCAAAAGGGGCTGTTGCTTCAGCAAAATGTTCTGTAATGCAGACAATTTCATTTCTCTGTCTGGAATGTAAAAAGTGGCCTTTCCAGTGCGTAACACCACGAGAGCTGGGCTCTTTACCGCATTAGAGACCCACCCTACAGCATATTAAATAGCTGGCTGCTTTTCTGTGAAGAACAACTAATCAAACTCCTCTAAGAAAACGTTGTCCGAATGGACTTACACTTCTAAAAAACCCCTCCAGAGTCAGTAAAAATAATTACTTTTTTTCAAAAAGCATTCAGCTCTCTGAAATACAAGGAAACGTGTGAGGCATGTTCTCAAGCCTCTTCACTCTCTCAATTCACTTCAAAAAGTTTATTAAATTTTTCATATAATCCTTGAACTCTAGGAACTTGTGTATCAAAAATTTACTCACTGTAGTAATCAAGACATGAGAATTGTCAGTCTGCTGATCATTTTCTTCCTGGATAGTAGTTTTGTAGTTTTGTATCAACTGTGGTGTCCTGGTTTCAGCTGGGATAGAGTTAACTGTCTTCCTAGTAGCTGGTACAGTGCTATGTTTTGAGTTCAGTATGAGAAGAATGTTGATAACACTGATGTTTTCAGTTGTTGCTCAGTAGCGTTTAGTCTAAAGTCAAGGGTTGTTCAGCTTCTCAAGCCCAGCCAGCGAGAAAGCTGGAGGGGCACAAGAAGTTGGCACAGGACAGAGCCAGGGCAGCTGACCCAAACTGGCCAACGGGGTATTCCATACCATGGGACGTCACATATAGCATAGGAACTGGGGAGTGGGGGCGGGGGATCTCAGCTCGGGGACTAACTGGGTGTCAGTTGGCAGGTGGTGAGCAATTGCACTGTGCATCATTTGTACATTCCAATCATTTTATTATTGCTGTTGTCATTTTATTAGTGTTGTCATTATCATTATTAGTTTCTTCTTCTCTGTTCTATTAAACCGTTCTTATCTCCACCCACGAGTTTTACTTCTCTTCCCCATTTTCTCCCCCATCCCACTGGGTGGAGTGAATGAGCAGCTGTGTGGTGCTTAGTTGCTAGCTGGTGTTAAACCACAACATATGGAAAATACAGTTAAGAGAAAAGAGGTAGATAAGTAAGGTAAGAGAAGCAATGAAAAGCCTTCTTTCTAGTTATCTTTTTTTTTAACTAAGCCTCTGCAAAATGCATAATTATGGAATGTGCTATTTTCTGCAGCTGACTTATGACAAACCTTTGAATTAATAATTTGGTAATCCATTATAATAACCATTTTAGAACTAGTAAGAACAATGTTGTTCAACACATTTCAAATGCAGTAAACATTCAGAAGATACAATAATAATCATGGGAGATGGCAAGCAGAGACATAACTGGCTTTGAATGCAAACCTTCAGTTTAGGCAGCCATTTTGTTTGCTCGAAGGTTGTCAGAGGTTCTTGCAATCCAGATGCATGCAATTAATCTCACAGAAATCAATGAACTTCATGTTGGAGTGTGAGACAAAAAGATCCTTTCCAAGGAGGTAACTATTCCATTTAATACTGTTCCCTGCTTATATTTATCTTGCTTCTACATTTCAAAGGCTTCTAAATAATGTTTACTTAAATGGTTGGTCTGTGTGTCACTCACTCTGTGTGCACAGTGTCAGAGGAAGCTGTGGTATAGCTTCTTTCTCTGCCACTGTACTGCTGGGGCAATATACTGCTGTGAAATCCAGCCTTGCCAACAGAAATAGAAATACTGTAGCACCCCAAATGCGAAGCTAAATAGGAAAATAATTTCCCTAACCAATGTAGCAATTTGTATTTACATCCCTTTGCTCCAAATAGTCAGGCCGATTGTATTTTTTTTTTTAATAGTCAATATTGCTATTTTGTGGAAAAAGTCTTTTTTGACGAAACAAATACTTTCACATGTGTCTCACTTGGGTCTATTTTTTTCCTTCAAAAATACAAGTGGTTGAATATGCCAGTGTTTGGCTGATAATAAGACATTTCATTCAAAAATTTTGCTACAGTGCATCATGGGAATCATGGTTGTCTTTTCTTAGATTATAAAAGTGGGCTCTCAAGCTCCATTAAATTGTTCTTCATGTGCTCTGACCACAGACTTCAATGATATACCTGGCTTCTCTCATGATGCAAAAGATTATGTTGCACCATTGAAAATGTAGTGCAACCTAGAAGATAAGTCTGTGAGGGGGACTAGTAATATGAAATATTAGAACTGCAGTTCCTCTGTATCTCCCAGTTGGCAGTGTTTCTGAAGTGAAATATTTTTGTTTTCTTCTGAAATAATTTTTGCTGTTAGGTTTCCTTTTGAGGGGTGGGTATGGTGGTGAGGAACAGAAATAGTTCCTTATAAAACTGCTAGTAGCTGTTTTTAATTGTTTTTCATTTTTGTTAGCATTTTTCTGGGAAAAGTCCTTTTTTTCCACCAGTTCATTTAGTTGGGTACTTAGTATTCATGATTAATAATGAAGCTGTGTGACGTTATATTATGAATGTTTTAGTTCTTTGACTCAACAAATGAACCTTTAAAAGTGTCTTACACTTGAAACAAAAAATTTAATCTCCTCATGTATCTTAGCCATGGACCCAGAATTCATTTCTGTGAATATTCCTACGAACAAAATGTCAAACATATGGATGTTTAAAAAGGAAACAAAAAAGGGTGTTAAAAACATTAAATCACATTTCTAATTAGAAGCCAGTTGAATGTCTTGGTGATGTTAATCATACTCACACAGTTGCACTGGCAACTCTTGGTAAATATGTATTTTTAAAATGGTGACTAGTCTGTGGTTGTTGCAGGGAACTAACTTTAAAGTTGCATTTAATGCTGGTAAAAAGGATATGACTCTGTCTAAACTGGAGTTGTGAACACAAACTCCAGTTTCAGATGTGTACACTGGACTTTTGCCTTGGTGCTTCCTTCCATGTGGGGAGGAACCATGGGAGATGGAAAGGGGCTGTGGTTCAGGCCACCAAGCTGAATGTCCCATGGAAAATATTTGGGTTTTGCTGAGTAAGACATGTAAATTAGATAACATGACAGCTGCATAGCTGTAATAAGCATGAATGGCTGAAGACATAGTAAAATGATATGGCAAGTATTTCTCAGGGAATCTATGGTCTGATTTATATTCCTAGAAGCAATTTTTTTAATATCTCAAAAAAGCAACAAATTAATAATTAATAGAAAGTCTGCAGATTGCAAAATCTTGCAAGAAGGGAAAATTGTTAAGAAGTACTTCAATCAATGTAACGTCTCACTGGTATTTGATGAGGAAAGCCAGCACAGTCAGCTGAAGGTAGTCTATTGAACTGAAATCTCTAAGTACTGGTTTCTTACCCCAGCAGGATTCACAGCTCTGAATTGGTAGGTTGTGCTGGTTTTGTCCTGGCTAGTCTTTGGGGAAAGGACTTTTTCTTACTCTCTGGTATTCTGTGAGCTATAGATAATAACAAATGTGTGAACCGTACACTGTAAGCAGCTCATCTGGCTCTACCCACATTCCCCTGTAAAGGAAATGTCACAATGGCACCTGGAAGGAGAAAGCTGGAAATATGTGCCAGTGAAAAAGAAAAAAACCCAAAACCTAAAGCCAAGCAATAAAGACTGTCTGTAGAATAGCAATAGCATGATTTAGTAACACATGCAACAGCCATCATTTCCAGATTAAAGAGGAAAAGTTATTTGTTGGGTGTCAGGATGATCAATGGATTGTTTTTACATTACATCAACAGAGCTTTTTTTTCAATATGTTGCAGCATTGAATCAACATGTTACAGTTCCTGAATGCAACCCTAAAGAGAAAAAGGGTTGTTAGGCCAGTAGGAAGAACCAATATTTTTCTTATCTACAATACCTTCAATTATTACAATGAATAAGTGCCCTGAAAACAGATTCTCCAAAAGCTGGCTTCTGTCCTGTACTTTGAGAGAGATGTTGAAAAGCTCTCCTAATGCCTGTTCCAGCTCTTCTTGGTATGTGCAAATTGCCTCAGGGTTGCCTCACGGTTTTCTTATTGAAAGGATGTAAGCAGTAAAGTCAACAGCAAGCAGCTTGTGTTGAAGGGAGATCATGTCAGAGGATCATAGAAAAAGTTTGGAAAGGACCTTTTAGATTGGAAAGTACCTGTGGAGGGCATCTGGTCCAATCCCCACTCAAAGAAGGGCCAAATTAGAAAAGCTTTCTTGGTGCATTGTCCAGTTGGGTTCACATAGGAACTTGCTTTTGGAATAGGTGGATCATCTGCTATTTGTTTGCACAGGCACTCTGAGTAGAGTCTAGATGTTTATCTAGAAAAGAGAAATCAAGCTCTGTCCAGAGCATGTTGCAGGAACATCTTTGTTCAGATTTTCTGGTTTGCTTCTATGAATGATTCCTCCATGAGGAGAAGGGACTATCAGAGGGAAGATCAAGAGGAAAGAGAGGCCAGGTTGGTTGTCGCTGTCCCTTCGTGACCATGCTTCGATCTACAGTTGAGTATGAGTAAGAGCTGACAAGAAAATGCAAACAAGAACTGAGTGTATTGAGCCTTGGCATGGGCCATGGATCAACATGTTATACGAGTGCATTATTTGAAACTGCTGGAAGGATAGACAGTGATATCACTGGGTACTGATTTGATTGGCAGCCTGTGCCAAATCCTGGCTATAAAACCCTCCAGTAATTGAGATCAAGGGAAACATTGCTATGCAGACATCTAACACTCTGGAAAAGAAGGAAGACCCAAGGTGAAACTGTTGCTTGTTGGTGCTGAGCTGCTAAACAGAACCTGACACTGGGTCTGGTCTCAGTGGTTGTCACGCTTTCTCCAGGTGAGACTGAGCTAACCTACTCAAGTGGTAACTGGGGTGGGTCTTGGTTTGTGTGTGTGTGAGTGTAAAGCTTTTCTAGCCAAAGCTTAACTCTCACTTTGTCCACTTAGTAAGTTGAGCTTAGCAGTGTCACATTGCCTGGTGTTCCTTTTCCATGTGACACTGGTATACATCTGAATCTCAGGATGACAAGGAGTCCAGATGTCACTGGCTGACATGCTGTCAGGCTCAGGAGCTGGAAAGTGCAATTTGGCCCTAAATCTAGCGTCTCAGATGCTGAGACTGTTTCTCTATGGAAGCTTGCCTTTGCTGCAACTAGTGGTCCTGTTCTCCGCCCTTACTCTGTGGATCAGTAGCTCCCAGTGCAGCTTTTTGGCTGCTGTGAAACATGGCTAGGCTGGTGCAGGGTGCTCACAGATGATGTAGATCATCTGCATCACAGGTGACGTAGATTAGCTCAAAACTACTTCTGCATGCAACACAAGCACACATCTGCACAACCTACTCGTAGAAGCAGACTGTTTGCAAAGATGTAATTTTAACAGTAGTTGAACTTCCATCCCAGAAGTCGTTCTTCCTTTCTCAGTTAAGCAAAAATCTTATAATTAATTCAAAACTCTGAGGATTGTGTTGCAGATAAAAGTCTTTATTCTTTCTGGCTTTTGAGTCTTGTATTCATAGCATTAGGTCAAAAGAAGGCAAAGCAAGTGTAAGACACTTCCAAAACAGATTGCTGGCTAGGCAGAAGTGTTTTCCATTATTGTTTTAGATTAATAAATGTTGCAAAAAAACATGTATGCAAATTTCCTTATTTCTTGACCAGGACCAATGAATGTAGCTGGTTCATCCCTTTGCAGAGGAAAAAACACAGGAAGTGTAGGTATATCCCTAAGTATAACTGAAGCACCTGTCATTGACCGTTGTGACAGTCTGATTCAGAATGTATGGTAGTAATCTGTAGGCACAGGAAAACTAGTTCATGCCAAATAGGTTGAGTGAGTTTTAATTTTGCACAGTTATGCCCAAATACAGAGAAAAAATATTCTTACCATGCTGAGAATAATAACTCATTCAGTGAGGAAAACATATTTGGACAGGTGTTTGGCGGAGAACTCTAATAGCGTACAAGAATTGCGATAAACCTGATCAGTGGTTACCAAACTTCTTGGAACAATGCCCACTGCATCTTACTCTGTACCAGCCGACAGCCAAAAATACAGGGATGGTGTACTGGAGGAGTTCTTAGCAGTTTAAAATACTTCTTGAAATTTATATCAGAAGATTCTGTACCATCAGTTGTACTTTGATTAACTTCAGGCTGCTGTGTAGCATACAAGATAACAGCAAACAAAAACAGTGCTTGGTTCTCTCTGCTCAATGTCTGGCTACCAAATATATCATGAAATGAAATTAAATATTACTGTGCTATTGCTTTAGCCCAAAAGGAAGGGGCTAATTCCACACACAAATGAAGGGCTTAAGGAACTCAGCTGTGGCTCTGAATGTGTGCAGGGTATGAAATTAACCATAAAAACCAAACGTGCTTTAATAAGGATTTTAAACAGTTTCTCCCTTTAAAACATTGGGCCTGACTCTAATCTCATGATATCAGCATAAGGTAGATTTCATTCAGTTGGAAGAAGATCAGATCAGCCTTTCATAGCAGTATGGCACAGCCTTTCCTTCTGGAATTTTTAAATGAAAATTGAAGCTGGATGGTAATTCTGAATATATCCACAATAAGCCTCTCTGATAAGAATTACTGGTGATCTGCTATCACTGTCCATCTAGCAGCCTATTGAGGAACTAATTTTACAACAAACCCTTACGGCAGCAATGTTCATTTAAAAAGGGGGGAGGGGTGTGTGTGTGCAAAAAAAACCAGAGTTAAATTATATTTCCATGACTGTTTAAAGAACACCTAGAAGTTTGAAGTTCCTCTTACCATTCCCAGCCATTAAGTTCACTTATTTAGATCTTGAATAAGCAGGTGAAGTTAACTATATTTCTCCTACTGCTGGCGTTTTTTGTAGTAATGCTTTCAGCCACACAACTTGCGTGCTCTATGATAGCTTAGAAATTTTAAATTAACTTTGAACCTTGGCCAGCTTCATAACTGATATAATTTGACATTGTTCCATTGACTTTGCAATGTCAACTGTCACTAAAAGAGGAGATGACACATGATTTCTAATGTTTATGAAGGCAAGAAGAGTTCAGCCGTATAAAAATTTAAACATTGTGATCTTGAAATGAAGCATATGAGGATTCTGATTTAATACCAGGTTAATACTGAGTTAATACCCAGTTAATCAATGCTAATGGAACTGAACTTCTGCTTTAGGAAAATACTGTGAAACCATAGCTGCATCAGTGTATTGGTTTTATGTGGCAAGGTTTTGGTAGCGGGGGGGGTTACAGGGGTGGCTTCTGTAAGAAGCTGCTGGAAGCTTCCCCTGTGTTCGAGAGAGAGTGAGCCCATACCAGTCGGCTCTGAGACGGACCCGCCGCCGGCCAAGGCCGAGCCAATCAGTGATAGTGGTAACGCCTCTGTGATAACATTTTTAAGAAGGAAAAAAAAGTTGGGAGAGTGAGAAACAGCCGCTGGAGAGAGGAGTGAGAACATGTAAGAGAAACAAGCCTGCGGACACCAAGGTCAGTGAAGAAGGAGGAGGAGGAGATGCTCCAGGCGCTGGAGCGAAGATTCCCCTGCAGCCCGTGGTGAAGACCCTGGTGAGGCAGGCTGTCCCCCTGCAGTCCAGGGAGGTCCACGGTGGAGCAGATCTCCACCTGCAGCCCGTGGAGGACCCCACGCCGGAGCAGGTGGGTTCCTGAAGGAGGCTGTGACCCCGTGGGAACCCCGCGCTGGACCAGGTTCCTGGCAGGACCTGCGGATCTGCGGATACAGGAGCCCGTGGAGCAGGTTTTCTGGCAGGACTTGTGACCCTGTGGGGGACCCATGCTGGAGCAGTGTGCTCCTGAAGGACTGCACACCGTGGAAAGGACCCATGCTGGAGCAGTTCGTGAAGAGCTGCAGCCCGTGGGAATGGCCCACGTTGGAGAAGTTCGTGGAGGACTGACCCCGTGGGTGGGACCCCACGCTGGAGCGGGGGAAGAGTGTGATGAGCCCTCACCCTGAGGAGGTGAAGCGGCAGAAAATAATGTGTGATGACCGTAAACCCCATCCCTGTCCCCCTTGTGCCACTGGGGGGGCTTGGTGGAGAAATCCGGGAGTGAAGTTGTGCCCGGGAAGAAGGGAGGGGTGGTGGGAAGGTGTTCTGAGATTTCGTTTTATTTCTCATTACCTTACTCTGGCTGATTTGTAATAAATTGAGCTAATTTTCCCTAAGCTGAGTCTGTTTTGCCTGTGACGGTAATTAGTGAATGATCTCTCCTGTCCTTATCTCGACCCGCAAGTTTTTGTTATATTTTTCTCTCCCCTGTCCAGCTGAGGATGGGGGAGTGATAGAACGGCTCTGGTGGGCACCTGGCGTTTAGCCAGGGTCAACCCATCACAATCAGCTAGTGATACCAATAAAAATATACTCCCGGGTTATTTTCTGCATGATTCAAAGAAGATAACTCATAACATGATATATGCTTCCTAAGAGAAACTGGTCTTGCTATTTAGCTGTTTTCTAGAGATTAGGTAATAATGTAAACAACAGACTCAGACCCAGATTCTCACAATCTGCTATTCATTACGTTGTTCATGCATTGTTCATTCTGCACTAGATACAAAGAGAAGCAAATATGGATTAAGAAATTTGGCTTGATTCTAGATTATGATAATCAAGTCATGGAAAATTCATTTCATTTTCTTTTCTGGTAACCAAGGCAGAATTTACACTATGAGAAGCCAGTTTCTGATCTTAGTATTTGAGTGTCAGTCTGGAGTGGTCCCATGACTTGAAAGCCCTGCTCTTTTTTCTGTCAGTGCTCTCTGCATGTGCTCTAATAAGTACAGTGGTGATTGTGCTGACTAGACTCCAAGTCTGGGCAACTCGGATTTCATCTGGAACCTTAATGACCCAGAAAATCAAGCAAAGCATTTGCTGAATACATACAAATTTAAGTGAAGACAGTTCAAAACTCTGAGGCCTCTTGACTTGCCCAAAGTGTTACCTCCTGGAAAAAGACAGTAAATGTTAACCAAGGATTCTGTCATGCTCCTCTCTCTTGAAATGCTGGGCCATGATGCCTTACTGTATCCAAATCACACATGTATCCATGATGCTGTATTGTATCCAAACCCCAAAAGTACTCTTTGAATTTAGTAAATAAAAATCAGGAGTAACAGAGGGATGCAAACACAATTCTGAAGTAGTTCTACTGTCATAACATTAATGCTTTGAGAGACTGCAGTCTTTGTTCTACCTTTCTTGCTGAACTCTCATTTTCATCTGTTGGAGGAGTCTCTCTCAATAGGTGCAGCTTTTTTTTCTTTTTTGCATCTATTTATGAACCCTGGACTTTAAAAGCAATATACAACTTGTTCAGGCACATTGTCTATGTATGTAAAGGCAATTGAAGCATGGAATAAGGTGACTACAATACCAACAGTTTTTGTAATGCTTTCCACAGGGCCAATCAGAAAAAACAGAAGAGCAGGAAAGAAGCAGGCGATATATATAACAACGAACAAAGAACAATGCCTATTAGCACTTTATAGCTCTTTGGACTGTGTTCCATTCAGCCAACTGCTTCAGTTTGAAGATAGTGCAGAAAATACTGAAAAAAGCCTAAAAAGCAGAAAAGAAATCAAGAACAAATTGAAATTTTGTGCCATAGATCTGCTGCTTGTATCTTACTGGTTGGGTGTGTAATTTTTGACAAGATTTGTCATAATGAAAAGCTTCATGGCAATGACATGAAGGTTCAGCAGCACATCAGTAATCCAGGCCATAACTGCTATTTTTATAGCACAAAGTATTGATATTTTATTCAACTGGTGGTGCAAGTGAGCTACTTTAAA
This sequence comes from Buteo buteo, assembly GCF_964188355.1. Taxonomy (NCBI): domain Eukaryota; kingdom Metazoa; phylum Chordata; class Aves; order Accipitriformes; family Accipitridae; genus Buteo; species Buteo buteo. The sequence continues at coordinate 14,901,123 of NC_134182.1, forward strand.
TAACCAATCTAATGTGATGACAGCGAGAAATACAATACTCCCTGTCCTGTTCAGTGGCAGCATGAATAGACTAAAACTGCGGAGAAGTTCTTTGGAAATCCAATAATCTCTTTTCAGGTTGTACTGCATATGAAATGACACACTAATCATCAGTAAGAAATCAGCAACAATTATGCTGAATAGATATATGGTGCTTGGTCTCCAGCTATTCCTATAAAAGCTCAAAAAATGCTCAAAGCAATTCCATTGCCAAGCACAGAGTCAAGAATTATCAAAACTGTGTAATGTCCACTTGTCATTTTAATCATTGCTGCAGTTCTGGAGCTTTTTCTGGCTTCATCATCATCATTGTTGTTGTTGTTGCTCAAAGCCTACTGCCCACAGTCAGTTGGTAAATTGAGCTGTTTTCTAGCCAAGAGTCTGTGAAGTGAGCTGCAGAGGAAATACAGTGAAGTTTCAAGATGTAGTATATTTATATGCAAATTATGAGTCATAGTGAGTATGACGGACTCTTTCAACCTGTTGAGAGAGGTGACTAGTGAAATATTTTCTCAGATAAAGCATTGCAATAGTATGCAAAACCAGGCTGTACTGTTTTTAGGTCTCCAGCAAAACCACATGTACACTAAAACCATTAATTCTGTTCTTGCTTTCATTCAGTCTCATTCAGTGAGAACTGGTCCAACACCAACAAGTGGTTTCCTTTATTTTGGATACTAATTCTGTAGATCAGTGTTCATTAACAATTGTTCATCAACAAGAACAGCATGATAGTTGGAGTCACAAGCATACAGACATCCAACTTCCCTCTGAAGTACATTAACAACCATTAGTCTTTGCACGTGTCTGTTCAGTACTTTCTTTCTACAAGTGCCATCAACAGTTGTATCACAAGGAAGGAACTCTGTAGCTAAGACACCAGCTTACGAGAGAAAGATTCCTTGTGCTCCCTCATCAAATGTACCAGACTGTTTCCTGAAACAAAATGTTTAACATTATAGTGTTAAATAATGTTTAACGTTATAAATTTTTTAATTTTAAATTGTCACTAATTACACTTTTTTTTTCCTTTTATCCATTAAAGTATTAGATTCCCAGGGAATCTTTCTAAGCCATTCACTTTATTCTTTTTGTTCTATTGGGTAGCAGACACCATTTGCCTGGATATGGTCTTATCTCCAAACGGTTCAGTTTAAGTATGAACTGGGGCATGGACTTAAGGTTTATAGGAAGTCTAAACATAGCTGAAGCTCTCTAGTAGAAATGAGTTTTACAGTCATGTCTGAACCTTGTAAAATAATGTGGTTTTATACATTCATTTCAGTTATGTTGTCTTCTGGAATATCCCCTTTTTCTTGAGTTGTCAGAGGAAATAAATAAGAAAAGGATTCTTTCTTTTCAAAGCATTTAACACAGTACTTCTTATTAATTTCATCTGTGATGTGAAGAATTATGATTTTTATGATTATATCACAGCTGTCAGAAAACCAGAAGAAATTCTTAAATAGAAACAAATCATTTTGAAATAGAAAAAAAAAATTGACATGTTGATTTTTGTCATATAAGTGAATTAAGACCTCTGTTTTAAAGAAGAGAATGAGAAAATGATTTCACCTTTATAAAACCTTTCTACAGTTCTCTAGGATGTTCGGAACCCCCAAAGCCTGTTAGTTGGGTAGCTTAACAGCTACAGTGAAAAGCCAGGGACAGAGGTCCTTAGGCTTCTTCATCATGGGGAGTACCCCATGCTTTACCTTCCCTGCTGCCCATTCTGGGAGTCCAGAAGGCCTGTATTGGCAAAGAGTCATGAAGCTGCCCATGAGATGAGCAAGCAACACTCAGGCTATTGACCAGATGTAAACAGCACTACACCCATGTCACTTGTCTCTTGACCTCCAGACCACCCTTCATGTGGGAAAGCAGCACTTAGAAGACAACAATTTGTCCACTGTTCCTTCCTAGAGCTACATTTTTATTTGTGCTCTGGTCCATTTCATTTTGCATCTTTTACTAGTCAACTAATTAAAGATCATGACAGGGGTTTGTGACAATCTTTCACTGGAACCTTTATAAATTGCAGTCGTTTTCCAGTGTCTTGCCTATGATGCTTTGAAGGTGGGAATTTGCTCTATGTTATCTTTGTTATGCAATGTTATGCATGCAGGGTCCATGGTGTGCCCGTAAGGTAGTTGGAGCTCAGTGCTTCTGTATGGATTTAATTCTGGAGACGTTTTTGAGATTCAGCAAAAGGAAATTGCTCAGTAAATTTGAGCTAATGCAACTGGCTTTCTGGGCTGTGAGCACACATTGCTGGCTCATATTCAGTTTTTCATCCACTAATACCCCCAAGTCCTTCTCTGCAGGGCTGCTCTCAATCCACTTATCACCCAGCCTGTATTTGTGCTTGGGATTGCCTTGAACCATGTGCAGGACCTTGTACTTGGCCTTGTTGAACTTCATGAGGTTCACATGGGCGCACCTCTCAAGCCTGTCAAGGTCCCTCTGGATGACATTCCTTCCCTCCAGCGTGTCAACCGCACCACACAGGTTGGTGTTGTCAGCAAACTTGCTGAGGGTGCACTCGATCCCACTGTCCATGTCACCGACAAAGATGTTAAACAGTGCCAGCCCCAATACCAACCCCTGAGGAATGCCACTTGTCACTGCTGTCCTCTTGGACATCGAGCCATTGACTGCAACTCTTTTGAGTGCGACCATATTTACTGCTCAACCATTTAAAATTAATCTTGGGGAAAGTTTAGATGCAAAATACCATTCTTATTGGTTTTGGTCAGTCATTGCAGAAGCATGCATATGTGTGTTTATAGAATACATAAAAAAATCTATGGAATGGCACCCAGAACATTTTGTAGCACTGGTGGCCTACTATATTCCCAATATTCTTCTTTCTTCTCCCAGTATTGCTGACTTGGAAGTAGTTGTGAAGACATATACTACCCTGGAGTGTTAAGAAGAGTAGGTGTTAGGACAGGTTAAAAACCAGCTAATTTTGTCATATTTCTATTCCCCTTCTTCCAGTATTGACAATAAAAGGGTGACCCTAATTAACACAGGAAGTTACAGAAGCGTCTGCATGGCACCAATGAATAAGATTAATTTTGTGCACATAAATCCCAATGGAAATTTTTGAATGTCAAATTGTCCTCTTAATTCAAATGTATTTGGTTGTGAGAGAGAGATGTGGTGACAGTGACCCAAGTGACTTCTGTTGGTTTAAGTTTCATCATATGCATTGCATAGCTGCCATGCATAAGGAAATTGAATTATAAAAATATAATTATCATAGAAAGCACATGATAATCTGGAGGGTTTGGGCTCGCTCTTAGGCTGTTTTTCTTCTTCTTAGTATGTGCCTGGATGTAGGGGAGGACAGAGTGACAATCTTTTCTTTCCTGCCCTGGGAACCCTCTGAAGCAGTAAGCACCATTTTTGGGCAGCAGTAAGGCTGCCTCCCACAGGGCCTAAATAAGCTGTTGCGGCTTCCAGGACTCTGGAACGGGCACCAATGCTGAGCAGTATGAAATGAAATTCACCCTGATGTTCTGGAGACTCTGCCTGCAGAACTGCCAGTGGAGGTGCTGGGTGCCTCAAGAGCCTGTTTGGCCTCTGAATTAGCAAAATGAGTTTAAGCTCCAGTTTGATTGATGTAGTTATTAATCCTATGAGAGATACTGTAATTCTGTTTTTTGAGTTAAAGGAGCTAGTGAATAGAGGCAGAAGATGTAGTGAGAAGTACAACTAATTCATATTCTTGCACTTTTATGGCATGGCTGATTTCTTGCCGTGTTTTGTATTGAATACTTTATTTTGGGCAACAGAGAAATTGAGCAATGCTGTTCCCAGTTGTGTGAGCTTTATGATTTGATACACTCTTTTAATGACAAGATTGCTTTTTTTTTCCTTCAACCATACCAATACATGGCCTGTGTAAACTTAACTCCAACCACATTGAGGGCTGTGAATGCAAACAAATGAAGAACATTGTCCTTTTTTTTTGTTTTATTTTTGCATTTTAATTGCTTCTCTGTCTTGTATTAGTTTGTTTAGATGATGAATTGGAAAGATAAAGGCATCTTTTTTTAAGACAGCTATGCTTTGCAAACAGCAGCTAATATTTATATTTTTGGAAAAAAAAGTTATGGGCAGCTGAAAATCTTTACATATTTTACTTCTAGAAATCTCCTGCACTGTTCTGATCATCTACTGCTAGACCACGCAATATGACATGACAGATGTCTGACATGTCTAGTTGGTTAGCTGGTTTGTGTCTGGTACATTTCTCCTCCTGTGCTAATGCCCAGAGTAAAGTTAGGTTTCAATTGATTTGTTTGCATCTGTTTTGTGAAGAGAGGGCAAAGAGGAGCTTGTGTTTTCCTTGGAGCTTTAGGGAGTGAGGTTTGGGGTTTTTTCCTGAGTTCTTTAGTCTTGTGACATAGTTTTCTCTGTGACATTTATGCCTCCTCTGACATCCTATTTCAGAGCTCTATCTGCAAGACACCACAAAAGAAGAGGTCATTGCAGGAAGATCTGTCTCAGCTGAATATCTCTAGGGAAGGAGAGAAATTCGGGAATGTGAATGAATGCAGAGAGGCAATGCCTGACTCTCCTGTTTAGAGCCTGCCAGAAGAGGTTGGGTCCTTGCTGCAGTCCAAGACAGCTGTACATCCCTGCTGCTAAAGTGCACTTAATATTTGTTGCAGCTAGATATTGTGAGAGTATAGGGCACACAACTGTGTTCAACTGCATTTCTACTGCAATTGCTTCAGTGAAAGGTGGACTTTTGTACATATATATGTCTTTGGACTGTGGATTTGGGGCCCATGCTTTCCAAATGCAGTGACTGAGCTCTTGCACATCCTGTCTTGCTTTGCTATACCCTGAGCCCTTCCTGTCCAAGCAGACGCTCTGAGTACTCTGTTGTTTTTATTAGACTTTTGCTTGAGAAAGGAAATAGGATTATTGGACTGTGGCTTTGCTGTACATAACCACTGTTCATTTTTTGTTCCATTATTACAACAGTTTACATTAATTGAATTTTTAATAAAAGCCCAAGCAATTCACACACCAGGTGTTCTCTAAGGCTAGTCATAGTCTGAGGTCATCATGGCTTTCACAGGCCATTTTGCATCTTTTTTATTTGTTCCCTGCTGTTTTGTTTTGCTTTGTTTTCTATAGGTGCCCAAGAGGGAAATAATTGTGTGTTTTCTTCCTCATTTACTTTGTTTTTGGAGGGATTGTACACCCTTCTGATCATTCCAGTACTTCCTTGGTGAGTCCCTCCTCAGATCATTGTGGTGAAAGTAGTATAATGTGCTTTTCTAACTGCTGGCTCACTGATTGCTTGTTCCAGTCTATTTTCTGTTCTCTGCTATTCATTCCACCCATAATTACATTGATTTTTCTAGCTCCCCTTTTGAAATTAGACTTTGGCTAATGCAGACTTCTCAAGCCTCTTTTCTTCTGCCCTGTGAGACTCTGAGTACTAATCAGTGTAAGAGACTTGACAGGTTCTTATTTCTTTTAAGTACTCCTTCCTACCAGAGCATCACACGAAAGCCATTAGACAAAATGCCATATTCCTTTTTTTCCCCTTTTTTGGGGGGGCAGAAATAAGAGTGCGGCACAGGTGAGTATCTGAAATTCCCAGAATGCAAAGTGGTCCCTCGGGCATGGGACCCTTGCCAGCATTTGGCTCTGTGGGTTTGCACTCTACTGAGCAGTGAGCATTGTGCACATCTCAGGGCTGCAGCACGTGTGCTCCCATGTTCGTTTCTCTGCACAGAAACCCACAGAGGATCTCTGGAAGTTCACCTTGATTCTTCTAAGGCCCTCAGCTGGCCTGGATCTGTATATTGCAGCAAACTGTGGGGTGCCCCTGAGTTTGCTTTCCCATTATTTATTAGATGGTTAGTTTTTAGTTACCCCTAACTCAGTTTCAGAAAGCTCAGTGTTACTACTTCTGTTTCCCTAAAGATTTATATATTTATCTGTGTTATGATGTTGTCTCTCGAGATACCAGGAGACTCCAAATAATGCACTTCAGCATTTAAGCTGCCAAATACTGACAGATGGTAGGCAGGAAAATATTAAAGCATGATCTTGTAACAGTCCTTCTGATACTGACAGTATATAACCACTTACAGAAAATCATTATCTTCCTGTAATAGTATCTTCACATATCAGTGAGATCTGAAGATGGCTTTCTCAAAGATGAGGGAGACTTTTAGGACCAAGATCTTCATGCAGATGCATTGACTTCAATTTATTTTTCTAAAAAAAAAAAAAGTTAAATAACCACTGATGAGACTTTATAAGTACCATAATACTGAAGGTTTGGTCTACACAGTTTTTCTGCTGGCACAAAAGTTTTTCCTGGGTATGGCTTTTTTTAATAATCGCTTCCAACTCAGTTATTCCTGGTGAAGCATTACATGAATTAAATTGCACTGCTATAATTTAATTTGCTTCTCATATTGTAATTAGTCTACAATAGTGCTGTGATTGCATCAATACTAACGGATGTGAATAAAGCAATTTTTCTGTGCACAGGCAAGCCCTAAAATATATATTTCCCATAGCATTTAATATCACTGAAGATCCTGCTAGTGTTTTGAGAACATTAAAGGAAGCTAGATTAACTATTTTATCTTAAAAATTGTCCTACTCTCTTTTCTTGTGTGCCATGAAAAAGGCCAGCCGATGTTAATAAAATCCTTCTATCTCAGCTTTTGAAATGACTTTTTATTCACTTTAAGTCCTGAGTATGTGAAAAACTTTTAACCCTCCAAACCCAAATTCCAGTTAATTCCACTCTAAAGGAGCTGAGCTTCTTCAGTACTAGAAAATAAAAAAGATTATTATAGGGGTAGAAGTGAGTGAAATAATCTGAATTTTACAAATGTCCTCCAAATTCCATATTTTCTGATTAAAAAAAATATCTTTTAGTCATGTCTTTACTTAGTGGGCTGTATGCAGACAGAAGGGCTCATTAGAAATACATTTTCTGCACATCAAGGTTATGCCTAATCTACATTTTCTCCATTCAGGGAGAATTTAAAAGCTGAGATGGCCTGAATTGTGACCTTGGTGTAATACTTAGACAATATAAGGTTTTTAACAGAACTGACCATGGACTTAATTTATTCTTTTTTAAAGAATAACTGAGACCTTTGGCTCTTGACTCTTTCTGAACAAGCTAATTTGCATTCCTATCTCCCAGCATTTATGCCTCACAGAGCTCTTGCTTAATGGATACCCAATACTGTCTTCACAGTGTAAGTGCGAGAGTGGTACACTTTAGCAGCTGACAAGACTGGGTAATGTTTAGCTGGTCACAACTTGTCTGTACTGAAGATAGGAAGGGAAGTGGGCTCTTCTGATCTCTCTGAACATCATATTCTTGCTCATAAGAACTTTCTTTCCAAGGGACACTGGCATCTGTGATATGGTTTAACATGTTTGGGTGTTCAATACAATACTAGACTTTTGAATATTGGTATTATGTATAATCATCCTGACAGCAAAAAAACTCTGTGCAGAGTTTTGAAATAAATATATTCTAATATACCACCGAGTAGGCAACTAGAAAAGTCTGGTGGAAGGTCCTCATAGTTTCATGCAGATTCTTACCAATGTTTCCTTATGATGGTTTATAATGGTATGGGGTCTGTATTTTCTTTGCTTCTAATGTATGATTGATAGCAGTATGGTTTCAGCTGCTGCTTGAGGCAGCATATAGATCGGTAGGTCTTACAACCCTAGCTGCAGCTTTGCTTTCCATTTCTGTTGAATCAAACACTTTAAGGGGCCTGTGGTTCAGAAGAACAGTGCACAGCCAAAAAAGACCTACAGTGTAGGCTGGTCTTTTTTTGTTTAATTTGTTTTTTTTTCATTTTCAAATGCAGCTTTCAGTCACATGCCTAATCTGTGTCTTCATGCTGCACCTTGTGAACTGATAATTCACCCCTGCACCCTTTCCCCTCCCACACACCTTTGCCCTCCAGTTCCTCCGTTGCTCCATCTGGCAATAGTCCCTGTAATAACAATTGTTAACTATCTAACACAAATGAAGAGGGAAAAATATATTTCAGTGGAGATGGGCTATTGAATATATAATGGTGTCATGAACTTTCAGTCTCTGATGTTGGATTTTTGTGCCATATGGGAAAAGCAGCATAGCAACATAACTGCTACTCCTAATTATATAATATAAATGTCAAGCTTGTTCAAAATTCAAGGATTACACACTGCCAGAAGAAACTCTTTCTTCTGTAGACTGAAGCTTCTTGCCAACAGAATCTGAAGGAAGAAGCACTTAGGGTGTGTGATCTCATCAGCCTATTTCTTAAACAGCAGGGAGATGGACAGAAAAAGGCATTTTTACAATGTCTCTGTCAAGGGACAAGATAATTTCTTACTTTCAGCTCTGAAAAACTTCCAAGATACAAAAAATTTCAAGTATACACAAATCTAAATATTAAGTTTAGAAAAGTTAACAAATATTGACTGGATGTTTAAGCATTAACAATGTTATAAAGCACATTCATGGAAAATTCACAGGTGGGTATAACCAACTGACTTTTTGGTTGCAGCAATGTAAAAAAAAGACTTAGCAATTATTTGCTGAACATTTAGCAAATGGTTATAAATTATTGCTGAGAAGATCTAATAGGTATTATTTTTATAATTTTACTATCACTCCTACTGGAAGTAATAAGAAATACTATACAATGCCTATAGTAAACAGCTATCACTATCCAAGGATCTTATGAGCTTAAAAGCACACAAAACAGTGTGTTAGAAAGGAAATAGTCTTATCTCTATTGCACAGCGGAGAATTGAAAGTGAGACTTATGTCAGTGTTGAAAGGAAAATCTTTGGCAAAGCCAATCACCTGTTAAGTGAGGTCTTGGAGAACTTCAGAACTGCTTCTTGTAGAATAGATCATACATGAAAAGCCAGGTAGGTGTTTGCCATTATTCATATTGATTCTGAACAGCTTTTAAGTTATTCATAGTCAACTTAATAAATTCCAAGTGATTGTTTCATAAATAGTGACAAATCATCTGGATGTATTAAGAAACCTGGTTTTTTAATGAGACTGCAGATCAAAGCGTTACAAGATAAGTGATTTTAAAGGGGTATTTCATGCAGTTATGCATAATAAAATTACCTGCAAAAACACTTTACAGAAAAAAACCAGAATTTTCAGTGACATAAATGGCATTTTTTCTTTATATATAAATGGTTAAGGAAATTCCTACAGGACCTTTTTATTTATTATCTAATATGGCTTGATTTAAAGCCAGCAAAGTATATAAGTCAAATTTCTGATTTGACCAAGTGGTAGAGAACACACATATGATGTATTTAGAATTGAAAAAGGCTCATCTTGGTGAAGAGTGCTGTAAATTACTTTTGATTAAAAAAATCAGCAGAGGAAGTGAAAAATCATTACTACCAGAACAAGAACAATAAAACATTAATGCTTTGTGTAAAGATTAATGGGTAGTTGAGAAGTTGATTTGTAAAAGTCACCAGTACCACAGGGCATGAGTTTATTAAGAGTATGAAAAAGGCAGAGTAAAAAATGAGCTCATACTTTAATCAACAGAAATGTAAAATAAACAGCTCAATATTTGTAGGCTTCTTTCAATGGAATTTTAGTTTGAGTGTAATTGCCTCCACAAAAACCCCCAAAGACTTTGACCACTTGAAAACCAACCTCCCCCAACCCTGTTTTGTCCAAAGAGCTGAAGACAAATAATGGGAGAGGCAGATGGGGAAGGCTGACATTTCATCTTCTTTCTGATAATTAAAATATATAAGGAAATGGATGGAAAATCTGTGCATTTTCTTGTTCCCCTTCTTTTCCTACGCGAGTTGTCATTTTCATATACTTATGTGTATTATATGTAGTACATTACATAAATAAATAAATCATCAACTCCAGAGTGGGATGAGGTATGACTCATGCAAACATAGGAGAATTAGGGCCCTAGATTTGGAAACTGTTGGTGGCTAGCATCATACCTTCACATCTATTTCTACACAGGCACCCTATAAATTGTGCTACCTTACTGAGGGTCCTGACCACTCCTGTGTTATACAAACTGATAATAGCTTTATCTGCTCAGGAAAGAAGTAAAAGGCCCAACAACTTCAGTGAAAACAATTGGCTAAACATTAGCAATCAGTTGACCAGACCTTCATGGTCTCAGAAACAGCTATCATATGTTTGACACTAATTGTATTTGGCATCCTAGCTGAAAATTCAGAGCAGAAAGTCCGAGGAGCTCACGGGCATAAAATATCTTCTATCTTGAGCGATGAATCACACAGATAAGAAAGTACAGAGATGCTGGCCACTACATGTTATTTCTGTGTACTGTTTTCACTGTTGATCTAGAATAGGAAACTTTCTTGATAAAAGTCCATGTACAAAATTATACTCTTGAAAGCTGCCAAACTGACAGTCTTCATAACGCTGGCAGAGGTAACATGCATTTCTTATTCTATCTAGCCAGTATGCCTATATTTAACTCTGATCTAAAAGCACTGAAATACAGTGTAAGGAAGATATTTTATCCTCTTGCTCATTTGTGGTTTATTGCAAGATTCTGAGCTTCTCTGGGAGCTGGTGGGAGTCTTTAACTCCCACTAGTTTTGCTGAAAATTTGGCGTAAATATTTCACAAGAATACCTGCCATTTTGTCGAGACAAACTCTGAGGTTTTATGAAACACTTCACTTCAAGATGATCAAATATACTGATATAACTATCAAACAGAGGCTTCGAGGTATCTATTTGTTTGGTTAACTTCCCTCACCTTAAGCTTATTTTTGTGCCTTTGTGTTTGTGTGATTGGATTTCATCTGGAAGTAGGGCTAAACCTAAATAAGACTTTCAGTGCCTGGTAGGGAAAAAAAAATCACTTAACCTTGGAAAAGCCTCAAATTCAGAAGCCAGTTCCCTCTTTGGCCTGAGAACAAGTAGAAATGATCACTCTTTTCTAAGAATGCATGACATGACTGTCTCTGCCTGTCATATATAGGATAATTATATATGACTACTTCAGTTCATACTTCAATACCGTTCTCAGTTTTTATTAGTGGGGGTTTACGTGTTTATATTGAAGAGTATTCATTACTGTAATTTATCTCCCAAGAGTCTTTTTATTCAGTATGCATCAAGCTTTTACAGCTTGTGGATTATATGCTTCTCTTTCTAAAAAGCTAAGTATTTTACAAATGTATATGTGTGGTAAATGTCTCAACTTGAAGAATAATGTAATAATCATGTTTATTAGACAGTAAACCAAATAAAATGAGACTTGGGGAGAAGAGGTGCAGTGTTTTCCTAGATTAGAGGTGCTCTTATGGGCTCTAGACAGTAGAAATATAAGGAACAGATTAGTGGTGTTAGCTCTCCAGAAATTAGCTTTCTCTGTTGTATGTAGTAAATGAAACTTTGGTACCATGGAGAAAACAACTACCATATGAGTACAAAGTTTTCAAACCCTTTAAACAGTAGGGGAAATGTATAAGGAGTTAGTCGGGGTCAATGGTTAATTCCGATAACATTTAGTCTGAGGACAGGAAATCACTACCTTGAGTGTGAGACTTTGAAGAGTAAGCAGAGTTTATCTGTGTTGCTCTAATAAAAGATATGCTCTCTTGCTATAAACGTCACTTCTCATTAAAAGGAAGGACATCTTTTATGTGATACTGTAGGACTGTCATGTATTGTAGGTAAGTCTGAAGACTTAGTTTTAAAGTCGTATTCTCAAGGTCCCTGGGTTTTTCTGAAATCTGGCTGTTTAAGCAGTCAGTCTTTTGTAAGTTTGACAGTCTTATCTGTGGTGTACTCTTATCTCCTCTCAACTGTTTTTTCTCACTTAGAAGGGAACTCCCTGCCCACTGAGGAAGTACAAAGTGTCTTTACCACTGCAGCATGCTGTATGGCAACTTAAAGTCTATTGGTAGTAATTCTTGCTGAAGGAACAGCTACTGTGTGCTTGGAATCCAGAACAGTAACTTCCAACACCTACAAAATACACCCCACACGCTGAGACAATTTATGGTGTGGTGGTAAAATTATTAATATTTAAGATTGAGAGGTCTGGCTGAGAAGCACCTTTTACTTAAAGAGCATTACTTTCAACTAAAAGCTAACAGTCTGTGATTGTTTCCAGCTACCCACTTCTGAGCTAAGCTAATACTGGGTGTGCCACTTCTATAGGCTCCACCAAGATACATCTCTCCTTATTGTCATGTTATTTACTGTTTGATACCTTAGAAACGTGGCAGTTAGCGAGCAACTTAAGGAGTTCTTCCCTCCCAGGGATGGATACCTGGCTTTGTTAACATTGAAATGATTACTTTTTCTCACGTCTTTCATTTCTTTCTGAAACAGTATATAAGTTGGGTCTCTGCAAACACTTGGCAGACAACCTGGGAGCAGAAGGAAGAGATGCTGTCCCAATGTTCATGGTTAATAAAGCTTCTGCCTGACCTGTCCTAAATTGTACCTGTGTTATTACGCACTTGGAGTCCCTAGATTCTCTGACAGGAGTTAACTGTCACCTTCTGAGATGGCAAAATTTGAGTCAGGTTGACTAAGATATAAGGTAGCAACTATACACACACATTTATGCAGGCACAGTCTAATGCATGCTGTGGAAGAAGCATTTTCAGAAATGATGTGGCCAGATATCCAGAACGTTAATTTAATTTCTTTTCAGATATCAGCAGGAAGAAAGAGCCTGGAAGAATCTCAGGAAAGGAACTTGTAGAGCAGACAGGAATTCTTTCAGGAGCATGCTATTTTTCAAGGAGACCCTTGGACTTTACAGAAGTCCTGGCATACCTGCTATTCCCTGGACATTAGCAATAATGAATGTCTTGCCATGAAAGCCAAAGAAAGTGGTGTCAGGTAGGACAGTAGTTCAAAATGTGAGCCCATCTGTCTGTGTGATTAATGGAATGAGCCCCTTCCAGAAGACAAACACAGTTAAGGAGACCTTTCCAGAGCTTGTGGAATGTGCCCAGTTTAGCATTACACAGAGGTGCAGAAAGGCTAAGAATTCATGTAGCTGTTGACGTTACCTGGGAAATATCAATAGAAAGTGCTGGGTGATTGAACAGGAGATCTGATCCGTGCACCTTTTTAATGAACAGAAATAAAAGCCAAAGGATCCACTAAGTCCAGCCTTGTCAAGTTCTTTGTAGAGGAATGGGAGGGAAAAAAATTAGTGGTAAATTATGTGATAAAATTTTCTGTGTAAAGTATGAATCACTCAATTTCCAGTTAACTGATTTAATTACACAGAATAAAAAAAATAACTTGCCTGGTCATCCATGAGGAGGCAGATGAGTAATTTTGCAAATGGTCCATGTCTCAAATGTTATTTATAAATTAATTGTACACTGAAGCCAGAGACCCTGCCCCAATAACCCAATTATCTGCCATGACCGTTCAACAACAGCTTACCCTAAAAACTGTTCCCACTTACAAATACGGGAAAATTCTTGATCTCTCTTAATGTGATCTTTGTTCAATGATACTGAGATACTTTCCCCTAGAGGGGAAAGATCCCAAAGATCTTCATTGGAATGAAGAACCTAGCTTTTTTTGGCCCTTTTCAAAAACTGTTTTGTTTTGTTATGGTGATAGAGACCACCACCAAGATGAAATCAGTGAGTTGTGTCCAAAGACAATATTGATAGACCTCGGATCCGAAGCTCTCTTTCAGCATGTAGCACACATACTCTGGGGGCAAACCACACCCATCCCAGTCTCCTCCAGGCTGAACCACAAGTTCTTTTGCTTTACCATTCCTTGCTGAGCACAAAACACATTATCAAAACCAAAGTCCTTCATCACTCAAATCTGTGATCCTCAGCCATAGGTGAAATGCTGGATTTATTAGCATGTTTCTCTAGTACATGGTGTTGAACAACTGTTTCTCTGGCTTTCAGGAGACTCTTTAGTCTTAGACTATTTTAAAATAGCAGATATATTTGGCTGCATTTTGGTATCATGTTGTCATCTCAGTTTCTGAAACTTCCCTAGAACACTGTAGAGGAAATGTGTTCTCTATGATGCTGTTAATTTGGGTACACGCTGAATGTGGCTTCAAAAATAGCACTGTCACTTACCTGCTAGGATGCCACTAGGGCATCCCACGCTAGTGTCTTGGGCTTGGAAACTTAACATCTCTCTTAAAACATTTAGCTGCACTTTTCAAGTTACTGGAAAGGGAACATTTATTCATAGTTATGGCAGTATGATATTCTTCCATATTTACCAGTAATAATTGCTTTCTTCAGTGTTACGCCTTTCAGCCCTGTAGGAACCAGCAGCAAAGCCTCTTCTGAGAGCCACTGTTACGGGGATGTAATTTTCAGTGGGGTTTTTTTGTCCCTCCTTCTTCATCACTGTTACCTTTCTTATTCCCGTCTTCACACATTATCTTTGTCTGCGCTTGTTCTTTTACATCTGTTCAACCTCAAGTATCATGAACTATTCCCACTGAAAATGTTTCTGGCTACCTTTCACAAATGAGTGTCAAGTATGAACACAGGACTGTTGGGTGTATTTCAGTGTCTTCAGTAGTCCTGTGAAAGGCAAGACCTGTCTCACACTGACCTCAGTGATCTCTCCTACTCTTTTGCCTGAGACTGAAGAGTGTGCGTGACTTCATGAAGCAGGTCTGTTAAGGTAGAGTTATAATGGGGGAGGGGGGGTGTTTTGACTTTAAGCTCAATGTAGAGTTGTTTTCAATTTCTTGCCTGGTTACAAATTTCCTATTTTCTTCCTTCCAGAGACTGCAGTCTTTTCCTGCCTGAAAAGAAAAGCTAATTTGTGAAAGACAGGAGTACAGTTGGAAAGCCTAACTCATCAGTGACAGCAAAAATGCTTTAAGATCTGGACAGCAGTGCTGGATATCTGTTGTTTCTGTGATAGTTCATCATGGTTGTGCAGAAATTTTGAAGGATGCCTAGGCACTATTATGCTGTCTTTTATCAACAGAGACTATGGTAACAAAAATATTATATGGTTAAAAACTTTTTTTGAATGAGAGAGGAAAAAATTGTCCCTCTAGAAATCCTGCAAAAGGCCTATGTCATTTTAATGTCTTTTAAGGTTTGGTTTGAAAACTTCTGGCCCTCTACACAGTAATTACTTCCATTGAGGAAGTGCACACATTCTGCTACTCACACTAATTACTGATAAGGAAAAGGCAGGAGAGCTCAATGATGAAACGTGTTTCATGTACTTGTGTTTCTTTTACTAAGCCGAGTTCTGCAAAGCTGGCAGCAGTTACAAAGAGTGCCTTCTGTAATCGTACCCTCTCACTGCAATTTGAAAATTCCTTCTCTTCTTTCCATCAAAAATAACAAGGTAGAGGCTCATGTCTTGTCAAAATGGGCTTCACATGCTACGTGTACTGAGTGACAGGCAGGTAGTTAGGCAAGAGGCCACTCAGATGAGTAAAAGAAGGGGAAATTGCCACATTTCTTCAACTTTGTTACTCACTATGAAGATTGAGGGAACAGATGCTGTTATAAATACAAGGAAAGGGAAGGAGCAACAGCTTGGCTGGATTACGGTCTTGAACCCTAGACACTCAGTTTGTCATTTATATTCTGATAACTAGGATTGCCAGGTCTTCTTCAGTCATATAATACTTGGCAGCAAGACAGTGAGGGAGGGAGAGAAGGATAAATTCCAGCATATTTCCTGCTTCCTAGATGTCTTTAGCTCTTGAGATAATGCTGTGAAGTTTGTAAATGAGATGGGTTAAACCTTAAAGTAGATGGCTAAAAATGGAAAACTTAAATACTTTTTTATTTTTACAAAATATGATTTTAAAATCAGTTTTGTGATTAGGATTTTTAGTATCTGAAAGTAGCAATATTGACTGTTAAGGAGTAAACTCTTAAATTTTTGCAGAAGGCAACTGGTTTCATCTGAGATAATAGACATTTTTCCGGATACAACAAAACCTTTGTAAATGTGTCCTTTGTTCAGGAAATGTATTCTGATACAACTTCCTGCTATTGAAATCAGTACCAATTCCCCTGGTATTACTTTAGATTTACTTTAATAAAAAGTTGGACCAAATAGTAGGCCAAAATTAGATAATTTAAATCTTACTGTATGTCAAATCAACATGCCTAAAAATATTTTAAAAACTAGGCACTCTTACTATTTGCAGAGCAGTAGGCAAATGTGAAGAGTCTTGTCTGAAGTTTACAAGGTTTTAGAATTCCTTTAAAAAGAAGGCTAAATTGCTCTCGGGGGAATGAAACAGTAATTTATGTCCTCTTCAGCTGCAGTGCCAGAAGTAGAAAACTTTTGCTGGGATTTTATTATAATTCAGCATTAACACTGGCTGTCCTTTGGCCCCTTTGAGGTTATTTTCATTTAAGATCCTTGACTTTTGCTTGGTAATGTTGGGTAAAAACAGCTCTCTTGTCTGTTATGACTTCCTTGGTATCTGTATCAGGGGACGAATAGGTCAAGTCTTTCTAATTTGAAATCTCCATTTGAAGAATGACAAAAAGAATAAGCACCTGATACAGAGACACTGCTTTACTAATCTCAGCCTTTCAGATTTTATCAGCTGTACTTAAAATCAACATTCATGTGGAGAATTAGCCTGTGTTTAATTATTTTTTTCTGCAAAAACCTGATATGCACAAGTTTTTAAAACTTACAAATAAAATTTGGGGTTTTAAAAAAGCATAAGATATTGTGGGAATCTGTGGAAGGTGCTTTGCTTTGAGAAGTCTGATGCATAAACTTTATATGAAGACTCATGAACAAGTATGTCTTTCATCTTAGTGGAGGAAGTATTCAGATGTTGCATATTAATCAAAAAACCTAGACTGACTTTTATGCAGGGTGGTTGTTTAGGGAGGGGCAGGTGTAACTATGTATTGCCTACCTCCCTCCTGAGATGTGGTACTCAAAACTGGAAGCAAGACCTTACCTGCAGCCTTGAGTCCCCCATAGACTGGAAAAAATTCCTTCAGCATTTTGTTTGTGCATCTCAGTACAGTCTGTTCTTTCCTTTCTAATGCCCTGCTAATGATCTATATTCATCTTGTGATCCACAATAACCTCCAAAAGTTTTCCAGTAGAACATTCACATAGCAAGTTGTTGTCCATGTTTTTATGCAGTTGATTTGTTTGTGCTTATGGGTGTTCATGGTTGTTCAGTTATCCCCACTGAATTTCACTCTATTGTTTTTAGAACTTTCTACAAATGTATCAAGAAAGTTTTGAATTCTAAGCCTGACCTCTAGGGTACTGGAATTCTACCTGGTTTGGGATTGTATGTGTTTTAAATTCATATGCTGTCTATTGCATCATCCAGGTTACAATGATTTATACAGCATTGAATGCAAGACCATTTTGCCAGTCAACAGCTAACAATTCTCTGCAGTATTTTATTCAACTAGTTTTAAGTATCACTTGAAGTTCAACTGAAAGTATTTTCACCTAGACAATACTTTCTTGATTTGCTTCTCTCCTATGTGAACCAGTGTCTAGTGCCTTAGTGGGGTCAAAATATGACAGTTACTATTTCTCCTTTATTTGCCTTGTTTCTAGAAGGAAATTAGATTGGCTCGACCCAATGTTAGTTGTTGTTAACCCATTCAAGCAATTGTAGACTTATACACTATATGTATTTTTGTAGAAAAATTACCATTTTGGTACACTGTTCTATGCTGAGTAATGAGAAGACTAATAAGATATAAAAAGATACTTTAAGAAAAACAGAGATTTCCATATACCATACATAGCATCAGTAAGACCCAAAGATCAAACAAGGTGGACTGTTCCCGGTCAAACTAGAGGGAAGTCAAAGATATTTATTAATAATATAGAACACCTGGTTTGTTTTCTTTGCTTCTATTGAAATATTCTCTAGAATAGTTAATAAGATCTAACAAGAATTGGAAAGAAGATACTTTCAGGAAGACCAGTGGAAGTTTTTCAAAATTGCATAATATCTGGAATTTGCAAATTTAAATTGTGGTGAGACAACCCCATATTTATTTAAGTGGATTCAGTAGCCAAGTTTGGACTATAGAAGTGTTTTGATATAGTGTGATGTGAGAGAGGGAGAGCTCTAGACGCATATGTTCTGATTCTTATGTTTATTAATTCTAGGAAAAAATAATATAAAGTACAGCTGAACAAATGGACAGAAAAAAAGTGGGACAGCCCGTCATCCCTGGAGAAGACAGTAAGGTAAAATGATGTGATAGTGCAATTGCAGTACTTTACCACAGAAAAACTTAAGTGTCAACGGGTTTTCAAAAAGACTTTATAGTATAGCCATTTCTGTCAGATCTCAAAACAGGTAGTGTTTTTCTGAATTCTAGAAGAAATGAACTGCTTAAAGAAATCAAAGCTTTTATTAGAAAAGGGAGTGAAAAAAAAGGACTCTAGCCCTTGTCATTGTTGAGAAAAATGAAATGTAACCTTAATTCAGAGTAAGGCCTGAGAACTCAGGATAATGAAATGAAACTCTAAGATGGCATAAAAATTAAGATGGTGCTTGACCTACTAGTCTTTCAGTGTATAA
Organism: Buteo buteo; assembly: GCF_964188355.1. Taxonomy (NCBI): domain Eukaryota; kingdom Metazoa; phylum Chordata; class Aves; order Accipitriformes; family Accipitridae; genus Buteo; species Buteo buteo. Next base: position 14,919,748 of record NC_134182.1, read on the forward strand.
GGAGTTATAATACTGAAATGTACTGCTAAACCTAAACATATTGTGTTAGGTTAGCAGTGCAAAGAAAGACAAGACCACAGAGAGACATATAGCAAACAGATGATATGTATAGAATGATTAAAGAGAAGGTAATGTAGTATTGATCACTAAAAAGTTGTCCAATAAATCTAATGCAATCTCTCTTAGAGGCAGATATATTAAGGAGAATAAAAATCTAGTGTATAAGGGTAACAGACCAAGAAGCAATAAGCATCATGAGCTGATGATGGAGGAAAAATCATGTCAGATAAACTTGATTAATATTTTGGAGATTGAATTACAGATGGCTGCAATGGAGCAGATGTAATTTGTGTGGCTGTCAGATCCTGCTCCTATTTATACAGATGAAAATCCCGACTGACTCTGTTGACATCCATTGAGCTTTTGCTGACTGAACTCAGAGGACAGGGAACACATCCCTAGTGTTCAGTGAAACAACATTTTCATTGTAAATATACATTCAAACATGGCTATGTGTATTAGCATAGTCAGGTAAATTTATACATCAGAAGTCAGGTAAATTTATACATCATAGAAAGAGGATAAATGTATAGATCTGTGGTTCTGGGTGAGTAAGAAATGAGCTGTGGATAATAATAATGCAAGCTTGTTTTGACTTGAAAACAAGATGGTCTAAATGAGAAGTTCCTAAAAGACAGTATGTTTACTGAGGAGCTTGTGCCACATTTTTTGTCTGGGATGTGGTATGAAGGTATGCCAGGAGTGATGAAGAATGCAAACCATGATGGGGTAATGCCAGAGGATTGCAAAGGCTGGAGGGAGACAAACCTGTAACCTCATTCATCCTGCAGGGAGTGGTCCTTAGGAGTGCTCTTCCCTCAAAGTACTCCCTAATTTTGAAAGGCACTAGCTGGAATGCCCCAGAACAGAGCTGCAGGATGAGACTGGGAACAGCTCTCAGTCTCACTTCCAGCACTTGCCTGTTCAGCAACAGACATGAATCCTGAATCAGAGGGTAATCCAAGACAATTTACTGAATGAACTTGTCCTATGCTCACAGTTCCAAAATGTGAATAGTTTCCTTTTTGCAATGGGAATTCAGATCCCTGCTGGATACTTAGGGTAAGTACTGAGCATACAGACCTTTGGAAATGCCAGCTCTGAGAAGAAACAAACATATGCTGTGGGTGAAGGAAAAGGAGGGCTAATGAGGCTTTGTCAGATGCCTTTCTCTGTTTGTTGTGTAGCTTCCTTCCTTTAGCTTGCTATTTAGCCTACAAGCCTCAGAGAAACAGATTGTCTCAATCTAGGTTTCTACAGTGCCTTGCTGAGCATGGGAGCCTTACATCATAGAGTATTTGCTTTATTGATCACTCACATATAGCGGGATTTGCCTTCTGTGCAGCTTTGCTTTTCCTTCCTGGTCTCCAGCAATAGCACAAGCCTAAGCAGAAAGAGGGTTAGCTTTTTCCCAGAGGACAGGGAATCCTAAAGAAAAACTCCTCTGAGCATGCAGCAATAGCAATGTCTGTCCAAGCCACACGGGACTACACTATGTATTATCCACATGCTTTGTAGCTGTATGTGGTAGTGAATGCAGTAAAAAACCTACACATAGCATGTTCAGAAACTCAGTATTTTCATCCCTGGTGAAGAAAAGCAGTTAATATTGTGGGAATAAATAAAGACAGGGAGGATATGCCATTGTCCAGTGCCCAGGTTGAGAGGCAGTGACATTAGCTGCAGGATGCAGTGAGAATAAATATCCCCTCCCCACTCAGTTGTGGCAATGGAGTTGTTTCTGTGCCAAGTCCCTGCTTTCAGGATGCTAGCTGATGAGCAGGTATAGGAATTTGTGCATTAACTCTGCCTTTGTTCTTCTCTAGCTCAGCTCATCCTTTCCTTCGTCCCATTTGAAGGACACCCATAGCAAAGGCTCTGCTGCCTATCACTGCAATCCTAGGACAAGTCCCTTTAAACCTTGCCATCTTCCTTTTTCCCAAGATGGTAAAAGTTAAAGTATTTTTCAGTGGTAAAAAATAGGCAGAGTAGAATTGTTCAGGGAGTTCATGCACAGCCTGGATGTACGTGGCTTCCTCCAGCTGACATGGCTGCCGACAGTCTGACTCATTGTTCTTCCTTGATATGTTTCTCCACCACTATTATGTCTTTCATGAATGAGTCCTTAAACGTCCTTTAACGTGAACAATACAGTTTTGTCATTGTTTGACCAGTCAGAGGATAAGAAGATGAGATGGTATATCACAGAGAACATTTATTTCCAGGCACTTTTACTGTAAGAAACTGCCTCTGTAAGCATAGCTCTGAATAATAACCCTCATAGGAAAAAAAGGACATCTGTTCAGCCCTTCCATGAAGTGACAGTAATATCAGCTTAATGGACAAAACTTCCAAAAGGAGACTATTAAGCTTTCCTGAATAAATTAATGTTATACAGTTTTAATGGAGGTCTGAAATAGATGTAAGAATTAAAGAGAATATAAAAACTAGGTATTTTGTGGAGCTTTACTTTAGTTGATATGAAATTCTCTCTTTCAAATGATTGCATAAAAGTAAACTGTATTTTTTCAAGCTGGCTTTAATGATCTATATCAACTGCACTATATTTCAAAAGGAGTGCTTTTAAAGTATGACTTTAGCTGATGAGTAAAGGTATTGGCCGCCAGCTCTGTGAGGTGAATACATTCAGCTGGATCAAGCAATCACCATGAAGACCAGGGCTGAGAAGAGTTAGCTGGGGCCAAGTGGTTTTAGGACTTGTTCCCTATCAGCCCCATCCCATTATAAATTAACCTTGGATTGTGTCTATGATGGCTGGTTGTAATCTCTACAGAGTCTGCAGATTGGGATTGGCAGAGTGTGCTTAATTCCTGCCCCTTACTCATGCCTGGTAAAATCAAGACTGCACCTGGAGGGAAGGGAAACAGGTATAAAGGGGCTGGCTGTTCCAGTTTCATGTTTGTTAAGGTAGGTATCAGATTGTTTCTTCTTCACTCTGGAGCAATGCCTATTAATTTAGGTTCCCCTAATTACTGCTATATTGTGCTAGAACTTCAATTTGTTGTAGCAGCTTCAATATACTGGTGAGTACTTATTTTTTAAAATATTTTAATGACTGTTGAGCACTTGTTATCTCTTTGGAATCTCTTTGCAGGTGAATTTCAATGGACTTGGAAAATTCTACAAAAATCTGGTTTTGTGCCTTTTTGGGTTGACCTGGGTATAATCTTCTTCATGTAGGCTTTCTAGAGGCTACCTGATATACTGTTTACTAAGTAATTTAAGGAACTCTTTATTTCAGCTATACGTGTATATGTAAATGCATTACTGTTTCTTGTAAAAAAAAGATAGAAAACATAAGCTTTTTTTTTAACCTGGTGAATGATTCTGAAGTTGGTTCCCATAGAGGAAAAGGAAAGTTTGTTTACTTGGCCCTGAACAAAAGATCTCTGTTTAGGTGGTTTATGTGGTATTATTACTGTAGCTAATCATGTCCCTGGGTTCTCAATATTAAAAATGAACACTTATGTCACTTTAAGTAGTTGCCATGGAAATCCTTACAGCATGAACCTCTTCAGTGAGGACCTTATGACAGGTAAATTATGTCTATTATTTTCCTAAACACATCAGGCATTAGAGTGAAAGGGGGTTTGCGTGCCTTTAAAACACATGCACAAGAACTACTACTTGCTTGCTCTAGCATGCGTTTCCTAACCTTACTTCTTCAAATCAGATAAATGAATGTCAGATTCTAATAGTGTGCATTTATTTGAGAAAGCAATACAATGAATTAAAGAAATCTCTTTTAGCTCCTAGTCCTCTAAAATATTTTCAGAAGAACCTCTTTCTTTTAAAAAAAGACTTCTGTATGCTGAGCTTTTAAGAGGAGAAATATGGGACACATTAATGGCACTTGAATGCTTTCCATTGCTTTACTGCAGAGTCCACTCCGAGCAGATGTAATCTTTGCTAGGGCAGGGTCAAATCCAAAAAATGGAAAATGTGGATGGTCTTTCAGTTTCAATTTATAACTCTCTTTTGTTTAGATGATTAAAAAGCTAACTTTAGAGATTGCTTTGGACTACACTTAGTTTTTAGTTGAATTCCAAAATAATGAGAAAGAAGTTCATTAATGACTTTTTTTTTTTGAGATGTTATCATTGCTCTCCAGTGCTGTCTTCTCCATGTATCTCCACATGTTAACATCAACATCTGGAAGCTGTTCCTTTTCAACAGGATGCAGCTAATAATTTCTGCTTTTCTAGCTTTTCTGTAAAGACTAACTCAGCTGTAATAAGGGTGGTAAAGCACCAAAAGTTTTTTGTTCTATTATCTTCAATAAGGTACACTATTAGAGTGAAGTTATAACCTGCAGATTAGAAGTGTTATATTGGAGTGTACTTTGTGTTAAGCAACCTTCATGTGCTGATGCAGTTCCATCATTGTGTCAGGCTTTAGCTATAATGCCTATGTAGGTAGAGAGCCAATTGTCCTCTGTTGCAGTGCTGTGAGATCAGGGGAATACACAAATACAGATGAGAATAGCATTTGTCCCAATATAGATATAAGAGGAAATTTAAAAAATGGGTTCAATGTGAAATCTTAAGAAATAAATATGGAAAATAGCAGTTTAATGACAAAACACACAGGCTGTATAAAATAATCAGTAACACAGGTTTTCAAAATATTTTCTACTGTTTGTGTGTGTCTTGTTTTTAAGCAAGATGAATATTAGTACCTTTCACAAAGAGTATTTTTATTAGTCCTGCAGGGCAAGAAGCTGGAAGATGACTGTTTATGTGATCATACAAACTGTATTTATCTCTTTCCAGCTCCCACTGCACTGATGTTGATGTCCTGGAAATAGCATCTGTGACTAACTTGGTGCCAGCTGCAGCAAAGACCAGTCTCAAATACAGGTGGAGATGGCACTCACAGTGGGTTAAAGCACACAGATGAGCAAGGACAGAAAAGAAGTTTGCTTTGCCACTTAACAGCTCCCCCCATAGTAGATAAAAGGAGTACTTCATTTTCCTGAGCTTTCAGTCTGTCTCTCCATTCACTATGTTCCCTTTTAAAATTGAGTCTGTTTAGCTTCCCCTGCCAGACACTCTGGCACAGTTCCTTAGGCACTTAAATATCATTGTGGATTTGGGCTTCCGAGCCTACATCTTATTTCCCTCTGAGGGGGAGGAAGCTTTGCAAGTAGAGTTAATTTTGCTATAGAGGAAATAAATGCTGTGAAACCTTTCTATTAGATTAAAACTGATAGTAAAAAAACAACCTTTGGCCCTCCATGAGCAATGTCTATGAGCTGCACAGCCCAACTGCCTGGGATGCTGTGAAAAGGCTGGGTTAGGTAGAGCATTTAGTGTAGTTGGCTTCCAGTGAAGCCCAGGATAGTGCTTCCCTCTTGTATGATCTGCTTTTTCTATCCTCCAGCAGTATGTATGGAGCAGATCCAACCCACAGAGAGCACAGATGTAGCTGCTCCATAAAAGCTTCTGAAACATCCTGTGTCTGACATAAATAAAAATGACCTTTAGTATCAATCTCTATCTCTCTGACTGCCAATAATGGGCTAGTCGTGTTACAAAACACCAAGCATGCACGGTATGCTTGGCACAAATTTCCCCAGTATGAGCAAGATACAACTAATTACTGTGTAAAAATACTCAGAAGGCATATATAGGTGTGTTTGTGTGTGTGTATATATGTGTGTGTGTATGTACAATATAAATAAACCCTATGCAACTATGTAATGGTATTTTGGGGGATGCAGAAAACAGCAAAGCAACATTTGCATTATTGTAGTGTTGCAGCCTGATTCTGTTGACATACTGGCGTAAATCAGGGCAGCTGCATCTAAAATGGCAAAGATGTAAGTAGTGGTAAATTGCTTTCAGTGAAGAATTGGGTGTAAATTGCCTAGCTTATATCCAAAAGATGGAAGAAATAGCTTTAGACAACTGAACGTTGTCAACCATATTGGAAATAGAAGCCAGAGTTGGTAAATTTTTATTTTAAACTGTAAGTCTGATGGGACAAGGCAATCTGATTCCCGATTCCACTGCTGGCATACAGTTTCCTATCTTGGTTTAGAAGTAAAGCTAATCTAGTAGGTTTTGGTGGATAAAAAAATGAAATTAATTCTTGTCATTCTGTGAAGCTTTTACTCAGTTTCATTCAGTGTTTACTATTCTCCTCTTGAAAAGAATAACAAGATATTGTCTGATGAGGGGGGACCTGTGCATTGAATGTTTATTTGGTAATAAAGCATATAGGGTTTGAACCATGTGGGTTGTTAGTCACCCATCTCGGAAAGCAATCAGTAACTGTTAATGTTTTTCTCAGGTTGTCATAAACAAAGCTGATCTATTTGTGGTTCGACAATCTGCTGATGATTTTTTTCCCAAGTCAGAATGTGTTTTCACCTTCTTTTTGTAATGTCTGTCAAGATGCTACAGACAGCTCAGATCATAAATGTGTTCAGGCAAATAATTGCCACTGTAACAATTGCATTGTAATGATATGTGCTTTCTGTCAGTACTTCCTTCTACTTTATAGAGTAATAATTCTTGTAACTGTATTTGGGGAGTAGGAATTATCCTCTAGCTCACTAGCAAAACTGTGATGCTTCCTGCATGGCTCAGCTGATCTTGCTGCAATATTGTGGAGCTGTACCAAGAGGGGGTGGAAATGTCTCTAACAGCAGACCCTGTGCCTGGGATGTTCCTGCAGGACAGCAAAGATTTGAGTTTGACTTCCTTCTGTGCAGAGATGGGAGCTGTTGCTGGGGCTTCTGCTTCTTGTGAGACTGCTCTTTTCCTGGGACTATTGAGTAAAATGAGGTTATAGATCTCTGGCTGTGATTTGCAAGAAGAGAATGAGCTTCGCTTGGCTCTTGGAAAAAGTACAGTACAGGGCCCTGTGGCTCCTCAGTGGAGGTGGCTCCCTGCAGCATCCTGAGATCAGAGCATGGCAGGGTGGCATTTAAATGACCCTTCAGGCATTTCCTTGTGGTTCAGTTGTGGACAGCGGTGTGTTCTGTGTGCAATTCTCTGCTCAGCACAGTGGTTATGGTGGAGCCCATTCGGAGGTGCCGAAATCTGCCTTCTGCACAGAGTCCAGACCCTGCCCTAGGGTTCTTGGAGGAAGAGAGAGATACCAAGAAGCTAGGTAAGGTGCAATGGCTGTATTTCAGGATCAAACCCCAGTAGTGTTTGGAAATCATATGCTGAAGCTTTCAAGCTTCAGTCCTACGCATTGGTACGTGTTTAGTTGCTCTGCTCAATTGGATTGTCAAATCTATTTTCAAACCATAAAGCATACAATTTGAACTTATGGTAAACTTTCATAGAAGAGTTTAGCTCTGCTATGAGTGAAGTACAAGCTTCATCGTGTACATGCTTTAGTGCTGCCTTCAAGGGGAAAAACATTAAAACATCTTTAAATAATATTTTTGCTGTAGTTGTGCAGCACTACAGAAGTTGTTTTTCTCTGACAAGACAAGGATGTACCCAAATTCCTCACTGAAGCTCCAAATGTGCTTACGCCTAGTTTACTTTGTCATAGCCATGACATCTTTCTCAGTGGTTTATAAAGTTATATAATGTAGTGGTTTAGAACCCAAATAATTCTGCTACAACTTCAGTGTAATTTATCTCGCAAACCTAGGACATAATTTTTTATTTAGCTGTGTAATGTACACGTACATGCACCTATTTAGCAACTCTAAAAATACAAAGCAGTGTTTGAATCTTCCAGTGTGTGGTTCTGATGCAACTTCTAATGAATTACTGGGCCAAAGATCTTGGAGATGTATTTAACCTAGAGCAACAGGAATTTAGAAAGAAGTGTTCTAAATTTGTAGACTTGTAGACCCCAAACAGGAGAGCTGTTTGCAGCAGGGAGTCTGATGTGTGCCTTGGGATTGATTTGCCTAATGACTTTGCCGTTTCAGGGCTTGTTTCTGGAAAGGTGCTGAATACAAACTGTCTGACTTTGTGTGTATATATTACCCTAGCATTCAAGCTTCACTCAAAATTCTAGTATTGTTAAAAGGGAGAGTTTTCATGCACTTCCACGCTTTCTGGGCAATCACTTAAAATATTGCTGACTGGATACAGCATAAGATCTTTCTGTACCAGATGGTGCTAGGACCTGTAGGTCAGATATTTCCTCTGAGTTACAGGGCAGGTATTAACTTTGTCATCTTCATTATTACCTTAAAATCAATAATTTTACTTTGGGTCCAAACAGCTATTATTCTGCATGCTTTGATGTTGAAGTGTAGCTCTACAAGTATATTGTCAGACAATGAGGTGATGACCCTCATTAGTCTGAAGTGTTCATTCAAGTGCACTCTGGATTATTAACTGAAAATAAAATGAATAAAAAGAAACCCCAAAGCCCTGAAATATCTGCATTATGAACACAAGCTGTTTTTGTAGGAATCTGTTAAATAGCTTAAGTAATTTTTCTTCCTTTACTTGTATGCAATGATGGTGGGAGGGTTGCTTTCTGTGCATCTGTTCTATAAAATAAATGTGGCTGGAGAGCTGAAGTCAGAGTACAATTAATGTTTTTAACAATGGAGTGAAAGCATTTATTATCTTCATGCAACAAGATGAGATTGGTTTACAGGTGTGAGTAAATGCTGTGTGGGTTTGAGGAAAGAGTTTACTACAACACACCTGATTTTACCAGTTTACTGATCCACTTAGTCTAGTTTTTTGCCTCCGGTAGTGTTTGTTACTTCAAAGGAACAGGCAAGATCTAAAAATAAAGCAAGCATGGAGGAAGAAGAGTTCCTCTCTTGACTTTTACAAGCTGTCAATTTATGCATTGCAAGATGAAATGTAGTTAGCATTAGATCATTATCTTGCCTTAACTGTTCTATTTAAAAAAAAAAAAAATTGGACAAACTTGGGCTCTGCTGTTGATCTCTGATATGTTTACAACACGATCCATGAGGGTTGTTGTTTGCTCTTGTAGTTCTTTCAGAACCACAAACATATGTGTTTTGCATAAGGTTGCTTTTTGTAGGTCTGTCTTCAATGTTCTAGAAAGAGCTGGTGAAGACTTAAGCTTTATTTACTGTACCAGGATTATTTCTTAAGTATTGTGGTTACTTCAAGCAATACTAGGTGTTTCGAATTGGTGCTGATGTATAATGTAACCTTGCTAATCAACATATTTTTGTTATTGTCTCATATTTCAACACTTAATAAGGAGGAATATAGTTAAATACTATAATTTTATTTTCATAATTCATGGAATTATGCATAGCTCAAAATAAGAACATAAGTACCCTATCAGGTCAGACCTGTCTAGCCTAGTGGCAATAGGAGACACTAACTACTTTAAATATTTTTAATCTATATTGCTAATTTACATGAACTGAAAGACTGACTGTAAGACGTAAGTTACTTGTTCAATTTGAAGTACTATAATAATGCTTATATCGCTCATTATACCATTTAAGTGCTATAATAATAGAAATCAAAATATACCAATAGCTAAAAAGGAGTGTTTTGTCTTTCTCTTTACAAAACTTATAATTTTTCTCATTGGGGTTAAACATTTTAAAGGCACTGAACAATCACAGCCTCTTGATACTTTACTCAACAACTGGCAGGATTGGGCCGCATCACCTTTTCCCATTTGAATTGAAGGGGAAAGCTCCTGCTGACTTCCAGGATAGGTGAGATCTGGGCTTGGAATAACTCTCTGTGGATGCTTGTAGGTAGACTCAAACTCCTTTGTGTATGTTTCTAAGCTTTCAAGTGCTCTCCAGCTTGTGATTCAGGACAATCCTGCATATGTTTAAGGTAATAATTAATTTATAAAGCATGGTGCATGTATGGCTTCTGGTCTGTGTAGGCTTTATTGTAATACTGCTTAGAATATATATTTGTATAATATTTTGCTTTTGAGTCTGGGAGAAACAGTGAGCAACAGATGGACTGTCTATGCAATACTGTACTCATGAGGTTAGCATGATCCTGCCAAAATGTAGTAAGTTTACTAAGTATGAGGTGACACAGTATCTGTACGATTCAGATAGAAAATGTGTGCCCAAATCAGGGTGCAGGTGCATCTTGTGTAGAAAGAGCTGTAAAGAAAAAGTCACGTAGTTTTGTGCTGGTGTGTTGTCATGGACATGTATGAACAAGCACATTGTCAACAGAAGTGCATTAGGGCACTTTGCAGACAACATGCCTACCTAAGCCTTTGCCACTGACCTAAGCCTGAAATCCTTCTTTGAGGCAACATTAGCATTGAGTCCCCAGACCGATCCCAATGACTCTGGTGCCAAAGTATCTACTGAGCTGACCACACATACACAAAAACAGCGCCTAACAGCCTAAAAGGACTCTAGGAACGAAACTTGCATCTGGCCAACTTCCTCATAAGCATGGGTGCATCTAATTATAAATGTACAATTGTTGGGGCAGCTTACAATATATATAATATGGAGGAAGAATAAAGCACCTAAAAAAGATTCACTGACTAATCAGGACCCCTGGAACTATTTGAAGACTTGGAAAAAGAGAAGTTGCAGGTTTCTAAATAAGTGGTTAAGCACCTTAAAAGGAGTAAATGAGAAGTTCTCCATGCTTTCATTGGTGCTCTGACTACCAAATAATTATTGAATGGTGCGGGGGGGGGGGGGGGAGGAAGGCAGGCAGGCAAGGAGAAACAACTGAAGGAATTCTCAAAAGAGACACAAGAACATAAATTTCTCTTCTCCCCGTACTTGGTATCTAAGCCTGTTTATAAATCTTCTCATGCTGGTTTGATCCTGATTCTTAGGCATACTAATGGGACTGGACACTTCTTACCTAGTTTTTAGAGGACAGCAACTCTTCCTCAGAAGTTAATTGATGACCTGCTCAGCCCTGGTTTCTGAGCACAGGCAGTGGCAGAACTGTGGGTGATGAATCTGACTTAATGTTCCTGGTCTGGTTCTCTCTCTGATTTGAGGCACCTAGCATGGGACCTGGGTAGAATTCAGGTGTTCAAACACAAGTTATCATAGAAGGACTTCATCAAAAATATAGTTTGAGTGGAGCCTTGATTTTAAATCCTGGGAGGTATCTAATCTAGAGGTGCCTTTAATTTTTATTCTGAAATTTCCATGGTGCTCAGTGTCTCTAGATGGATGAAGAGCTGTTGATTATTCTGGACACTGTTCTACATGTTGCTGTGTTTTATTCACTTATTCAGTGTGAAATATAGAAATATTTCTGTGGTAACCCTCTAACTGGTGGACTAAAAATATAACACTTTGGTACTCTAGATTCCTCAACCATAGACTCTCACTCAAGGAGTAGGCAGTCCTACAAACACAATACCAATGGTAATCAGATAAATGACTCCCTTGTTCAAAAGGAGTGTTATAGCTTCTTATCATGTGTGATAGCTCACACTCATAATAGCCTTCAGGACTAGGCTCAATTTCTTAAATTAGGTTCCCTGTTATAAGGAGGATGTAGCAAAGTTCTGCTCTATGCTTTACTAGAAAAGCTAGTGAACTTGTATTTAAGTTATAGATTAAAGCTAAGCCATCTGAGTCTTTCTCATCAGAAGAATGAACACTTGAATAAAACACATGACATCTCAGTTTAATGAGCTTTGTAGGTGATAGATATTTTAAAGAAATATTTTCTGAACTTAATTAGAATTACAAAAAAAAAATCAACAAATGGTAACTTTTTGCTTTCTCAAATGTGTAATTGATAATACCTGCAGACATTTAAGCAACCTATTTTCTGATGTTAATTATGTGTAGGACAACTAAAAAAAACCAAACAAAACCCCCTCTGGAGATTTCTTGGAATAAAAGCAGCGAAAGATAATTTGACACTTGTTATTTCTGCAAGAAACCTCATTGTTCAAAAAGAAGCAGCTCTTAGTAGAAACTAATTATAATAATTTTTCTGCTCCCTTGTTCCACAACACACTTCTTAGGCTACTTTGACTTGAGATTTCTGCTGCACAGGAACACCCATGACCTCGATGCTCCTGTGTTCAGTCATATTGCAGTGGTGTGTTGTTGATAGTATATTGTATAGACAGCATCCAGCATGGTATGTGTGGCATGTTACTGATAACTGTGATTGATACTGCTTTGCTGGATTTGGTAAACTGATAGTAAGTTACCTGAAGCAAGTACAGTGGTGATCTGAGTAATGCTTGATGCTGTTGCGGGTGCTGCTTCCCCCTTTACTAATGCACCTTCCTCTCTTTCACAAAGTACTGAGATCCTCAAGGAGTGCAGCATATTGTTTTGTTTTTTAAAGGGCCTTTTAGCCAAATATCTCAACACCTGTGAGCTACTGCCAATTAAAGCTCCTCTACTGTGGGCTGGGTAACTAATGTTATACCCAATTTATTACAAATTACAAAACTGAGACAAAAAAAATGAAGACTCTTACCTCAGTAGGCATGACAGTATCTGTCCTATCTCCTTTTCTACATGTTGTGGCAGAGACTTGCCTTTAAAAAGCCTTTAACTTACTCTAGGTAGTATCATATATATTATTATGTAAATAATCCTGCTACTTGGATCTGTTTTCATTTCCTTTCAGATAACAATGATTGTTCTGTTTGTTTTTTTTAAAAAAATTATTGATTGTAGATTTTGCTGAAACTAACTACTTGGGGGGGAAAAGTTTTAACTGTGCACAGCACTTGACTCCACAATGATTACACTGAATTAAGTGTTAGACTATTCAAATTTCCAGGCATTCTCACTAAAAGATCATTTAGATAAGTAGGTTAAAACTTGGTTATCATCAAAGTCAGCTGGCACAGGAGCTAGGTATAAGGCTGCTTGCGTTTTGGATCCTGAGCAATGCAGAGAGCAACACATTCTTCTGTTCTCTTCCAGCAGTGCCTGGAAAAATAGAGAGATGACCAAATGTGTATGGGGGGGAACCACACACTCAAATCAACAACTAAAACATTGATGCTACTGCAAAGTAGGGGAAAACATACAGGTTCTGTCATGATTACATTTGTTCTCTCTCCATATTGGTATATCTTGTGATATTTCAGGAATTACTCTTCGCCATCACTAATACAAGCCAAACATCATGAAATGGTGAGGAAGCACGTACATCTACTTATGGATCAACCAAGGGGGAAGGCATCTGTTCTGATCTCAGTGACATGAGGACTGGAACAGAATCACCTCAGTACACATAGTATTTTAACAAAATTAGTATCTATTAATTTAATAGTATTTTTCTTGTGGTCATCACTTTTATTAGCTGTTTCTGTCCCAGTTGCAGAGATGGCCAGAGATCAATCAGTGTGCAACAGTGGTGCATACAATAAAAGGTGCCTGCTGTACAGATCTGATAAATGACAATGCAATATGAACTGTGCTGGCAGATCTCTGCACATGCATCATGCTGTGATCTTGAAAACACATGCTCATTGATTGGACCGCAGGACTGGGAATTGATTTAAGATTAAGTGATTTCATAGAAGTGGTGGAAGTAAAGGTGAAGGGAGAAGGTGGCTATGTGTTGGAATCACAGGTGCAGAGAACTGTTCTGTGCACAGCTGGATGGTTTCAGCTCTTTCAGCAAATGTTTTCAGTGCTGTACAAAATGTGCAAATGTCAGCACTACGACTTATTAGACTTTTCCTGTAGGAAAGAAGGCCTTTTTATCATCTGCCTATAATCTGCTGCATTGCATTACCAGTGAGTATACATCATCCTTCATCTTCTTCAAGGTGGGCACTTTATCAGCTTATGCCACTCTTCACAAAAGTTGGCAAGTACTTTCCCTTTCTGTTCTCTCTGGAAACTATTTTCACTGGTTTTTTTTCCTTTACATATATCACGTGTGTCGTGACTATGAAACAGCCATATGCATCCTACTTCAGAAAGAGAGCTGTGTTCTTAGTCTGAACCCCAAATCTTGCTGCATTGATGTTTATTAAGCCTGGACTGAGGATTAGAGGATCTGCTGTGACTGCCCATTGGTGTATTCATGCCTTCTACCTTTATGCATGGTCTTTTGCACACTGCTTTTTCTTGATAGTGCTTATCGTTTTTATTTTCCCCAGCTTTAATCATAAGAGGTGAACTGGAATGAATGGATTTGTTGTTTCCTCCTGAAGACACTTCTGCCCTCAGGAATAATGGGGGCTATTGCAAATCCTGCATTCATAGATGCTGTGTTTCTGCACCAGCTGATGTCCAGCCTGGGGTGAGCCAAATACACAGAATTTATGTTGTTGGAAGCTGGGAAATCATGCATTGAACCACTGTTCATGTCTACTCACGTAGACTGGGCCTGGACAAGCAGGCTGTCACCAGCAGATAGAGTCAGGGTTTTACCATCCATGGTAACAGTCGATGTGCCCTCCTAAAGGAAAAGAACAGATAACCAGCTTTGAGTGTTCCATGTCCTGTCAACTAGCAGAAAAAATGCTGCAGGTAAGTATGGAAATCTTTCCCACTGAAAGAGCACTTCAAACCTGCTCTGTTTCATGAGGCCTAGCTAAATATTCAGCTGGTCTTCCCTGTCCAACACTATTAGCATCCCCAAAAACATGCTTCATGGTTCATTGTTCCCCACTGCCTGACTCTTGCGGGGTACACTGCTACAAATCTAACCCAGCAGCCTGCATTGGTACAGCTCTGGAAATTACAGAGATAATGTCCTGGAATACTTCAACCTCCTTTTCTACTTTTCTGATTCCTAATATCTTTTTAAGTCTTGAAAAGCAGTTCACAAGTCAGCAGGGAGCTAGGAGAAATTGCTAATAGGAGTCCATTCATACTGGAATGGACTCATCATTATCTTATCAAGCAGAGGACCCAGGTTCTTGCCAGCAACAAGGTCTTGATTGCATAGGCTGCTGTAAGCTGCAGTGTAAACAAATGTCTTTTAGGAATATTATGTCTTTAATTAGTATTTGACAGTCCCAGTGAATTTCAACAGAACAGGAACTGATAGAAGTATCTGCCTCCCAAGCTAGCCTGACTTGTGTAAACGAAAACTTGCTTTTCTCTGTTTTTCCCTTGGGCTGCAAATGTTTCCTAGAATTCAGTTGAATGAAGGACATCTGGATCACTTACCACTGTGCTTTAGTATAAACAAGTTCTCAGATACACTTTTTTTATTAGCTTATTCTACCTGATTCTAGTTTGACTTCAGTATGAGGACAAATGCTTCAAGGCAGAAGTAATAGGTAATGCTTTTTTTATCACTTGGAGGCATTCTAATATATTTACAGTATATACCCCAGGCACAGTATATTAAAATCCCCACTGAGACCTTATGGAGGGTGCCAGTATCTCTGTCCTCAACATACAAGATGAGGAAAAAGAGAGACTATTTTTATGGTGACAGTAGTTTACAGTTATTTTTCATCGTAGTTTAAAGCTGAAGGGTGGTGCATTTTGATGATCTTTTCTGTGAGAAGGAAGGTAATCATTTTAACTTCTGTTGCTGAAGGCTTTACTACTGTTCAGTCTCCTCTGAACTGAAATATGAACTCATCAGTTAACAAGTGTGAATTATCACATACCAGCTGCCAAATCCAGATATCTGAATTCTTTTTACTTTTCTCAGTTGTTCCTGGTCCATAAGCTATAACCTTTAAAAAAAAAAGGGAAGAAAAGTAATGGATTCATCCCAGTGACCAAAGTGTACATATTCATCTTTCTACAGCATTTAAAAATTCTATTTTTACAGAAAAATGTTCATAGAACATGACGTTATTTTTACAGACATTAAAATTCACATTATGTTTGGTATTCTCATATTGATTCCTACTGATAAAAAGGGAACTGATCACACCTGCCACTCCTTATGCTCCTCTGCATCCTCACTTATCTATTCCTTCTGCCTCCTCCCACTCTCAGCTTTGCATCTATATCCTTCCTGCGTCTGTTCTTGGAACAGGCACTTCCTCCTCATGAACTCTGGGCCCCGTCAAAAGCCTGTTGAATTATAAAGGTTCTTCCATTAATGTTAAAAAAAAGCTGCAGACTGGACCTTATTTTTCTCCTCATCTGCCCTTTTTGTGTTCTTCCTGACAGGCCCATGCTCTGTCACTTTGTTGTCAAATGTATTGGATTTTTCAGAGTGTGATTCCAAGTAGCCCAGGGAAAGAATATGTTTTGTAAACTATCGTGCATACAGCCCAGATATCAAATGGTGACAGCTTAATTTACACCCAAACTAGACTGTGTTTGACTAAACTGAGAAGTGAAATGTTTTAGCACAGCCCAGGCTCTCTAGTGCTGTCCAGTTTTCCTTGTTTCCACTTTATGTAGATTGAGGGGGAGGAAAAAAACGTGTATTTACACACCCAGATTAGACTTGGCACCAAGAATGCTGTTCAAACGTATAGGGAAGCCAAACACACTTGTGAGTAGTCACGCTGGTGTTTCTGCTCTGGGAAATATGGGGGGGTGGGGTGTGGTGTGAGAGAGCTGGTTTAATCCCAAAGGAAATGAATGCAAATAAGGTTCAGGTTGATTCTGTGAATGGAAGTATCTGAGCTAGGAAGCCCCTGCCCTAAGCTACTCAAATCAATGGACGAAGACAGGCACTTCCAAAGGGCAGGGCAGGCTAAGGCTGAGTTGTTCTGCAGGGGTGCAGAACTTCCTCTGCTGACTACACAATTTTCCCAGGCCTGGATTCACTCAGTCTGAACAGTAGGCAGCTATTATCTGTACCTTTAAAAATATCCCTCTCTTTCAGTGAAATTAGACATCCCTACCTCTGTTTCAAAGTTATCTCCAAACATACTCAAGGATTTCTTCTGTTTTATTTCACCACGATGATCATTTAACCAGCTTTGGAAGGTAAATGGCTCCATAACAGAAGTGGAATTCAGTGGGAAAGGTGTTTCTTTCAGGAGTTCGTCTGTAAGCAAGGCAGAGGGCTATCAGTGACGCTTGCTTCCCTTGACCTTTGCAAACATTTTACTGTTGTTTACAGCTTGAAGGGTTCAATTTACAGATATTATCTAGTCAAAAGTCTGTTGTAACAGCAAACAGTGCTATGGTCATTATCAGGACTTCTTACTTGAGGTTGTAAGATGCATACATTATTTTTGTATCTTTGAGTTGCTTTTCTGAAGCTGTTGTCAGAACTGTTGTGCAGTCATGCCTGTTAAAAAGGCATTCAAACAGTATGCAATAGGCTACCTAGTTCTTGCTGGCATATTCTTCATTCTCTTCCAGACCAGCTTTTGCACTGGTAAAATCTGATGTATCATCTCCGAGCCTTTGCCGAGTCACCCCTTGCATATCCCCATGTAAGTGGAATTAGGCCCATAGAACTAGCTTACTCTACATCTTTCACATAGTTAGTACTGGCTTTTATGTTTCTTCTCCCCTATGTGACCACAGTGGTGCAAACAGGTTATCACAACCCTAAACTTAATAAAATGCCTTTTTTGTGGTGTTGCTGGAGTTGTAGCTGGATTTAATTTCCAGTAGTTGTCATTCATAACTGATTTGATTTAAAATAGCTGGAGGACCAAATGCAGTTTCCATGTAGCTGGTGAAATTCAAGATTTGTGCTGTGTGTTGCTGGTATATGAAATTAGCTTTAGTTATTTACCAGCTCACAGTGAAGTGCAGAGACAGTGCAATCGCCTTGGTGATCCTAAGCAGTTTGTTCTGAGATGCCATGGGGGAACACCCATAAGGTAATTTCAAGTAATAATGCCAACTAGATGCAGGAAAAACTCGCTAGATGGCTGTCTCCCAAATGCATTGAGGTAATAAACTCACAGCCAAATCTTAGCCTTGGTACTAGTAACAGAGTAGGTCTTTTTAAAGTATTGTATTCATTATGCAGTGTTCTTCTGTTTTTTTTTCTAAAGATGTATTTCACTGCTCTGCAGTGTTTTGAATGTATCATTTCAGTTTTTCATGGAAGGCCATTTTGTATGCAGTCTTTGAACAATATGCGAGGTCAGTGCATCCAAGGCATAGCATAGTGTACTGAATAAGCTACTGCTGTTTAACGGATCATAATAAGCACCGAGTATCTAAATCCATCTCCAGACAATCTGAATGGGATGCTAACCCTTTTATTGTAGAAACAGGTTTTGCTATTCAAATTTCTTCTCCCTTATATTAAATTAAACGGAAGTAGTCAACATGTTTCTGCAAATGATTTGTCTCAGCAATGCCTCTTTCAGGAAATACTGAAAGCAATCTGGAGAAATTTGCAGCAAGAAGGAATTTTTTGTTTGAAAGCTTTTTGCCTTCAAGCTTTTTTTTAAAAAAAGCATCCTACTTTTACATTATTTAACTCAAATATTTAACAATAAAATTTTCAATTTTATTGAAAAGCAAACTCCTCCAGTGAAATTAAGAAGTACCAGAAGCAAAAAGAAAATCTTTACATTAGATTTATTCTAATCTGGGCCTGGAAACATTAACAAGATCTAGTCTGAACATTCTATATTTTATTGATAACATTAAAAGTAGTGTTATGGTCACTGGTGATTTATTTTCATGCTGCAATATGTCTATTTTGGTTTTTTTTTTCCTTAATTTTCACAGGTTCATCAAACTTGCTTTGGAGGTAATTAGGAATACTTATACATTTTGTCCTTAAATTATGGATATGCTCAGCTATAGCTGTGTTGGAAAGTTGTTTTTTGGCTAGGGCAAGATACAAAATGTAGGTCTAAAATATTATGAAATATATTCACAGACGGCAGAGGAGCAGAAAGATATTTTATCAGAAGGTACTCAGTACAACTAGTATTCCAACAGATTTTTAAATATTTTGTTTCATTAATAGTAGCAATCTTTACCTTCTATAGTAATATGAAGATGATAGAGGTTTTTTTCTGTTATCAGAATAAAACAGGTCACTCTTGAATTTAGAAAAGCCTTTTGGAATACAAGGAAGTTGCCCATTGGCAGGGCTTTCTACTAAAATGCATGTCCTAGTTGAGATAGTTAAAAAAAAAACCCACAGCACCCCACCAACCAACCAAAAAAAACCCAAACGCTAAACTGGTATATAGCACCTAGTAAGGTGAGAGACACATACTGAAAAGCCATGGGTATCCTGCTTAGCTCAAGGGGATACATTTTCTTCACAGATTAAGAATTCCAGCATCAAGCTAACAATTATGTTCAGACTTCACGTGCTGGAGAATTGATAGCAAAAAGCTGAGTGCCTAGGGTGGGCACTGTGATGTTTTAGGCAAGCAGAACTATGACTGCTCCCCATGAGTTGCAAGGAATTTGAGGTACAAAAAAGCCAAAGTACTTGTTTGTGTTCTGACCAAGAAACAACACAAATCTAACAATGAAAAGTAGCTATGAACTTCTAAGTTTGTAGCTTAACTTCTGTCACTTACTCCCCATAAACATAATTTTGCTAGCTTTCCTCTTTCTAGTGAGCTCTGACTCCAGCTGTCCTGATCAACAGGGACAACACAGACAGGACAACAGTAAACAGTGAGCTATGCATACTTACGGCCAATGTAAAGTGTAATAATATGTCCTACACTTACTATGGAGCATTGGGCTTTCTTGCTTGTGATGTACAGGCGCTTTCTAACAGTTTCATTTACTTTCAAGTATAGGTGGACTTTTTAATTTAAACTTTAAGTTCCTCAGGACAAGAGCTGTCTTTTGACACTTGTTCTGTCAGTGGGCCCTGATCTGTGATGGGGTTTTAGCTTATTGCTAATTTTGATGTTAATGACACTTGCCCAGTGATAGCATAACAGCCTTTGAAAACTGAGTCTGCATGAAATGAGCCTTTAGTGTGATCCAGTATGATGATTTGGTTACCTGTTACTGCAGAACAAATAAGAGAGCACTGTGATGATGAAGTACATGACATATGTCTGTGTATTATTAATAGCCTATTTGACCGAGTGCTCATTTAATCCGGATACTTAGCCTGTGCCTGATGCTGAAAGCTGCAGGTGCCCTAGCACTTGTGAACTTGAGCTAACAAGCTACAACGAGGAGGATCCAGTATTCTGTGATCCCATGCATACCAGAGTTGAAGCCTGGTGCTTCCAAAGGAACTGATTGTTTCTTATCGGGCTAAGGGCTTATGTTTAGATAATGTTGCATATATTTCTGCTTAGCCTGTACATTAGCTTTCAACAATATCTCAGGAAATATGAGTTGGTGTGTTTCCAGAGTTCTTATGTTCTAGTAATACTGTGAGACAGGGAGATAACATGTTTAATCATGGTAAAGGTAAAAATATGCCAGCAAAATGCAAGAAGATGGCAATTCTAAACTACTCAGCTAGAAGTCTTGTGTATGTATCTCCAAGTAATACATCACTAAGTGGAACATCAAATCTAATATTTTCTTACATGTTCAGGAGATCCATTTAAATAGTTCAATAGCGAAGTCCATTTTGGTAGATCATTATTATTAAATATTCATATCACAGCAGTGTGTTCTTTATGGGTTTTATAGCTCTTTTCAGCTTTAAATTAGAATGTGATGATATCATGTTAAGCTGAAAAATACATCACGTTTACCGAATGAGTTAGTAAATATTTAAAAAAGGAAATTACAGGTTTTAGAGGAATTTGATTTCAGTTAAACAATAGAAACTGTACTGAGACTGAAAATACGAAGCTGTGCAAAAATGGGGAGAACAGCTTACAAGAAAACAGCCAGCGAATGTACAGGTAGTTACAGTCTCAACAGAGACCACCTAAAGAAGGGTTTGAACTTTCTGGGAGTACTGTACTTCTGAGAGCAATAAAGAGGACAGGTAAAAAGAGGACTGCCACTGGCCTATCAGCTCTATGTGGGTGTATTTGCTTGCCCCAAACTTGCATGTTACATGTAAGCTCCCCCTTCTCTACCCCAGTGATATGCCTGAGCTGTCTTGCCAAGAAATCAGACCATCTCATTCTTCCAGAGTGTCTCTTGAGCCCTACTATCCCCAAGCTCTTCCCTTAGCTGTTGTGCAAACCTTGTTTCTTTGAGATTTCTTGCAAAGGAGAAGAGCAATAAAGCACATGAAATACAATATATTGAAATAGTGTCAACTATCAAACTGATTACATGTTGGCTTTATGAAAAACTATATTTGTCAGTGACATGCCATCCTTCACTTCTAGGCAGCATGTTCTAGATGGAAAAAAACTTCAAATCTTTAAATGACCTTATATGTTCTTACTAATTATGAAAGCCCCTCCATGCTAAGTCACTGTGCTGCCTCAGAAACAGTCTGTCCCTGCATGCTGTGGCCCCGTCTCCACGCAAGGATGTGAGAAAGTACCTTACAAATGGTGTCTCCCTCTGTAAAAGCAGAAGACATCCTTATCCAAAGTGGAGCAGTTAGATTCTCTTTGTTTTGTTGTCCTTTAACTGAGCATAAAATCATCCAGACTAGGCATAAGGAGCTCACAAATTATTTTAGAACTGTGTATTCATTTTTTATGTCCACTTCCTAATCATCCCTTCCATCTCTTTAAAGAATACTATCATAATGAATATTTCTGATGTGACAGTTTTGCAGTATTTCATGTTTAATTGCCAATGCCAGCAATAATATATACCCTGGGATGTTTTTCCCATATGTTCCTACCTAATTCCTATGAAAAGTCTGCATTATTCTCTACATTAACAGAAATGTCAATGAGACTAGTAGGAGTTTAATACCTCTGCAAATAAAACCTGTGGACTGGGGGATGTAACTTCAGGCATCTGGGTTTGAAAAAACAAGTATGTAGCTCATTCCATATAAAAATCCAGAGTGAAAGTGCTGATGGTGACTGATTACTTTGGGGGTAGTTGGTTCGTTTCACTGTTGTTGAGTATAGATGCAGAAACATTTAGCTGAAAATACAGCACTCTCTTGGTGTAATCATACATTTCCCTGTGTAACTGTATTTGGTTTTGTAGCGTGCCCTGAGAATTGTCATGACTGCTAATTTATGACTTGTCCCTGTAATTATTTCTAGGCACATTTTTCTTTGTGTCATTAAATCTATGCTGGAAACTAAACAATTTTTTTTTCCTAATAGAAACAAAGAAGTTTGATGAGGAAAGCTTTGAAAAATATTTTTGTAATAAAGAAATATAGCCTCTTCAAAAGGAGATATCACCAGCCAGAAGGAAGGGAATAAATTAGAACAACGAAATTGCAAGATTTAGGCCCTAATTCTGTTTAAAGGCTGTTCCTGATATAGCTAGGTCATTGTAATTATGAATGATAAATTGTATTGAGAAATACTGACTACTGTTCCAATCCTGAAATCAGGAATCTTAATTTTTGTTTCTGAATCTGCCTTTTATATGACTGTGTGCACTTCATTAATCATCTTTGTGCGTAACTTCTGATTCCATAGAAGTGGAATAGGATATTTCATTATAACAAGTGTTGAGACCTCACTACGTTTGTGAGATGAGGATTTGTACAGCATGTGTAAGCTATTACTACTAAATAGCCTTAGAAACACTAGTGAAAATGTCAGACTGACTCCGTTAGTAAGTTTCCTGTTTCAGATGTTGCTGTATGGGGAGCACTTAAGAGTGTAAGAAAGAAAGAAGCTACCTTATTAGAGAAGACATACCTGCTGTGAAACTGTTCTGAGCTTTAGAGCTCTTAAAAATATTAGATTTTTTTTTTCAATAAAGTCTGAACAGAAAGGAAAACAACTTTATAGGGCATTTCTTCCAATTTCCCTGGTAGGTTTATTACATACGTTATGTACTAAAGGTCAGTAGTGGCTTGGTTCCCATGGTTAAGCATTAGGACAGCTCCTGGAGATTACGGTTTATGTTCTGCCTCTCTTTGAGGAGACTCAGCTGAAAATATTGTGGGAGAAGCAGACTTTTTCCTGGAGACCTTTTTTGTTTTGTTTGATGACTGTTGTTATTAGCAGGTCTGGGCTCTGGGCGCCTAATGAACTTCTGGAGCATTCCTGGCTCCAGAGAACATGCAGCCTGCAGTCCTGGGTTTTGGATGATATGTTGTATTTTTGGATTAAAAAGTTTAGAATAAGTTTTCGTATGACAAATTATAGAAGCCTTACTTCAGACATTGTAATTCTACTTTATTTGTGTATTAAATGTTGCTGACTTAAGTTGGTTCATCTGAGCTCTTAACCTCCATTACTAGTTATATGCTCACTGGGGACCCATGTGGTGTGGAAAGTTCTTAAATATGATGGAAGGGGAAATGGATGAAGCCAGTGAGAGGTTGCATGGTTATACAGGATTGGAGGTGTATATTAGATGATTCCATTCCCTTCTTCCACCTATGTACCCTTTGCAGTTCAGGTGGGCTTCAGGAGAGATATGAACATGACTTGGAAGTTACTTAAAGGGTTTAGGTATGATGGGATAAAGATGAACGGTGTATTTAGGAAGGCATCTTTGCCAGAATAGAGACAAGGACGTTGACACAGAACAGGAGTAGATTCAAGTGTTCATAAAAGTTATAGGTAATGTCTCAGAGAATTGTATGATTATGGTGGGTCTCGACAGTTAAAAATGATTGACTCTGTATCAGTTTGAATACTGTTCTGTCCTGGAGACCTCCTGGTGGCTCTCTGCAAAATAAATTCCCTAGAGGGACACTCCTTAATATCTAAATGCTCATATGTTGTTTTTTTTTTAATACAAGTACTCAAAGCAGAAGGAAGTAACACATTATAGAAGAGAAAGAGCAATCTATCTAGATATGTTGGAAGTCCTTAAAAGAGGAGAGAAAAGAGAATCAAATTCTCAGTTTTCTAAACAGCTTCATAGCAAATAAAACTTATTTCCAAAATCATCATTCTTATTTTTAAAAAACTACAATAGTAGTATCTTTAGAATTATTTCAATATACCTACAACAGAAAGGCACTAATATTTATACAGTTCTTTTAAGTTCAGAAGAATGGCCCTATATTTGCTCTAGTGTAAATGAAGACAGAATTTCTTCCTCATTTTTATTTTTAAGGTAGATTTAATTAAATATTGCCCACTAGCCAGTTATCTTTATTCTTTAGCTTTTTCTTAGTTTAAGTTATTAACACTCTTCTCTTTCGATCTGCTTGTTTTTATACACCACTGAAACAACACTGAACAGCAAATACTGTCTACAGAAGTTGCACTGGATTAGCTACAGAGGATGACAGTACAGAAGTTGATTTTTATAGTGCTGAGCTCACAATTAGAACTTGTTTAATAGCACTACTGAAACCAGAAAATGTTTGTTTATAGACCGTGCCCTAGGCTGTATGGTATTCCTACTCCAATGGACTGAAGAAAAGACCCAATTTTTCATGCTCATTCAGATCCTTAGGTTTTGTCTGCTCTGAACCACAAGCATAGAACTGTGCTGTATTCTAACAATACTAACCAGATTTTAAGTCCAGACTGTAAATTATCCTAGATACACCTAGAATTGATGAAACTTTTGCTAGTGAAGTCAGTACAGGTCTGGTTTTTGTATTATATATCTCTATGTCCACTGACAACAAAGCTTTTATGGGAATTAAGATTTCATTGATAATTAGAAATTGATTAATTAATATGGATAAACAAAAACCTGATATTCTACCTACACCATTGATGTTATTAAAGATAATTTTTAAACAAGCCTAACTTAGGAAAAGTCTTTTCTTGCACTTTTTGCCATCAAATTTCACATAAAAGAAGCCTGGACTATTTCAGTGACCATGGCAGGATAAACTTTTGAACTTCTGGATACTTTTGCGAACAATATTCAGCCATCACTGTTTATTAGAACTGGGGTTTGCCTGTCTGAACTGTCCCTTGTCCTTTTGACTATAAATTGACTATAAAATTGGGATGAAATAGAAACCCTGAGAATCTTACTTCCAGTTTGATTCAACTGAAAGTAGGAAGAGTTGTTTTGATAACTGTGATTCCTCCTGTCAAAAATTGTGTAAAGTAAACCAAACCAACCTATCTTGAGTGTTCTTGGTATGTTTAGACTATATCTTAAATATATTCACCCTTATTAATAAAAGGAGGGGAGCCTTTTCTCAGACTTTATTTCTACACATGGTAACAAAAGAGTAATTCAGTACAAAACAGGGAAGATGCCTGAAGTAAGGATTGCATGCAATACCTGTTTCTGATTGTATTTCACCTGATGGTACTTGAGACCCTCTTCTAAAATGTATCTTTTTAATAGCTACTGCTGTCTTTTCATATATTCTGAGTAACCCTGCTTTCAGAGGGACTTGCCCTGATGTTGGCTGAGCCAGAAACCATAAATAAATCAAGAAAAAATCTGGACTTGGGTATCTTTTTTTTGTATGTTTTTTTTTTTTAAAAAGGAATTGGACCTTGATTGATTCCATTTATAGCTTTCCTTTATGAGTGAGCTGCAATCAAGGGTTTCTTTCAAGATGTTTTTCTTCAATTTTATTCCATTTCTCTCTGAAAAGGTTCTGGTTTATGTAGAGGTGAACCTGAAGCTGAGTGCTTCAGCTAGCACTTTTAAACTGAGGAGATTCTGGATTTCAGAAGAGCAATTGAAAGAAGAGGCTGAAAACCAGCCCTCTGCATAGGCCAGCTCAAATCTTGTTAAAATATGTCTTGAGAGAGAAACTGGTGGTAGCTTGTTATGTGTTACAAGTGTCATGCTGGTTGTTGAATTCTACTTAAAAAAATTCTGCTGAGGGAATAATTCCAAAGCATTATTTCTCTATCAGTTGCGTATGCCTGCAGAAGGAACATATTACCAGCTTACTCATATCTCAATCAAACTTTGATCTTCTTTTTATTTTTTTTTAACACAGGCCTCACTGACAGTTACAGGAGCTGCTAGCTAAAAATTCTGTAACTAAAAATCTGGGGTATTTTCCTCATGTGTAAGACATCACTGAGACTTTGAGCTTCTTATTGTCCATGAGAACTGAAAATCGGAAAAAATGGACCTGTTTTCCAGACTGAAAGCCTGCCATGTAACTTTGTTGACTGCTTTTTGCTTATGGCAAGAGTTAAGCCAAGAGCATTTCAAATATTTGTTGTCCTGACTTAGTGGCTAAACCAAGAGGAGAATCCATTCAGTGGGAAAAGATGTATTAAGCTTTGAGCAAAATAACTACGTTTACTTGTCTTTTTTTGTGTGTGTGTGTTGAAAAAAACTTTTTTCAGCTTTAATGGAAGTATCTCATGCCTTTTGGCCTTTTTACAGATTTTGAATAAATTACAAAGAAAGACCTTCTGTGGTGGATTTATCAATAAATTTCTCAGAGTTCCGTGTTTAAAAAAACGTGTCAAGATGTATCATAGCTTCTGATTGATTGTCAGGTTTGTTCTTTAGCTCTAATCTTCTGCAAAAATATTAACAATATAAATCTTTAATGTTCTTATTTTCTGCACTGATATAATTAATTTGTTACTGATGTATAAGCTCTTAGCTCAGACTGTTGAGGGATGCTTATTGGAAATCACTGTATTGAACAAGGATAGTATGTGTGAGATGATTTTTTTTATTACAGCAGCATCTAGAGGCTTCATCTGAAATTATATTTCCTCTGTTAGACACTGTATAAACACACAGTGAGAGACAATACCTGCTCTACCTACACCCCACTCCCCCCACCTGCAAAAAAACCTCAAAACAACAAAAAAACCCCCATCAACACCCAAACATGTCACACCGGTGATGTACTCCAATTAAAATAAGCACAAATTAAAATAAATACATTTTGATGGTGTGTCAGAGAGCCAATGCCAAAAGCTGGTTCAGCTGCAAAGTCTTTCAGGCAGGGTTTCTGGCTGGCTTACAATTTCCTGACTGCAAGGGCTTGTAAGGTTGCAATCCCATACATAGGACATACATGGTGACAGTGATTTTGTCAACTATTTTTAAGAAAGGTGATGTTCATGCAAAAAATATCTTTACCTGATTTTAGGATCTGAGTAAGAACTTTGTTCCATTATTGACTGAGATGGCAGGCAGTGACATTTTAATGGTGAGTATCAAGCTGAGAAATAGGATAGATGTGGATATAATGTTTCACTAGAACCTTTGTCTCTATTAGAGTAATTAATAAAAATCATCTTTCTTATGACATTTGGGAATGAATACGGAGATTAAGGACAACGGGTTCCAAAAAACTCTTGGAGAGGGGAACTAAAATTTGTCTTTAACTTGTGGCAAGAGCTATGGAACTTGAGTTATGGGTATGACTGAAGGATGACATTCAAGTTTGTCATGTAGTTGTAAAAGTAACATAGCTTGGTATTACGGCTGTGCGTGTGTGCACGTGCAGTGCACCTGACCCATAAATTTCCTGGTTGGTGCAGGATGCCCCCCAGTCAGTCATCTGCATAAATGAGACAACAGACTGATTTGAAACAACAAACCTAGCTGAGCAATGGGATTGACTGAACTGCTGGCCTTCATAACAGTATTTGGCTAACTCGTGCAGGAACTCTCCAGGTGGGAATCTCAGGCTGTCCTGGAGATGCCACAGGCAGCTCCTGCTGTGCTTATGCTGATCTGTATGTTTCCATGTGTCAGTTAAGAACTTGGCAATCTCATGGAGACTCTCCCGAAGTTCCTGCAGCAGAACTGACCAGGTTGCACCCAACTAAAACACTTGCAAATAGTCTGTAGAAACTGTTCCTGCAGATGCAGAAATGGTCACATAGTGTAGTCTTTTGGACATAGTTAAGACAGGTGGGTGGTATTTTGCACATAGTTTACATTAATAGCAATGGATCATGCACATCCTGGATGATCACGTAGAGCTGTAGGCCAACAGGATTGTAAGATTTCAGCAAAACAAGTTTCCCGCTGAAGGTGCTGTTGCAAGTATCCTTGCAATAGAGACGTCAGTTGCCTTACAGAAAGCAACCATCATGTTTGAGAGATCTGATTCCTAAAGATATTAATAAATTAGTTTTAACAGTCACTCCCCCTATGTTCTATGTCTCTTTCCAGCAGACTCAAGAGTCAAGTTACAACTGGAGTATCTGCTCAAGTGTGGAAGTTGCAGTCGCTATCCACAGAGGCAAAATAAAAAATAGGGCAAGACAGCATGGAAATAAAATGTTAAATGGATCAGACCCTACATGAACTAAAACTATCTGTCTTTCTCTAGGTGTCCTTTTTTCCCAAGAGTAGATCACAGTGTATAGTTACAGGTAAAGGAGTACAAGTAGGTATAGAGTGTATATTCAACTCGCAGAAATCTCATTCTGCGCGGTCAGAAATGAAATTTTGTTAGTATAAGACTTGAATGGCATGCAAGGATAGAGACATTGAGATTTCACACTGTACAGTTACCTGATAGGTCATTACAATGGCATCACGTGAACAGCCAAGATGCTGTGGGTAATCATGTATATTGATTTTATTTGTGGTTGGGGTAATGAAAAGAATTACTTTCCAAAGTAACTTTAATTTACATAATCAGAAAGAAAAACAGAAACTTAGCCATTTTGTGGAGAGAATCATTGCTATTCAATCAGGTACAGTAATTTTTCTAATTCTGAAATTAATTTGCATTACCTGGGTTTGGTTTTCCAGTTTGATATTGTCTTGAATTGAAAAACCTGGAATAATAAACATTTAAATGCTAGTAAAAAGTCATGTTCATCTTCTGTAGGTTAACAAAGACTAGGCAGTAATACCAGCCATTAAGCTTTGTGCTGAGAATGGATGTGCCAGATCCTTAGCTACTATCACATGTATTCAACAGGGCTATATCTATTTTATTGACAGAGGGTTTGTCCGAAAGTCCTTCAAAATTCGTGTCACTAAACAATTTCCTTGTTCAACTTTAGCAACCGTTTAACAAATTGATTAGTTAATTGATGGCATTCACACATTTCCTAGAAAGCAGCCCTCTACCAAATTCACTACAGTACTGATTATTCATGAATAATATTGATTAAAAGTACTTAGAATAAGGCAAGAGTGAAAGAAGCCTTAAGGCAAGCGTTTTACCTAGTTAACCTACCATCAATTCAGTGTTATTTTCATTCAATTCTGTGTTAATCTTTCATTCAATTCTTTTTGCACTTTGCAGCAGGGTGCTTTTACTTGTTCAAAAAATATGTTCCAGATAGATGTGAGGAACACTTGACTTTAATAGTTTTTTAACCTGATTTAATGGGTTTGGGGGGTGTACAAGATATGATTAAAAATTTGTAGAGCAGCAATTAACTTTTAACAAGTCTATGTAAAATGCAGCATAAATAGAAAATTAACTATGTAAATCACAGACTGATGATCTATTAGATCATTTTAACCAGTCTTTTAAAATTTACGCAGAAAAAAGCTTACTCTTGAATTATTGGTATAAGTTGAGTGCCGAGATCTTCACAGTGGAACCATTTTTCAAAGAGGACATTAGTTGATTTTCCAACATAGTATCTGACAAAGTAAAAACATTAGTCAATCCTTTTATTAACTAACTGATCATGCAGTTTCAGTCCTTTCAAGAAAATAGCTACTTGATGTTGTGTAAGAGCATGTTATTCTCAATCCTGGTGTACTTTATTCTGATGAATGGTTATTTAGGGAAGCTTTCTGTCTCCCTGGTTAGCTGACATGGTGGGTGGGGTGCTCAAACTTCTATGGAGGGCCTTGTAGTTCTGCTGATCAACCACAGATAAGTCACCAAATTCCTTCAGCAAACTTTCCAGATTTAATCCTGGAAATGATTGGTGACACAGTCCCTTGGGACTAATTACTCTCACTTTGGATGTAGTTACTGAAAAAAATAATTGGCCCCAAATACCATTTCTAGTAACTGCTTCCATGCAGCTATGAGATAAATGCTCATATTTAAGAGACTCAGCTTGCTTATTGCCCATGCATGGACTGTTAAGAAAACAAGGTAGCTTATGGACTTGTTTGCAAAAAATAGATAGTTGTCAGCTACATAAATTTGGTAAATGTTGTTTAGGTCACCCCTCTGAAGAGGAACTTAGTGCTTCATTTGCATTATTTTATGTCTTAACAAAGAAATATTGTGCTGAGATCAACAGGTCAAGGTTGCTGTAATCTATGGAATGGCAAATATAGAATTTACCTACAGATTTAAAAAAGACTGCATAGACTGGCAAGGGAGTGATGCATAAGTACGGTCACTCATATTGCAACTGCTTGTAAACAGGTCCTATATGTCCTTTGGGTTAAAGCCACTGGAATGTGTGTTTGAAGAAGGAAACAAGGCTTATATAATTATACTGTGCATATTTGTATATTCATGTCTGTCTTATGTATCTATATATATATTGTCCAGAAACTTTCTAAGAGCATCGTGGCTCCTCAAGTTTTGCAAAAACAGGGTACTCAGAAGAGAGTAACGTTATTAATGCCTCCAATATGGAAAAAGCTGTGCTCTGAGCACAAATATTGAACACACAGAATCTACAGAGAAGAGAGGTGTTACAAATGTCTCAGTTGGGAAAAGGCTTTGCACCTGGGAAGGACTCTGCACCTTATTAGATGTTAAAGAATCCAACCACACAACTAACATCTAATACAGAAACTAGTTGTTTCTGTACTTCTTTGCCATAGGATTAAGATTAGCTAGTGCATTTTTCTTATAGTACAAAGCATGTAATCATTACTTAGGCTGAAACACTGGGGCAGGCTACTTATTCTTCACTTGTACAATAATTGGCATGCTGGGGGCTCTGATTTATGACTGAGGCTTGTAGGCATGATAAATAATGGAACAGTAACGTAATATTAGACCTTGAGTCAGCATACTTCAAAGGTTATTATGACTTCCTCTTGTAGAGTCTTTGCTGCAGGTGGCTGGGAGTGAAAAAAAGTTTGAGAAGATTAGAGGTTCTGGTTATAAATCCCCATCTCTCCCAGGAGCAAACAGAGAGACAATGTAGGTTCAAAAGTATGACATGATTGTTTACCTCCAAAACTTCAGGTGTCTGTTCATCATGTCAATGTGAAAACAAGGGCACTAAAAACCTCTGAGTGATTTATTTTCAGGCACCTGATATTTTCAATTAAGAATGTGCTTTGTTAATCCAATTATTTTTTCCACCTGCAAACCATATGGTAGCTTTTAGTTTAATTTCTCCACAAGAGCATGACTATAATGGAGTGCAAATCTCTAGATCTATCTGGGATCCCTAAAAAGGCATTCAGCATCTCTCTAACTGATACCATTCACAGACCTCATGTACAAGGTAGGTTATTTTACTTAGTTACCTAAAGCTACTTATGTTCCTTTATTACAAATAAGCATTGTTATCTGAATCACTGGCCAATTGTTTCTAGCTCAAGATATCTTTTAATAATGTAAGTGCTCATAATCCACAGACCTGCAATGAAAGGAAAAAAAGGGACAAATGCATAGATGAACAATGTTTTAAGTGAACTGAATTTGTCTTTAGCTTGGAATCCAATCAGGTGGGTTTTTCTGAATGGTCCCTTTCTTAGTTTCTTATTTCTTTCTTTAGCCTTTTCTGCTTGAATGAAAAAGCATATCTTTCTAGCTCCACATATTTGTAATCTTCCTGCTGTGGTACCGCCCATGCAACAAAACTGTAGGCAAAAGGACAGAAACAGTACATTACAAATATTACCATAGTTTTAAATCTTTATAAATTACACAAATAGCTGTAAACTCTCTTTGGTCAGTCGTATCTGGTTAATATCAAACCAGCTTTTCTAACTTGGCTAATGTTACTGCTATGACTTGCCTTCTTGGACTTATGAGTTCTGTATGACCACAGGACAAGGCTTAGTCCTGCTCCCACTAGAATACAAAGTAAACCTCTCATTTCTTTGAAGATGTTGTTCTCATAAGGCAGTAAAAGCTAGGCAGAGGTGTGTACAATGTAGAGGGGTTAGCATAAGGAAACCTGACTTTTGTTCCCAGCTTCCCACATACGTGCCAAGAAAGCTCCTCTTCATCTTTTTCATTTCAGCGCTTACAAAGGAATTAATGTTCTGCTTGCCAGAATTGATAAAAAAAAAGTCTTTTTTGGTTTGTGTTGTTACAGAGCTCTGAGATTTTAAAACTTATGAGGATAGGCAATACATAAGTAGATAGCTATAAACACAGCATGCATTTAAGACACTTCAACATGTTCCTTGTTTAACTAAATCAAATGCTAAATGAGATCTCTGTTTATGTATGTATAGGTAAATAGATGTGTGGATAAAATTAGTACAAAATTGCCAGGGTGAATCTGATAAATTATCAGGAAAGTAAAATACAGTATTGTATTGACATGAGAAATTAGTTTATATTATGAATCCTAACAGATTAGTCAACAGTTTATACTTCACCTGAGCCCATCAACTTCTGTCTTTAATCTTTCCCTCTCAATCACAAGACCCACAGTGTTTGCGTATCTCTGAGGAGAATGAGGTATCCTAGCAGGTAGGAGGAACATCTGTTCAAAGAAATGGGAAAGCATCAGTGTCAGGAAGTCTTTGTTCTTTGTGTTGTCCTTCCTCCGCCCCCCAACCCGCAAACCCCTCTGCTCCTTGCCCCCCTTTTCCCCTACTCTTTGTTGATCCTGTGTTCCTCCTCTGCAGCTGCACCCACTTTGGTACCAACAGCCCAGCAGATACTGTTTCTTGCTTTCTCAGTGAATGATGACCACTGACTGCAATCAGCACTGCCTTTATGGCAGTCAGGTGCTTTCCTCCTGGTTTGATCATCATTGCTGGACACAACTGAAATTAAAATCTAACCAGTTACTCATCTGGAATTTATAAATTTACTGCAATTTCTGAGTAGCAGAAACAGAAATAAAAAGCAAGTTTGTTGTCACCTCTAGAAAATGTCTAAACTAATCAACCACATGTATCCCTCCAACACAGTAAGCACCTGTGATTGCATGATGAGGAGTGTTATTCTCTTCAGAAATAATTAACAAATATGAGGGGCTACTTACTCAAGCAAGTGACAAAGTGACTAGACAACATTAGGTTGGGAGAAGTCTATTGCTGAAGTTTGAGAATAAACCTTTTTCTAGCAGCTATCTGATTACGTAGGAAGGTGGTACAAGCCTGTACTGTTCTTCAGTGCTACAGATTTCTTAGCCAAGTTTGGGCAAGTCTGTCTACAAAACAGAGCTAATGATAGTGCCTCACCAGGTCTAGTGTCAGTCTTCCCACTAAGGATATTGTGCACTCCTTTTCATTAATGCTTCTGGTACTTGCCAAGATCTCAGCTGAATGTACTTCTCCAGTGAGAAGTGTATTACCAGACTCTCACTGTCTGTAGGTTTGAAAATGTAGATCTGTTTCTTCATTGAAAATGTTGTAATACTTCTAATGACATCAAGCTATTGGATCTAATGTATGTCTTCCATTTTAAAGGCTGGGCCCACTAGACCTAATAATCCTTTCAAAGACTGAGTACAGTTCAAGCTTGTGACAATGAGTGGCAGTTGTAGCACATCTAATAACTTGTAGTAACACCAAGTAAAATACTTAGTCATGCACTCATTAAGAACACTGCAACGTATGCTTTAGCAAGTCCACTACTGTAAGGAAAAACAACTGAGTGCAGCTGGATACATTTTATCCATAAATTGCTCTTTAAAGCTGTTCTTGTATTGTGATGGTTGCAAAGGCTAGCTGTGAGGACTAAAGAAGGCTGAAAATAGTTGAATCTTTTAACTTTCTAAGTTCCACGCAGTTTGCTTAATGGTGTGTTTGGGTGGGTGGGCAGTATGTACCTGTCGTGGTTTAACCCCAGCTGGTGACTAAGCACCACGCAGCCACTCACTCACTCCCCCTCCCCCGTGGGATGGGGGAGAGAATCAGGGAAAAGAAGTAAAACTCGTGGGTTGAGATAAGAACGGTTGAATAGAATAGAAAAAGAAGAAACTAATAATGATAACACTAATAAAATGACAACAGTAGTAATAAAAGGACTGGAATGTACAAATGATGCGCAGTGCAATTGCTCACCACACGCTGATCGACACCCAGTTAGTCCCCCAGCGGCGATCCCCCAGCCCCCACTCCCCCCCAGTTCCTATACTAGACATGGCATCCCATGGTATGGAATACCCTGTTGGCCAGTTTGGGTCAGCTGCCCTGGCTCTGTCCTGTGCCAACTTCTTGTGCCCCTCCAGCTTTCTCGCTGGCTGGGGATGAGAAGCTGAAAAATCCTTGACTATAGTCTAAACACTGCTGAGCAACAACTGAAAATGTCAGTGTTATCAACATTCTTCATATACTGAACTCAAAACATAGCACCATACCAGCTACTAGGAAGACAATTAACTCTATCCCAGCTGAAACCAGGACAGTACCTAAAAATATGTAAATAAAAGACTGATCCACGTGAATTCACATGGCAGATTCCATGCCATTCAGGGGAATAAGAAATCCTCTCAGTATATTCCTGACTATCTGAATGGGTATCCTAAATGCTCAGAGAGATTTTTATCTGTTATTGAAATAATGAGATGTTGAACACAGTGTACTGTAGTTTGCTGTTAATTACATGGAATTTGCTATACTGCATTGAAGATTTTTTTTTTATTGTGATGCAATCTCTTGCACAGCAGGGATAAATTGACTTTTAAATAGTTCATAAAATATTCACTTAACATACCTATGTACAACAATAACAGAAAAATCACCCTGTTTTACCTCCCCTTCTCGGATGACAATGTCTTTTTGTTTCCCATTTTCAATTATCTTCAAACACATATCTCCTTTAACCTGGTAAAACAGCTGAAGGAATAGGAAAATAGCATTAAGGCAACTACTCCAAAACATTCTGTACTTCATATTCTATATATAAAGGATACATGTATAAATACATTCGATCTGTAATTGCAAATATTTACATATTTTTTTCTAACAATAAATGACTTCCAACCTTTGTTGCTTTTGAAAGCATTACTAAATATATATTATTTCCATTATCTTACATGCATTTGACAGTCTAAGAGGTCTATAACTGCTTATAGAGCTATTCTGTGAACCCAGTGGAATTCCGTTGCCCTGTCTTTACTCCTTTGTAGGTTGGGATGTTATGGTTTAGACATCTGTTAATTACATTGTATATAAAGCTTCATTTCAGATGTAGCAGGGTCTTCACTATTGTATTCAGTCAAACTAAATGTCACTTTTCCAAATAAGCTCCAAATATGCATGCACAAGTTTTTTGGGTGCATGTTTTCTTTTTTTTTTTTTTTTTTTTTTTCATGAAGCTTTCTCATTTGGGAATAATTGCCCATTTGGAAGCTGTTCTGCTTTATTTCTGTGGATACCCTCAAAGCCCAGCAACAGCTGATCCTCTTCCTACTGTGCATGTATATGTAAAAGGATTACATTTGAAGCATGTATAAGGACAGAACCACTGAACCCGTAATTCTGTCCTCAGTGACCTTTCCACAAGTCTGTTTTCAGAGTAGCTTTGGGGGAGCTCTGAGGTGCACAGACCTAGCCTCATGTTTTGCGGCAGAACTGTGCTGTGATCTGTAAGCAGGTCTCTTTGACCTAGAATAATGGGCACATTGTTCCTCATTTTCTATAATACAGAGCAATAATACTTCCAAAAGTCAACTTTTCCACCATTCTCTGCCAAGCTTCTATATGCTTTCCATGTTCTGTTTGCCATATCTAGAAACCAAAGAGATTAATTCATATACTTGCTAGTGCAGGTGAAATTGAAACCTGATTAAAAGTTAGAAGTATAGTGAAAATAATTTTATTTATAGTAATTCACTACAACTTTGGCAAAATGGAAAATAAATAGGGGAAAGAAGAAACCACCGAAGTATATACCACCCCCCCCCCCCAACTAAACCTTTTCCAACATTAGAAAAGCTTAATCAATTTTTTTAGTCAGGATTATTTCCAAAAGAGTTTTGAAATATTAATTCAAACCCTGAGAATTCAAGAAACACCTCTATGAACTTAACAAAGAATAAATATGCTGCCAAGGGAATGAAACGGTAGAGACAACTGAAGATGTACTGGAAAAGTGCTCATGCTGAGAGCTCTTATATGAGTGAAAAGTTCACCTTGTGCCAGACACATCACAATGGGTAAATTATAACTCTTATCTAGATGGCCACAGTGCCATGCTACTTATCCTCCTTGCACTCCATTTCCCCAGGTTCTTTTCCTGTCATTTTCTTTGGTGTTACTGAACGACTGTAAAAAATGCTATAGTAGCCCCCATTACAGAGCACGCTGGGCAGGGCTAACTGCTCATTGTACAACATAAAGTGATTTGAGTGGGGAAATGATCTCTCCTTCATTTCAAAAAAGACTCATCTAGGACCGTAAGATCCTGATGGATTATCGCACAGGCCATCGGCAATATGTCACTGGTAATGCTGAAATGGAAAGATCCTTCTTGAAATATTGAGCTTTGGAGTGTTACCTTCCCTATAACTGCTGAGGGAGCCATTACTGAACACACGCACAGGATATGTAGATGAAGGGAAGGACAACAGAGGCAGAGTTTTATTCTGCTTGTGACCATGAATCATGCAGCTAAGCAAACTTTCTGGTCATGAAAGACTGGAGAGGGGAAAGGGGCCATCCAGTTCAGTAGGTGAGCATCACAGTCATAAGGAAAGATTTTGAACGCTGTATTTTGTATTAAAAGAATTGTTTTGCAATGGGAAAGGAGGAATGAGGTGGGCTACACAGTGTCAATAAAAGTGTTTTTCTGACTGAATTTAAATAGTACCTTTCACTGTAAATTATGGTCTATTCTTCAAAACTTTTTTTTTTAAAATGTCTGAGTGCTTCAGTCATCCATAAATCATCTGATATAACTGTGATTAATACAAGTGGCAGTAATTACTAAATCTACTGCTGTGCTTATATTATACCCTGAACTTTTATCAAGAAAACTATCAACTGTTTAATATCTCAGTGGGTTACAGTCCATGCCCATTTCACAGGACAGTTTGGCAATACAGTAATGTACTGTCTTTTTTGCTAGGATATTTGGGGTTTTTTTTTTATAAATACTGACTGAGCTTTGCCTTCTGGGAAAATCTAACCTTTCCCTAAGTATCTCCTGGAAAAATCAAGGCCTGAGTAAGGAGGTACTGGGGTGTCTGTGGGTGTGTGCAC